>NW_027223765.1:22500-567500 GCF_028538775.1 Myotis yumanensis
TCAGAGGAACTCCAGGGAGCGATCACATAGGCAGGGATCACGCACTTCAGCAGCCGTCGCTCATGAGTGCCATACCTGAATCACAGCAGGCAACCACGGAGTCGGCACTGTCCTGCAAAACACTCAATACCACAGCTCACTGCCTTGCAGACAGGTGGCATCAACCGCATGTTCATTGTCAAGTGCTTGAACACATTGCAGGCAGATCACATGGGGCTGGGCCCAAGGAGTCTCAGGCACTGCATAAAGATCTTTGCATGGAAGTTGCAACGGCTCTCTGCAAGCTAGGTAAGTGACAGCAAATGGTCTGGTATGGGGTGGAAGGCATCTTTGGCAATGGCCATGAAAATGGGAGCCTGACACGGAAAGCACAGAGGCTGTGAACGGAACCCTCTGGCATGGCTCAGCTGCTGCCATGATCTGTGCATGGCAGCCTGGAGGACTTCCATGGACGTGCAAAGAACCCATGCTGCATGCACCATCTCCTCAACACAGCAGTCACAATCCACATTCAACCGAGCAGACAGGAGAAGAAGAAGAGCACTGCACAAGGCTCCACTGTGAAGAATGGCAAAGTGAGCTTGGGCTTTGCTCGAGCACAAGTGGCGCACAAGCAGCAGAACCCATTTTCTCACTGTAAGAAAGCAATCGCGCTGCCACAGGGAAACAACACAGACAACCATGAATGCTGACTCCGCACCCACCCTGCAGACTACAGGCCATGGTACATTGCCATGGCAAGGGCACCGTACGGCATGGGTCAGCGCACACAGGGCAGGAAAGGAGAGGAGCCTGCCTGGGAACTAGCACAGGGGGAGCAACCCCTGAGCCAGCACAGGAGGCAAGCCATTGCCACACATTGGTGACGCGCATGACCCAAGATGGCCAAGCAGAGGGAGAACAGAGGGTCACCTGAAATCTCTGACACACAAGAGACAGCAGCAACCCATTGGAGCTGAAACAGACACACCTCCCATGACATGCCATGGATCAGGATATCACTGCCTGCCCTAGAAAAGGCACACCTGACACAGCTCACAAGCGCCTACGTGAATCTGCTGGGCAATGCGACACACCACACCCAGCAATTCCCCTGGAAACCCTGGGGACCACGTGACCCACGTACCTGGAAGCACCCGATGAAAGGCCGCCCTGCAGAGGCAGACCTGGAAACGGCTGCGCCGCAACCAGCTGTGTTCGGAGAGCGAGGATTCAAGCAGCAACCTGCCCTTGCCACGCAGAAATACTGACTGAGGAGCCCAAATGCCAAGGGGTCCACCCTTCTTACGGTCCTTCTTTCCCCCACATCACCAGGGAAGAACCCACCTGCAGGGCAGCGGAAGCACCCACCCCAAAATAGTCAGTTCAGGGATGCAGAGACTGACACAAGTGCTTCTTGGAAATCTGGGCCATGATCAAGGGGGGAGGGGGTGTGGCCGGCCTTCACAGGACGGAGGAGGGAGGAGGGAGGAGGGAGGAGGCAGTCCCATCCATCCCTCACAGAATGCACAGATGGCCAGCTCGGTGTCAAGGGCCTGCCAAGTGGGAATCCTGTTGGGCCTCATGCCTGTGAACACCTTGAGCACAGGATAGTAGCAGTGGGGCTGCCAATACAGGACTCATGGCAGACATGTTTCTGGCCATGAACACCTTTCTGTCCCAACAGGAAGTACCAATGCCATTTTGGGAACCCCCCGTCTGCAGACTCCAGGGAAACACTAATGTTCGTGGAAGCATTGGAAAGGACCAACCGCTCAGCATCCAGGAACACAACATGGCATGCAGCCATGCCATGAACGCCAGGCAGACCTCACTAAGAGACACAATGGCATTGAATGCTGGACTCGGTGGGACAGTGCTTGCTGTGGGAGGGGATCGTAGGCAATGTTTCAGCATGGCACCGCATGGTAAGAGAACAAGCATGGCACCGATGAGCTGAAGGCACTGCAGTGTTTGGGGAGGTACATCTAACTTGCATCTGGCAGCAAATTTGAGATGAAGGGATTCTGCTGGCATTGCATAGCTGCTAAGACTGGGAGACGGCATAGCCGATGACAGCTCTCATCGGGGAATGGATGACATGACTACACCCTGCGAAAAGCCTTGGAATGAACCTGTCAGCAACGCTGCCTTTGGTATCACTGCTGTCACAGGTAGCATTGCAAATGCAGTCGAAAGCCCAAATATCCTGTGCAAAGAATGAGCACAACCAAAGAATAAATGAGCAACCCTTAAACATACTCTGTGGAGATTTTCACAAATGCTTGCATGATGGCACGCATGTGGAAACGCCCAATTCTTTGCCCACCCCGGTCAGCACACTCCATCAGTAAGTATGGAGTGTTTTGGTGTACCCAGTCAGGAAGAGCGCAGCGATTCATCAGACAGTGTGGGAAAGGGGAAATTTCACATGGGATGGATCCATGGCGCTACTCCCTCAGGAATGGCACGCCACACAACAAATTGCACAGGGCGCACAGTCATCATGCCCTTGGGAATTGTCCATGGTGAATGGGTTCTCTTTGATGGCGTGGGATTACTTTTCAATGGATTAGGAGACACCGCCACCGAACTGGAGGCATTCACAATGCCCGAGGAAGTGAATGCTGCCATGATACCGAGACATGGCTTGGTTGTCCCCATGCAACACTGGCATCCCATTCTAGTGGGTGCAGTTACAGTCTGCAGCAATGTCATGATTTCTGAGGACCATTCAGAAATCACCAGGACCAAGCTCTAAAAGAGCATGGACCTTCCTCATGGAACCCACTTCACTCGCACACAGGGTGAGCTACAAGCTTGCTCATTTTGAATTTCAACAGCATGTGAGATTAAACTCAAAACTGCAAGTACTGCATCACCAGGGAAATGAGGCAAGCACTCTGAAAGCGCTGTCACTGCTCCTGTGAAATACAGGGAGACAGCATCGTAAGGGCAAGCACAGCAGCAGCCATGGACAACAGCACTGCTGTGCAGATACAGTACCTCCTTTGCAGGGCTTCTGTCATGTTTCCAGTGCTGTAATGCCATGCTTCTTGTTTCGCGACATTCTTCTCCTAGTCTGTGGCTTGTGAGCAGGCTCACGTATTCCTTTCATGCACACGGCAATAATCACCGTGCATCCGCCATGCCGCTGCCATGGAAAGGGCAAGCAGTGGCATGTACACAGCTCAGGTAAGGAACTGCATGCCAAAGCTCACAAATGTCACGCACAGGGCCAGCGATCGAGCAGACAGGACAGCTGAGCACAGTGGGAACAGGGGAGAGACCCCCACAGGGGAAACATAAGGGGAAATTCTCAGCTGGTGAAGCTGCAGCACACACAGGCAGTAGGACATGTCATGGAACAGAAGGCATGTTCATGACACGGGAAAGACACACGCACCTATCCGAGAGCATGAGCAAGCATGTGGGAAAGACCCATGTTGCGCTCTGCCGCACATGCTGATGGCAACAGCAACAGAATGGTGACTGGCATCCTAGGAGCACAGGGCACGGGACCTGCACACACTGTCCTCCTAAGCACTGCAATGACCTCAGGAGAACTTCGCCGTAAGTGCTGGCCAGGCCACCACTGTGATGGACCCTGTCTCATCATCAGTGTGGCCGGACTCATTGAACCGGGAACATGAAGGCACGACACACACATGATCATGGCAGACGAACACGTCACAGCCACCAGGCAGTCAAGGCCGTCACGCACAGCACAATGCTGCCAGTGCTGGAAAGCACACAGCGTGTTTCGAGGGTTAGGAGCACATGCCAGGGCCAGCACCAAACCAACCAGCAAACAGTGCCCACCACGACAGCACACACAACCAGCAGGAAGGCAGCAGGCCAACCTGAAAACGACACAGCACACTGCACAACAACACAGCGCAGGACAGAGCACACAGACTGCACAGCAGGGGCAGCACTCACCTTTCCTGGCAGGCGGTCAGAAATCATTCGCCGCAGTGCGTGACAGACGCTGCCACTTCCCAGGGAGCAATGCCACAGAGCTGCCGCCACACATCCCTGCGGAGATATTGGAAAGTCAGTGAGTGATGGAACTGGGTCATGAAGGGATTCCCCGCCACACACCTCATGGCCACCATGGAAGAAATCGACGAGCAGCATGGAACTACATAGCAGCCTAAGACAACAACACACGGGCAGGAAATAAAGGATGGGACTGGAACAGCAGGCAAGACAACGAAAGGAAGGGACACAACATCAGGCCACAGCCAAGCAGCACAAGCACACAGGCAGCAATCCCCAAACACGAACAGCACAGCAGCTACAGCGCGCCAACGGAAGGCACACACTCCAAAATCCAACTCCAATCGGCCAGAAGGACAGAGACCAGACTGGCAAAGTCTGCAGGCAGCCACAGCAAGGCTCAAAGGAAGCAACAGCCTCAACAGCACATCTCAGCGACTGAGACCGAACCTGAGAAGCAGGCTCACAGTGAGGGGGCAAGCTGCCATTATTGGTGGGCACACAGTGGAAGAGACTGACAAGAGGATAACCAGCAAACACAAATCATGCACCTGTGTCTCCCTGTCTGTCTTTATGCCCCTTGGCCTCTCTCTACCTGTCCCCCTCTCTCCCCCACCTCTCCCCACCCTCTCTGTCTCCACCACCTCTCCCCTCCCTCCCTCCCTCCAAACCTCCCTCCAAACCTCCCCCCAAACCTCCAAGCCTCCAAACCTGCAACCCCGCCCCCAACCCTAACCATAACGCACACATGAAGCACCGGAAGCACACGGGAAAAGTGAGCGGAGAAGACACGGGAAAGGACAGGCAGCAACCGTGATGAAGCTCCATGCACACGCACGCAACAGATGTGCGCATGCAAGCACAGAAGCGTCATCAGTCAGGGAACAGCTGCCAACGGTGCTGGAGCCGGCAACAGACAGTGAGCCATTGCCTGAAGACATGATGAGGAACAAAGCAGTGAACAGGAGGCAATCTTTGGCAGCAGCAAGCAGCACGGAAGCACAAGCACACCTCAAGGAAGACAGCAAAGGAAACAGTCAACAGCTGCAAAGAAGGCTCCACGGTGCACGCAGCCATCCTGCCAGCACACGGTGAGGGCAGGCCACACCAAAAAAGCCTTGCTAGGAGTCAATGAAGCGAAGATCGGACCTCAGGGAAACACACAAGTCGGGGGCAGCAGGGAGGCGCACACATTCAAATAAGAGCGAGCTCTCCACGGCAGCAGCCCACGGTGTAAAAGGTGCCCGCAAAGAAAATACAAGGCAGGACGTGACCGCAGGAAAAGCAGAAGCTCACGGCAGGAGAAGACGGCAGAAGACATGTCAGGGAATGCCTGAAATGCAGCAAGAAACAGCACTCTCAGAAGCCTTTCCTGAAAAGCGCTGCTGTTCCAAAAATAGCCACAAGACGGCAGCAAAGCATCACAAACACAGTGGCGCGCACTTGACAGCGCACAGAGAAGGGATGGCCGATCCATCCTCGGGCTTAGCACAGCAGACGCCGCCAGCATGGAAAACGGGCTGGCTGCAAACTGCTGGCATACCCGGGCCGGGAAGCACCACGGAAATCTTCAGGGGGCATCATGAAGGACTAAACCAAACTGACGTGTGAAGGTTTTCCTACCAAAGCACAATGTAGCGCAGGAAAGCATGCAAACGAGTGTCCAGGCAACAGGGACAGCATCATGGGAGGATGGGGCAGCATCCAGCCACAGGATGCTGAGCGGTTGGTCGTCTCCTTACGATGCTGTCTCATCCATTCCCCGATGAGAGCTGTCATCAGCTATGTCACAGGGCTGACAAGCCTTCATTGCCCAGGCAAGCGACCAGTACGGAGACCACAAAGCAGACGCACAAACAAAGCAGACAATGGAAAACAACTGCGCACACACAAGCTGCAAAACGGACTCCACACAAGATCACTGTGAGTGACCGATAATGTGGAACAACACCCAGATGCCGCCATGCACACACACGTGCCAGAAACTGGAAAGGGAACCAATGGCATCCTTGCTTGGGGAAACCACCTCTCGGAAAACACGGAGACAGGGAGATATTCCCTGCAGCCTGCAGAAAGCAGCAATGCAGCAGGCAATGCCAGCGCTACAGGTGCCCAGTACTCATTTGCCTCCTTTAATGGAGAGTCAGGGACAGTAAAGAGGCTGGAAGGAGGACAGGTGCCCTGGAGGGATGCAGACACATCGAGCAAGAGAAGAATGCATCAAAACAAACAGGAAAAAGAAAGGAAGACAAGCCAGAGGCAGCACTGAAAACAGCGGCCCTTTGCCATTGCACAGAAATTCGCCGCCTCATGCAGCAAGGGCAGAAGACCTGTACCACTTTTATGAGCACAGGTGGCCGGTGACATCACAGCGCACACCCCCTGACAGCACAATCCCCAAACGGCTGAGATGGGGCACCTCAGAGAAAATGCACTGCAGACTGCATGTGAGGCACGTGAGATCCCCAAGGGTAAAAAAAGAAAAGTTTTGAGATGCAGGGGAAACTGCGAAACAAATCTGCAGAGGCTATGGAGAAGAACAGCAGTCAGAGAAGGACTTACTGTACTCAGTTAGCAGACATCCTGAGCACAGCAGAACGCCAGCATCCAAAACACACCCGACATAGCAGGAAACAGGGACAGACCACACACTCACATCAGCTGAGGTACTTCCAGGCAGGCATACAGACAAACAGGAAGGAAGGAAGGAAGGAAGGAAGGAAGGAAGGCAGGCAGGCAAGCATGTCATAGGCAGCCTTCAAAATGCTCTCAACAAATCAATGCAGTAAGAAAGGGTAACAGGCCCTAACTGGTGCGACTCAGTGGATAGAGCATCAGCCTGCGGACTGAAGGGTCCCAGGTTTGATTCCACTGAAGGGCATGTACCTGGGTTGTGGGCACATCCCCAGTAGGCGGTGTGCAGGAGGCAGCTGATTAATGTTTCTAACTCTATCCCTCTCCCTTCCTCTCTGCAAAAAATCAACAAAATATATGCAAAGAAAAAAAAAAGGGCTACAGCACACCACCAGCTCCCCACTGCTGCTGAAATACTGCGCCATCCCACTGATAGCCACCAGACGGCAGCAGAGGAACAGAACCAACACTCAGAGCTGTGGAAGCACAGCAGTGTGGAGACATTCGGAACAACCCTCGAACAGCACACAACAGACGCTATGAGTTGCAAGGCAAAAGCATACATCGGTGACCAAGTGGAGAAGAGTGACAGGCCAACGTCGCACAGCAGCATGGAAACATGCACGGCAAATCATGACCCAGCAGTGACATCAGGAATCATAGACAAGAAATGCCTAAACAGGACAACATGCTGACCACGCTTCAGAAGCATGACGTGAACCAAAGACCACACGCACGCGGAGCCAATGAGGACCCTGCACAGGCAGCAACCGCACGCAAGCGAACACTCAGAAACCTCAACATGAAGAAATGGCCAAAGGGGCTCACACAGCAGTGGCAGTTGCTACCCTTGCTGGGACCACATCTGGATGGCATCACTGACAAACTGCAGAAACCGTGGAAACAGGCAGCGGCATCCCTGACTCTGGAACTCACCCTTCTCACAATTGCAATGCAGGGAGGGCTTCCCGCCACTCTTGAAGACCAGGAGTAGAACAGGGACTGTCAAGGGGACGGGGGCCAAGGACTTCTGTGGCCCCATCACAGAAGAGACTCAATCCAGAAGGAGCATGCCAACACGACATGTGGCTGGAAAACAAATGTCGCCGTGGAAGCAGCATGAGAAAAGCAGGAAATAGCAGGAAAACAGAAAAGTGGGACAAGGCAGAGCAGTGCACAGACCCTGGTGGGAACCTGAAGACACGAAGCCAGAGCAATGCCCATCATGACCCCTAAGCAAAAGCAAGCCTCTCCATGGAAACCTGTTCGGAAGAAAGGGTTGGGGGTAGTGGAGGGAAGGACAGGTCCTCAAGGGAGGCAAGCACTGAGTGACAGGAAGCTGGCACTGAAACGACAACACTGAGCCACCCTTCATCACTCCCTGTGGAATAGCACATAGAAGCTTTGCACCCGCACAGCTGGTGTCTTTGGCTGGAAAACAACAAGGACGAAAAAAGTGAACACACTCCTCTCCGCCTTCAATCTACCACAAGCTCAAGGAAAAGAGGGAGCACGCAGACAAGTCTCAAAAGCCCCAGAAAGGGGAGCAAAGCCGAAAGATTGCTGTCCGCACACACAGAGCACAGTCAGGCACAATCTCACAATATGACCAACGTAATTCACGAGCACATGCCAGCAAAGGGAAAGGAGTGACAGGCCAAAAAAGGGTCCCGCACAGGAGAAGGAGCAAAGCACTTCTGAAAGTCTATTCTCTGGGAGACAGCGGACTGGAAACGCTGGAAAATGAACCGTGAGAACGCTGCACACCCACTGGCATGAAGCTCGCACCAGGAAGGGAAGCAGCCCCACAGCTGCCCGAACTGTGACCAAGCCACTGGACAACGGGTCCACCTAGCACCTCAGCGCACTCACTCACTCACCGCTCCTCCTTCCTCCCGCGCTCTGCCCCGCTCACCTGCAGCCTCCTGTCGGCAGCCACTCCAGGGAGGACCGCGCGCTCGCCTCAGCCTCCAACACACGCCCGCCCGAGGGCCCTTTCTCTGAGCAGCAGAAACCAAAAGCAAAGGAGGCACCAAGCGACCGACAGGACAATGCACACACCTTCCCCTGAAGCAACCCATTGTGCCCTGCAGTGGGAACAGCTCCCTCTCCTCAGGACGAGCACTGCATTCCCAGCTCCTCAACCTCACCCCCGACGGCACCTTGTCTCTGGGCAGCAAAGACGACAGAGCCGTAAACTGTGTGCCGTAAACTGTGTGTCGGGGCTTCCCTGCTTCCGGTGCCTGGAAAGCCAGAAAAGGCGCGTGCTTGGGCGGTCGCTATTTGTGATTAAGATGAAGCTCACCTGCGGGCAAGAGCTCTCGCAAGCAGGCAGCCCCCATCCTGGCGGGAAAAGCTGAATTCTTGCCCACGCCCCTAAACTAACACCCAATAAGTAACAATGAGAACCACTGACGTAGCCTCCTTCTGAGGGAACCCGATAAAAGCAAGGTGCGCCGTCCTCATGCCCTCTGCACACCATGGCCGCATTCCTCTCTGAGCACCGGCCGCTCAGGTGCCCAAAGAGCTGCCCACACAGAGTTGCGGCACAGGCGACTGGAATCACGGCACACAGGACTTACCATAGCCGAGGGAAAATTCCAAGGAAGGTCAAGGAAGCGCCGCATGCTCTGTCAATCGATACTGGGGTGCAGCAAGGAGCCCCGTGAGCCCCGCAAGCTTCTCGCCGCATCCGGCAAACCAAGGGTAAGTTATTCCTTGCATTCTGGGGGGACCCTCCCTTGCCTTTGCAGAGAATCTGACTGAACTCGAACTGCACTCTGTAACGGGGGGAGGGGGGGGCGCTGCAGTACCCTCAGGGAATCACAGGAGGAAGGGCCGTGGAGAACTGGAGGGGAAGGACGGGCGGCTACGACTCACTGGGGAAACCAGTGCGTGAGAATCTGAGCAGAGACCCTGGGCCACACAAATGCGAGCTGGAGGACGTGGTCCAGGCACATCAATGGCCCCATCCTCCCAGCTGCAGAGCTCCGTGGTGTTCCTAGGGGCCCAAGAACATGCTTTGGAGATATTGGAGTGCATATCGGATGAATAAAGAGAGAAGCTCATGGGGAAATGCCACACACAGTGCATGTCAAGGACTGGAACCCCACAAGGAAGGCCTCAGAAGGCAGCAGTGATGCACTGTCCAAAATGGCACCCAGAAAGCTGCTGTGACAACAACTCGCAGCACTGAGAACTTGCTGAGGACAACGGCTGAATGGAACAGCATCTCAGCCCGCGCCAAGCGATGCGGGAATGCTGTGCAATGCACATGAGCACTGCCTGTGCGCGGCAACAGAAAGTGCAGCAACTGCACATCCACCCGGTAACAGGACAGCCCATGTGGATGGGGACCGCAGAGATCCCTGTGGGGACCAGAGGAACCTGAGGTAGCGCTGCGAGCAGAGGAGAAGGTCAGCCTGACAAACAAGTAAGTAAGAATCCCCAAATGCTCCCCACACGCTCCACAACTGCTCCCTGTGTTGGCTGCCTGAGATGCCCGCTGCTGAATTCCGCTGTACCCACCCCTCTCCGTGCAGGCTCTGCACCTGCTCCCCTAGCACTCCCGGGTGATGCCAGGGGAAACAGGGCTAACAATCCTGACACATGTTCCTCCGGAATCCCAGCAGCTCCATTGGGGATACAGCCACTGTGAGGCCGAGGGACCCAGCAATGGAATGCTTCCTGGAACCAGCAGCAGCAGACAGAGATCGGCAAGGCAAGCGCACACCTACCTGACTTCCTGCTGAAAGCTGTTGGGCTCGCAGAAATCTGCAGACACAGCAGGCAAAAACCGTGCTCGCTACGTTGGAGACCTATGAGAATGCAGACACCAGATGGCCGGTAAGACAAGGAAATGTGCTGCACCTACCACGAACTATGTCACGATCCAGGAACACCTGGATGGCAACAAAAACTATGGACAGGCAATCTGCAGGGGGGGACAACGCTGACTCACTTTAATTCACAGATGGGCCAGCTCCTGGGGATCAAAGCAGACCGGGCTGAGGAGGACAATGCAATGGCTTCCCTGGAAATGCAATCTGACGGAAGGGATTGAGTCCAATTGCCGATTTCACATCCATGCACTGCTGAGCAAGGAAGTGAGTGTCTGTGCATGAACACAGAGGGAGCAACTGGGCACCCATCGCAGCTGAGTACATGACAGCGGCACGGCAGCGAGAGAGCACAAGCCACCATTAAGGGCAGGAGGCACAAAAACAGGTTGTGGGATTGGGGGGAGGGGGGAGGCTGCAACATTCCGTGGCGGGATGGGGGGGAAGGCACAGGAGGGAGGCAGGTACAGTAGGCTGTGTTCCAGAGGAGGAGCAACCAGCATCCCTGGGGTCACAGCACAGGAAGGAATGCTCCCCCAAACAGTCCATGGGATTTAGGGGAGATGACACGGAACCTGGGAGGCGTTGGTGGAGCCTCACATTTGCAATGGCCACTCCCAACAGGATTCTGGAAGATGGGGAAAAAGGGAAAGCAGTTCCTGGGAAGAGAAGCAGAGCTGGAAAGAGGACAGACGAAGAGGTGAGTGGTGGGGGTTCCCTCCAAAGAGATGGAGGGCTGAGCTCCAAGGCACCAGGGAGACAGGAAGGCTGATAGGCAGCTTCTGGGCAGACACCAGCTAAGGTTGGAAAAGGTGACCTGGAGAGCCTTGTCGGTGACTGCTGTGGGGAGAAAAGAAGTGGCTGTGTGGGGGACTGGTGCAGGACAGAATGGTTGCCCTGGCAGTGCCAAGGCATGGACATTCACAGGGCAAAAGTAGTAACCAAGGCCCATCCCTTTCCAGCACACAGGAGAAAAGGTTCCAGGAAGCACGATGATGCTGCTGGAGCCCAAGACCTGGAGAACATGCTGCAGAAAGGCAAGTTCCTCGCTTAAGACACCCTCAGGCAGAACTGCCCGCCAACACCCACAGCCAGGGACATGGAAGGGGACTTGGACACGTGAACCTGAAAGAGCACAGCCAGGAAGGAGCAATCTCAACTGCACCCTCCATCCCCGAGAACCTGCAATAGCCACCCAGGACTCCAAGGACCAGCCTGGCCTCGCACCAATGCCTTGTGCTCCATGGACCTGCCATGAAGCCCTGGCCCCAGCTTCTGCCATAGTGACTTCCTTGCCTGTCCCTGTCCTTCCCCCTCTGCCCACAGCCCTTTTCACAGCCGCTCAGTGACTCCAGTGAACATTGGGGACACACAAGATGCTATGGGACGGTGGGCACTGGGGGAAAAGGTACAATGACAGGACATGTACCAGACCAGAAGACACAGTAGATGTGGACGAGGCATGGGCAGGGAGATGGGGAAAGACCTCTGAGGGACATAAGCCCAAGTCTGGGGTGAGGCATGCACCAGCACATTCCTCCTTCAGAAAGCACTGGGGACATGGCAAGGGTGACGGTGGAGGTGGGCATCACAGGGCAGCATTGGGCTGAGAGAAAACGTTGGAGGAATACCCTTGGGAGAGGGGGACACCAACACAGTAATTCTGCCATTGTGCACAGGACACTGCAGCAGTAGAATTGGACCAAGAAGGGGGGAAAGGGGGAGGGCATGCTTGTGCACGCACAGGATGACAAAACAAGGTCCAGCAACACACAAAGAGTAATGAGACACGTACAAGGTGGGGTGGGGGCAGTGGGAGATGACACTGGTGCATACAGACCACAAATCCATTCTCTTGATCACATTTTTTGCAAAGGCTGCTCTGCCACATGGGCTATACTCACTCTGCATCCCCTAGGAGTTGGCCTCAACTTCACAAGTGGAAGGCCAATGGAGGGGGGAAAGGGGTGAAGGCACAGAGAAGTAGACTCCGTAGGCTTCACAACGTAGACTTCATTTATTTCACAAGCGTCCAGGCTCAAAGCAAACCCAAAAAGGTACACAAGGGCCACTGTCACCTAAAAGAGGAAGGGCACTGAGTGGGCGTAGCACATTATTGGGGAAGTGGGGGGCAGGGGAGGAACCGGGATGATTTGTGGGGGGGGGGGGGGGGTGAGGGGCTTCACCAACAAGTAGTCCCTGTGCTGGACAACAGCATAGAACACTGTTAGCGTTGGGAGGCTTTCAGTGGTATTCATCGATCCCATGGGGATGTGAGGGGAGAGGTGGTGGCACGGAGAACAGACACAAGGGGGATTCATGCTTGCACATTCACAGGGACCCACGAGCATCCTCCAACCTCCAGAGAAACACGCACAGATGAAACCATAGGGTGGGAACGTTGGCTCCCTTCTCTCAGTAGGCCCCATCACATGATCCATGCAGATGCTACGGGGGGGGGGGGGCAGCATGCGGGGGAGGGGGGGAAATCGACAAGAAAGGAGACTCAGGCCCATCAAATTTTATTTCACCTCCACGAAAACCCCCATGGGCAGGCCGGCAGCTCAAAATGGAATGAGCACCCCGGGAAGACTGTGGGTGGGCAACATGCAGCATTCGGCGGCAGCGCCAATTTCTGTGATGACGAGCGAATCCAGCATCAGGGCTCAGCTGGCCATAGGCATAAAGGACCCTAACGTGCACTATTGCATGCCTTTATTTCCCACGAATGCGCACCCTGGTGGCCTTAACATATGGTTGCATACACAGGGCGTGGGCAGGGGGAAGACCACGCGCGTTTTGGTGTTTGGAGGGTGGGCAGTGGGCAGCGCCAGAATGATGGCCCCAGAGAGCTTGGGGAGGGGGGGGGGGGGGGGAATGCTGGAACCAGGAACCTGATAGCGACTCTTGAGATTGCGGGAGTGGACAGAAGACCAACGTTTTTGCTGGACGGGGACGGGGCTTTTTGGAGACAGGTGCCACTACTGGCGACCTTTGCAAGGCCTGGATGACAGGTCAGAGCCACCCCTTGTCTTTCTCGCAAAACGCATGCTGACTTCACTCGTAATGGCCCTCTGGTTGCCGCTTCAAGCCGCACAGCCATAGGACCTGGGGGGGGGCGGAGGGGCAGGCCTGTGGATGGACACTCCAGAGAGCAAAACCACCCTGTGCCGCCAATAAGCTACAGGATGACCAGTGGTTATGGAACATGGGGGGTGGGTTTTCGAGGCGGGTGGGGCGGGCACCAGGCACCTGGCATCGCTGCCCTGAGCCTTCCTCAAAAGAAGAGGGCGGGGGGGGTGGCGTCTTCACAGGCTTTCCTCAACTGCAACTGGCTTAACAGCAGCCCATCCACCCCTTAAACCGGGATGAGAAAAAGGACTGATGCTCATCTGGCAGCAGGGCAAGAAGACGGGCACATGACAGGTAAAAAAGGAGGAACTAACTTTTGCTTTTGCGGGGGGGGGGGGGGGGGGGGGGGGCGCAATGGGAGAAGTGGCCTACACTGGGACTCCCAGCTACACATTGCCTTTGGACACAACCTAGAGAAAACATACAGAGACCAAACAGGCTACAATGGGGGGGGGGGGGGGGACGACAAATGTTGGAAGAGTAAAGGACCACATGTGGCCCAGGTGAACAACAAATTGCAGTGAGGAACTGAGCCAAGTGGTATTTGGACAACGGACTGTACAATACATTCATTGATGCACAATAAGGAGCATCAGCAGGTGGGTGCTCCGCGAGCTATTTCTGCAAACCAGTTCGCTGGACATGCTGTGGGGGGCCACTTTCACAGGCATTCATGCAATGACTAGGCACAGGGGAAGATCCTGCTACCCGTCAAGGCTAACCCACCCTTGTCAGAAGAGGAATGTGCACGCGTGCCTACTTGCTACTTCTACAGAAACAGGGGCAGGGGACAACACTCTATGGACCAACCTATGTGCACAACAGGAGCACCTGGTGGGACACAAGACAGGAGGCTGCTCATATCAACAGCTTCCAACAAACCATGCCAACCACCTTGAGATCATCCATTGGTGACTCCACGGAGGCTTGCCCTCGGTTCTTCACTTCCAAGAAACATGCGAGGGAGAGCAACAAAACAGACCCACCTTCACACAGGGTCACAGGTGTATGGATGCCTCACACACCAAAGACACGTTCAGCCCACTGCACCTGAGGCACACCATTGAATGAGGTGTATGACATAGGTCTGAAAAATGGACGATGGACACAATATGGAGTACCTCAGAAGAGATGGGCTGCAGGGAAAAGTGTGCTGCTTACGAATTCAAGGTCTCAGAAACAGCAACACACACTGGGAGCCAATCAACCTCTCCATGGGGACTCAGGATTCACACTTGCAAAGAAATGCTATAAGCAAACAACTCCACGGGCCCCAGACAATACTCTCCCAGTCTGTGTCTTCTAGGTCTCCCTCTTCTACCCTTGAAATAAAACCTCAATGATCCTCAAAGCCCACCCAACCAATACACTGTGTGTGTGTGTGTGTGTGTGTCTCTGTGTGTATACACACTCATATGGACACGAACATAGGAAACCAAACAATTCCCTCACAAACAACACAGTGGTCACAGGTCCTATGGGACACACATCAGCTCCCCATGGGCACAAGCAACACAGATACATGGCAGTGAGCACGCACAGTTCCATCTTCACTTCTCTAAGAAGCCACACCATGAGGGGACCCTGGGGCATCACAAGCACAGCACATGTCGCTCCACGCTGGCCAGGTGAGGGCAGGGTCGCCGGCCCCCCCAACACAAGGCACAGATCCCTCCAGAACAGCAACCTCCCTCAGTCATATCGACATGGCCACCAGGAAAGGCACACAGACCTAGAAAAGAAAAATGTCTATTAGTAGAATCCATACATGGCATGTGAACAGAACTTAAGCCACAGAAAACCCATTCCTTACCCCTGCCCAAGCCAACAACCCACCTACCCAACCACTCACTCACTCACTCACTCAACCACCCACTCACCCACCCAATACATAGACTTCATAACACTCCAAACAAATACAGACCTGGGATATACCCTACTCCATAGGCCTTCAGGTGATCAAATATCACTACCATAGACTTCAACATGAACTAAAACACTTAAACCTGCTTTAAGATCCTCCGTGGAGCAAGGAAGGACCTCTTCTGCAGGAAGGGGAACCCTTAGGAACTGAGACTTCACTGACGACAATGATGTGGCACGCTTCACAGATGCCTACACTGCACCGGTGGCAGGGACGATGGCTTTTCAAGGCTAAGCGACCCAATTTGGAAAATCACAAACCTATCAGCTGAAATGTCAGTCTCGGCAAGGTTTCCCTGACAGGGGCAACAACCCCCCATCCCCACCACCCATCTGCCCAGGATGGCTGCCTGCTAAGGTGCCATCTCCTACACATCCTGCATCATCCATCTCCTCAGAGATTCGAGGCCCAACCGAGGCATGTCCTTCTCTACTCACAAACACAACAAGAATACTGGATCTCCAAACCACAACCTTTCCAACCATGGGTATTCTATTCAACATTCATGCCATCCATACCTCCTCTGGATCCACCTCTCGGTGGAGCTCCAGGTCCAACACCTACACACCACGACAGCAAGAAAGGAACCCAGGCAACAAAGACAGGGTGTCTTCTATTTCCATGTTTTCTGCAGGATGACAAAAACACTCTGCCCTTCCCTGACGATCCTGCGAGAACAAACAACAGGCTTCCCTGCAGGTGCCTACAACCACACACAACTGGACAGACGGACCTTCTGTGGGAGGCCGTGCATGGCTCCAACAACACACTTTCCAAGGCTGGCATGTACACCCACGAACAGGAACAAAACACGCCACTGCTCTAAGGTGCCGGGGGACACACAATCCACAGAAGCTGGGGCACAGACACACAAAACTCCCATGGATGTCCCTGACACAGATTGGAACAGGAAAGAACAAACATGAAAACGGCGGGCAGACAACCCTAAAATAAACACAAAGCAGGCTCAAAAGAACACAAATCTGACAAAAACAATGTGTGGAAGCCACTGCTCACACAAATTCCTACACAATGGGAACTCCTCACACTCCTAAACCACACCTGCAAGGCACTCACATGAGGACTTCTTTTTGTCATGTGGAAAAAAAATAACAATTCTTAAAAAAATACAACCGTGCACATATCAGACAAGCATCTATCTTTCCTTTCAAAGCTCAGGACAATGGCTTCCCGTGCACCTGGACGGCACAACACAAGGGCAACAGAGGGGAAAAACGGGTCCATGGAAGAAACCCACACCTACGGAGGATCTTGCCTCCTCTCCTGCATGAGACACACACGGGCACACACATCACACCTACAGGATGGGGATGGGCACGGCACCTGTTTCAAACACAAGGCTCTTCACACCGCAGGCTACCACGATCCACAAGGAATAACAGTGAACAGGGGAAAAACATCTTCATGCCATGACCCAGGAAAGCCTCCCTCCGCGACACACTCATCCATCATGCCCATATTCATTCTCTCCGCTTCACTCAGCTGAGACAAACGGCAACGCTCATCCATCCTTTAAAAACTCACACACACCCTTGGCTGACTTACCATTCCCAAAACCAACCCACCTGGACTTCATCTCTACATCACTCCAGTTCAAAAACATGCCCGTGCCACTTCAAACGCTGCCACGGCAACACACCGCTTTGCATCGCTGGATCGGCCTTCACCATCCAATACCCCAAGTTCCATAACAGCCAAACAGGGGTACCTTTCAGGTAGGCACAGCTGTCACCAGTTCCACCTGTAAAGGAGGTCGAGGATCCATGGTTCCACCTCTGCATCCCACACCTCTCCCTCTCCATTCCTCTCTGTGACACAATCCGGAAAATGGACTTTCATGGAAAAACCTGCCATGATACATACAGATCACCAACATCAGACCATTCCATTCAGCCTCTCACCCTCCCTGCTTTCCCATGGACAGTCCCTTCTTTCAAAGTCAGGACCCACTTAGCACACACACTATGCATCTTGAGAAACGATGGGCATGGATGTGTGGCAGAAAAAACCATGGCAAAAGAAAGCCATCTAAACAAGAACCTCAACATCCTTCCACATTCTGTCCTTCGGGAACATCCCCCAGACACTTAAAAAAGGCAGTCGTCGCTGTCCGTCACACACCCCCAAAAGCCTCGCAGCTCCACCACCGCTGCAGCTTTCACGGGGGAACCGGTCACGGACGGCAGACCCTTCACACAACACAGAGGGAGGACAGACAGGCACCCCTCCAAAGAAACCGCACAAAAAACGCATGCTCTGCAAAAAACCCGCGTGGACAGCTTGTAGGACACTCAAAAAAGGCACTTTGTCTTCTTAAATAGAAAAGAAGATGCTAAAGAACACTGAACAGACAAGGAACCCATGTGCATAGCCCGCTCCGCCAGAAAACTTGACAAATATATTGCATGACAAGGAGAAAATACACATTCCTAACACAAGCAACAGAAATGATCTCACGTGACTCCCCTACCTCCGAGCACAAAACACGCTCTTCACATGGCCTGACGCTCCCTTCCTCGCACACTGGCTCTCGCTCCAACGTGGGACTCCTGCCCTCCAACACCACCCACCGCTCCACAAGAAACAAGGATGCTGCGGAAAAAACACTCACAGACCCTTCCTGGCCAGGGCCCTGCCCAAGCCTGCTTCCCCCAAAGGCCTTTCACAGCCTGCACGGTCCTTCAACATTCCTTTCCCATCTGAAACTTCCTTGCCCTTCCTACACCTGTCAGGACCCAGGGAACAAAGGACACAAAACACCGCCGAGGCCTAACACACGGGAACGCAGGACCTGCCAGCGATCGAGGAACCCACACTCACCTGGGAGGTAGATGGCACACTCTGAGGCTGGACCACACTCGGCAAAGATCAAAACACACACCGTCATCCCCAGGAACCAGCTCAACAGAGACGAACCGAAGGGATCCAAGCACACCATGCCAGTCTTCTTCACAAATACTACATGACTGCACCATGTCACACAACATCAGTGCCAACACAGGAAACATCACACACACACACAAATCCTATCGATCTCAACACACACAAAGCCAACGTCCAGGATTCCCGACTTTCACGGCATAGGGCAAAACTCGGAGGCAAGACAGGGACCTCCGTGCCCCACTCTCTCCATCCTCTACAACGCTCCACACATGGGATCCCACGCGGTACCGCACGCAAGGCACGAGGGGCACACGCTCCAAACAGACCGCCATCGAAGCCTCCTGCTCTGCCACATCCAACACAAACACGTACCTGCTTCCTTTCACCTACAAGAAGGAACGGGAATACTTGACCGCATCCACATGGGACACAAGCACATCCACAAACACGTACACAGAATGAGAATCGCTCAACAATACTACAGGACGCAGCCTTTCTCAGAAAGGCACAAAACACATCCTCATGAGCTCACCTGTCACTCTTTCGGAGCCTCGCTCGGGAGAATCCTTCCAAATGGACTAGGCTGCGTTGGGCTGCCTCTCTGGCGCTTTGGCAGACGGCTCGTGCTGTGCTGTAGGTTCCTAAAACACATACATAGGAAGAGACTCCCATCAGGCCAGGCCTTCATATAGGCTCTCCTGGCCCCTTTCCACCACACGGGCCTTCTTTCTCTGGAAGGCCCGAAAGGCTCATTCCAAATGGGGGACACAAAGGACTGCAAAAAGGATACACAAACCGTTTCCTCCGTAGTGGAGGCCCACCACTTCAAAGACACATTTTTCTCTGGGCCTCCACACAATTGGCTGATAAAATACGACTCCTAGAGTCTGTACTGCAGGGTAGCCTCTGCTTCGGCAGGGTGCTGTCACTAGAGCCGCTGGCCAGCTCAAGGAATCCTCACTTGCTCTTCAAGACCTCATCAGAGCCGGTGGTCTTATTGTCCCAAAGGTGGCCCCACAACAATACCGTGGCGCTCAACTCCTCGACAACACGACATGGCCACCTCAGCAAACGCTCCTGCTCTCGGAGCCTCCTGTCACCTCAACCGACGCTCACCCTTCTCAAGCACAACACCTTCTTACCTGTTCACAACACAAAGGCATCCACCCAAGGACACGCTGGAAAACGGCACAGGGAAGCTCCAAACGACGACGACCTCGCATGGAGGGCCGCACCGGAACGTCCACCTTCCATACGTGACTTGCCCTGAAAAAAAAGAACCAACAAACATTTCGACAAACATTTCAACAAGAGCCTTCACCACACACACTGGGAAGGAACCCACACCACACCGCACACACGGTTGTTCAGGAGGCGAGGAGGGGACACCCTCACACGGGGCTGGCACAACTCACCACCGCCTCCACCCTCCGCCGAGGCTCCTCCAACAGCTGCCCACACGAGTCCTATGCAAACAATGGCACCGGACCACGACCGTCAACATCCCACAGGACCAAGATCACGGCACGCACGGACCAACACCCATCTTCCCCACACCCACCATGCCAAGAGGACCCCACACACACTCACACAAACACACACGACCTGCATCCGCCCAAGGGCTCCCACCAAAAACCATGAAAAACAAACACATGCAACACTCAATACAACTCTAGAAAATTCACAATGACAATTCAACAATCTCTCACGTCCATCTTTCTTTCTCTGCTCCCCTTCCTTCCTTCCTCCCTCCCTCCCTCCCTCCCTCCCTTCCTCCTTCCCCCATCAGAACCTACTGCACCAAAGACACTGCCATGACACCCACCTGGCCTCTTCCATCCCAGCCAATAGCCAACAGGGACATCGGCCTTCCCGCAACCTTCTCACACGGAACATCTTGGAATCACAGGCAGAGATGAAGGGACACAGGGACGGAAAGCTGGGGAAAGAAAAAAAAAGTCTAAAAGACCTTTTAGAAAACCATCATCACACGCTCTTACAATTCCACTATGTGAAGGACACTTGCACACACACAACGGAGGACGAATGGACAGTCTCCCATGCCAGACAACATCCTGATCGGATCACAAACACACTTGGACGCCAACACGGCATGCACCGCCCACCTACATGCTCCACCACACACCGCTCCACCACACACCCACCACACACACACGTCCAAACACACCTCTCCCTCACCACCCACGCAAACCACACTCCAAAAACGCCACCTCCTCCACAACGAAGCACCCAAACACAACACATGCGCCCGCTCCCACACCAACGGGACCACAACATCACCACACAGCTCAACCGCTTACCTCAGCCGACAACGGGTGGGTCGCTTGCCCCACGAACAACGCACGACGACACGCGGCTCAGGCATTCAATTTCCATTCCATCAGCCGCACAACGCGTGGCTCAGCCACGATGCCTACAAAAACCAGGCAGGGCAGTCGCCGGCTTTTAAAGCACTTTGGGCGGGATGGGCACCGCCGGGAACTTTTCGGCGGGAACTTTTCGGGGCGGAGACTTCGGCGCGCATACCCGGAGGGGACACATTCCAATCGGATCACTTAATAGTGCCCCTCAGCAAAATGGCTGCCCACACTCAAATCACCTCAAAACCCACTTCTGGACAAACGGCACCAACGCCATGGCTCCATCCAGCAAAACGTCACCTAGCCCTCCACCTGGCGGACAACAACCGCCTCGCACGGACTCCCTTGCCTCATCAGGACACTCACCCACGGGGATCCCTACCCACAACCTGCACGCTCAGCGGAAACAACACGATGCGTCCCCTGCTACTGCCAAACAGCTTCCGAGCCTGGGACACACGCCTCCTCGCTCCTACACCGGTCGCATTTCCCTGGCCCCACAACACCTGCCCGTCTTCATCTAGGCTCCCACAAAGACGGACGCCGCTCACCACACCCTACCCCGACTGGACCACAGCATTCCCTTCACCGGCCCTGGGACACACACACCGCCTGCCCTGGCCACACACCACACAACCTTCAGCTTCCTCGCATCACTCAACAACCAACCATCTCACCTGCCCTGGCTCCTCGCAAACGTCCCCCGCCATTGGGCCTCACACACACGCACCACACTCGGCCCGCTCTCCCGGCCCACACGCACCTCGTCCCACCGGACAGGCTCCGTCCCACACAGCCCACGCGAGCGCTGCACCCTCGCAAACCTCACCCTTCCTCCCCATTGCAAACCGAATCACGTCCAAACACACACCACTTCCAGCCACACACCACCAGTGCCTGCCCCCTCCGCAGCCACACCCACACGCCCGTGCCTGCGGGGACCCACACACCTCCACCCTCATCCCCTCCACAATGGCCCATCTACCGCCCGAGCCACCTTTCGCCCCAGGGAACCCCAGCGCTCACAAACAACAACGCCTTGCAAACACATTTCTGGGAAACATCTCCAACGGCCTCTTCTCTTGGCCTTTAAAAACAGATGCCTTCTCCTCCACGCCACACGACACTGCCTGCAGGACAAAATCACACGCCACACATGGAGGGCACTCACTTCCTTCCCCAACAATACAAAACGCTTACCACACAAAAGGCACTCAAAAAAGGGACACCTTCACACAATGCCTCTCTCTCTCTCTCTCCTCTCTCTCTCTCTCTCTCTCTCTCACAGCATCAGCAAGCAGAGACACACTGGCCGCTGCCTACTGTGAGGTCGGAGAGAGCCCCACGGTCGGATACTTGCACACATGGCATCAGACAATGGACTACCCCTCCAATGTCTCACACATCACCTGGCCAGGGGCACAGACCGGCTTCTTCTGCCTCAATCCACATACCCCCACACACAGACCACCTTCTTCCTCAATACCCCACTCACCCCCTGCAGAGGACATTTCCTCAGTTGAAGGCCTTGAGGATCCCTGCGTTGGACACTTCCTCAGCCCCCCCCCCCCCCCCCCCCCCCGCCGCCGCCCCGCCCTCACCAAACACCTCCATAAAAGCATGCCCTCCCTCCCTGCAGGTGCGAAATTCCCTGGCCCCACCTTCTGACCCAGTGGGGCTCGCCCAACAACGCAAACAAACTTCTCCTTTTCTTTCCCATTCACCCGGGCCTCTGGCTTCTCTTGGCCGCTTTTCTGGCCCACCTCACACCTACCCTACGGACCGTGCCACACACCACTCAACCACTGACAAACGAAACGCAGACAAATCACTTCCAAACTGTTAGGTTAGGTGGCTCAGGAGGCGGCGCAAGAAATAGAGTCCAGTGACTCAGAAAAGAAAGGAAAGTTTATTCTGCGTCCCCAGGAGACCCACGTACCCCCAAAGACAGGGCACGTGGATTCACGCCAACATGGAGGGGGCGCTTTTTTTATACTGCGGTTGGGTGAGGGGCGGGGACATGAGCTGAGGTATTCAGTTGAGGAAGCTTCAGCTGCAGGGGGGTCAGCAAGGTATTCAGGAATGAGTCAGCATCTGTGTGGGGGTATGTGGATTCAGGGAGAAGAAGCCGGTATCTGTGTCTGGCACGTTGAACTGTGAGAAATTCCAGGGGGAGTCCATTGTCTCATCACATGTCCGCATGTATCCGATCCTGGGCTCTCTCCGACCTAACACAAACAAACCACTTCACCAACACCTCTCTCATGGCCTCATCGCTACCAGCCTGCCTGCACCCAAAAACGGCACAACCTCACAAAATGGCCCCCACACGGAGCCCCACACCAAACCTCACCTCTCACCAACACGCCTTACCACTTGCACACTCCAACTTGCACTCACATCCGCCTCACGGCTCGGCCTCACGGACCTTCTCATCACACCGAAGAGCACACTCGACAACTCCTTCCGACACAGCCCCGCCTCTCACCTCCACCCCCACAGCGCCTCTGCCCTCGCAACAAACACCAACACCTCTTGCCCATCGCTGGACGCTTCACACATGCATGACCACGAAATCTCCTTCAACCAACACACACAAACCACACACGCGACAAAACAATCTGAACACGAAACCTAGCTCATATCATGATTCTGCTACAAATACAGACAACGACCAGGAAAAACGCACAACCACAACAAAGCCATGCAACCGTCTCAACCACATGCACATGGAACACTCAGGGAAAAGGGGGCTGCATGGAGGCAAACGGACCCTCTGGAGGATCTCAACAACACGACTCACCGGGTCCAAATACACAATCACACCACAAACACAGACCTTCTGCACCAAAAACCTTGGCTTGGGCCTAAACAAACCTCCTCCGCCCCTTCCTTCCTTCCTTCCTTCCTTCCCTCCCTCCCTCCCTCCCTCCCAGGCCAATAAAATATTACATTCTTATAATGCCATATGGAGCACATAATACAAAGATGTATATGTCTCATACAAATACCAGATATTTACAGACCATATGCATAATTCAAGAGTAACTCACCTTTTTTTCCTGAATATGTATTTTTATATTTTTAAAAAATAAATCTTGCCCTAACAGGTTTGGCTCAGTGGATAGAGCGTCGGCCTGCGGACTGAAAGGTCCCAGATTCAATTCCGGTCAAGGGCATGTACCTTGGTTGCGGGCACATCCCCAGGAGGAGGTGTGCAGGAGGCAGCTGATCGATGTTTCTAACTTTCTATCCCTCTCTCTTCCTCTCTGTAAAAAATCAATAAAATATATATATTAAAAAAAATAATAATAAATCTTTCTTGTTCAGATTATTACAGATGTTCCTCTTTTTTCCCCCCATAGCTCCCCTCCACCTGGTTGCCACCCCACCCCATGACCTTACCCCCCCTCCCACTATCCTCGTCCATAGGTGTGAGATTCTTGTCCAATCTCTTCCCGAACCCTTCACACCCCCTTCCCCCTGAGAATTGTCAGTCCACTCCCTTTCCATGCCCCTGCTTCTATTATATTCACCAGTTTATTCTGTTCATCAGATTTTTTATTCACTTAATTTTTAGATTCACTTCTTTTTTTAAAAATATATTTTATTGATTTTTTTACAGAGAGAAAGGAGAGGGATAGAGAGTTAGAAACATCCATGAGAGAGAAACATCGATCAGCTGCCTCCTGCACACCCCCTACTGGGGATATGCCCGCAACCAAGGTACACGCCCCCGACCGGAATTGAACCTGGGACCCTTGAGTCCGCAGGCTGACGCTCCATCCACTGAGCCAAACCAGTCAGGTCTAGATTCACTTCTTGACAGATATGTATTTGTTGTCCCTTTGTTGTTTATAGTTTTTATCTTTACCTTTTTCTTCTTCCTCTTCTTAAAGAATACCCTTCAGCATTTCATATAATCCTGGTTTGGTGGTGATGAACTCCTTTAGCTTTTTCTTGTCTGTGAAGCTCTTTATCTGACCTTCAATTCTACATGACAGCTTTGCTGGGTAGAGTAATCTTGCTTGTAGGTTCTTGTTATTCATCACTTTGAATATTTCTTGCCACTCCCTTCTGGCCTGCATGGTTTCTGTTGAGAAATCAGCTGACAGTCATATGGGTACTCCCTTGTAAGTAACTAACTGTTTTTCTCTTTCTGCTTTTAAGATTCTCTTTGTCTGCTTATATGGAGTAGGACAAAGATTACATGGGGAAGCAGGAATCACAGGCATCGGGAAATAGCCAAGAGGGAGGGGGGCCTGGTGTGGCACTCCATTAGGCAACAAGGTTGTTCATCTTTCCATGATAATAGGCGGTTCTTGAATGGGGATGGACTGCATTCCAAAGTTGACTCCCAGGTCCAAGGTGGACCCCCAGGTGTGTGTGTGTGGCAGGGGGCAGGGGGCATACAACTTCCAACCAGGTTAGAATGTGCTTTCTTTAATTAAAACAAAACAATCGCGGTTAGCAAATCACGATTGATATTTCTTATTTTATTTCTTGTAAATAATAATTAGTCCCCAGCATTCTATTTGTGCCCCTAAGAGGTTGAGCATCGACCTATGAACCAGGACGTCACAATTCCATTCCAAATAAGGGCACATGCCTGGATCCCCAGTGTGCGGCGTGCAGGAGGCAGCTGATCAATGATTCTCTCTCATCATTGATGTTTCTATCTCTCTTCCTCTCCCTTCCTCTCTGAAACATATTTAATATATATATTAAATCTATTGTAACCACGTTGTTTTGGTATTTGAATGACTCAAAGTTGAATAGTAGGAGCTCCTCAATGCCTCCATCAATCTTTCTTTTTTCCTCTTTATAATCATTACTGTTTTATTATTGCTTGGATTGCCTGCTCTCCCAGAACTTGACATGAGAACAGAAACACCAATCCCAGCCAGAGAGGATATGAGGGCGAGGAGGCATTTGACCACCATACCAGGTATGTAAATAAACCAGAAAAGGCCTCTGTGGACTCTGCCCTGACCCCTTCTTCTACCCTACGGCTCCCAGTGAACATCTGAGTTCTAGTTTCCTTCCTGTCTCTACAAGAGTGTCAGATGGTCCACCCAGTAAAGGTCAACCTTTACCTTAACTGAGTCTGTCTGTCTTTTTGCATCGATGATAACATATCCTTGAAATGTCTGGGTAACTTGTAACTCCCCTTTTTCCGGACCCCTTGGGGCACAACCTAATGTGCCTGGGTGCCAGGACAGAGACCACAAATTCCTTCATTGTTATTGCTATCGTGTTACTTGTTGACTGTTAACTATGCTTTGCTTTCTCCCACCTTTCTCATCTATCTCCAATGGGTTTCATGTAACCCACCTACGTCCCCTCCTTTGATTACGATGTATACAAATAGATGAGAAGCTGCCATTCTCTGGAGCATTATCCCAATCCGTTGAGATACTCACGCTGATGTGTGCAGTCCCATTTTCACGAACCCAGGAGCTTCCAGGGCTCTCTGTGCATCTGTCACTGTGGCTATGTCGCTGTATTACCCTGCAGAGAGGTTGTAAGAGCTAACACCCCAGAGATATCTGAAGAGACAACAAACAGAAAGGCTTCTGTTAAAGGGGCGTGGAGGCCCGGCCCCCTTCCCCTGGTTGCCTCCAGGGGGCGCCACACCCTCCTGGAGAAAAGGGCAGGTCTCCCCGGCTCCTGCTGTGGGGAAGGTGAGACTGGAGCCTGGACCTTCAGAGCTGGAGAAGTGCCCTTTGTTTTCTTGCGAGGGGCACAGGCACAGGGAGGCCGAGGGACATTTGCTTTGGTCTGTGGACCTTGCACTGTCCGCACTGGTGGCGTGCAGCCCTCGTAATGCCACACACAGTCCAAGCTGTCATCTCTCCTGCAATGCCCTCCCTGGCCCTGATCTGACCTTGATCTCCTGCATCCTGTCCCAGGGTGGATGAAGGGGGCAGTGCCCACGGCGGAGTGACTGAATGCTGAATGAATGAATGTACAAACCCATAACCGCACAGGCCACCTGGGTCTGCTCTGTCATCATGGGATGGGCAAGAACCCAGCTGCTGCCCTGACCGGTTTGGCTCAGTGGATGGAGCGTCGGCCTGCGGACTGAAGGGTCCCAGGCTCGATTCTGGTCAGGGGCATGTGCCTTGGTTGCAGGTACATCCCCGGTGGGGGGTGTGCAGGAGGCAGCTGATCGATGTTTCTAACTCTATCCCTCTCCCTTCCTTTCTGTAAAAAATCAATAAAATATATTTTTTTTAAAAAAAAAAAAAGAGAGAGAGAACCGGGCTGAGTCTTCCTGCCACCCTGGGCGCACCTGTCTCCAGACTTCGTCTCAGCCCTTTCATTCCTTCTGACTCGTCATGGTGTTTTTAAAAATATTTTCTTATTTATTACAGAGATGAAGGGTGAGAGGGAGAGAGAGATCAATGATGAGAGAGAATCATCAATGGCTGCCTCCTGCACACTCCACACTGGGGACTGAGCCAGCAACCCAGGCATGTGCCCTGACTGGGAATTGAACCATGACCTCCTGGTTCATAGTTCAACACTCAACCACTGAGCCACATCAGCCAGGCTAATGTCGTTTTAAGTAAAAAATAAAAATGTCCATCATTGGTATTCTGAATAAATGCTAATAAAATTAATAGTACTAATACAATAGTAAAAGTTTTCACAACGGCCTGCTGCTCAGAGTCTAAGCTAAAACAAGAAGGAAGGAGCTGCCCTGTTCAGTGTCAACAGGGCCATGTGTCAGGTGACACACCATCAGCCACCTCCCAGGGCGTAGCCCATGCTCGGAAGGAGTGACAGTGAGTCCCTGGCCCTGTTCCAAGGAGAATGCACTCTGGGCTGGACAGAGAAGAGGGTGAGTCACAGCCACTGGCCCTGAGGAAGGGAGTGGCACCCTTGTTAGGTAGGAGGCTGGAAGCCAGCTTGCATGTAAGTATAGAAACCCCTGTTTCCAGGATCCAGAGGGGTCCAGACAAGATCTGAAAAAGGCTGCCGGAGAGAAAGACTGAGGGGAGGTAGCAGCAGAGCATGACTGAGATCTACCCTCCTGACATGGGGCCCCAAGAGCTCCTGGGGTGGGCTTTTGGTGAATGAAACCATGCATTCCATGTCTTTCGAAATTCCCTGTGCAGCCTGACTCAACTGACCTTTGTCCTTGGGCCAAAGAGCAGGTCTGCACGCCCAGTGCAGGGCCACAGAAGGGAGCAGGTGTCAGCCCGTGCTCTCTACAGTGGGAACCACACGTCTGGCTACAGACCCGTCAGAGCCCAGGAGAGACTGGTGCCCCCAGCTCACCATGCCAGCAGCCAAGAGTCAGGATGCGAAGCTGTGGCAGAAAGTGTTTCAGGAATTAATTCACGAGGTGAAACCATGGCACCAATGGACCCTGACACTAGACAACAGCCTCATTCCCAACACCCTGCAACCAGGGTGGGCACAATACCAGCAGTGGGCCTTTGCCTGGTGAGTGGGGAATGGGGTGGGATGTATTCCAGAATATTCTTCCTATTCCTTGCTCTGCATACTGGTTACCTTTCTGATTCCATTCCTGCTGTACTAGTAAACTGAAGATTAGAGAAAGGAAGGAGCCCATCACTCAAGACATTGTAGCTTCATTAAAGATTGTTTTCTTATTACAATGAACCCCAAAACAGTAGCGGGGGCAGTGGGCACTGGTGTGGGGGTAATGCCCAAATATGGAGAAATCAGGCTGCGAAGGTGAGGGCAAGAGCAGCGAGGCCCAAGAGAGCTGAATGAGCAAGGCTTGCTGCAAATGCAAAGGGGGGGCGGGTCGGGGGACCCACTACAGAACCCAAAAGAGGGGCCCTCCCTGGGCATTGAGGAGACCCCCTCATGGAGGGGCAGAGCCACATGCAGCCATCTTGACCTCTCTACAAGGAGCGGATGGAATCTTTGTGAAATAGGACCCTTAGGGGCATCCAAAGGCTAAGCCTCTGGTTTCCAGGTGGGAAATCAGAGCCCAGGGATGGGGCCCACCTGCACGGAGGATGGTTCCTGGGACTGGGGAAGGGGCGTGTTGCAGCCCACTGCCCGCTTCCTGGAAGGTCTGGGGAGGGGAAACTGAGCTCTCCTCTCCATAACCTGTAGTTTTCCCAGGTCGGGAGCTGGCACCAGGAGCAGCTGAGCAAAGTCTCAGCTCCGTTTTGTTTTTTTTAAACTCTGAGCTGTCACACCAACAGAGCAGCAGTGACCCAGGATGGTGACAGGAACTGTAGCTCAGAAGAGCAGGGCCCAGGACCTTTGCACCAGCAGGTCATCTTGCTCACAGTGGTCAGGGCTCCTGGGCATCTTCCCTGCATTTCATCCTCACCTTCACCCAGTGAGGTGAGGCTAGAATCAAGATACAGAGGAAGCCCTAGCTGGTTTGGCTCAGTGGATAGAGCGTCGGCCTGTGGACTGAAGGGTCCCAGGTTCGATTTCAGCCAAGGGCACATACCTGGGTTGTGGGCTCGATCCCCAGTGGGGGGCGTGCTGGAGGCAGCCGATCGATGATTCTCTCTCATCATTGATGTTTCTATCTCTCTCTCCCTCTTCCTTCCTCTCTGAAATCAATAAAGAAATATATTTTTTTAAAAAAAAGATACAGAGGAAGCCCTGGTCACTTGGGCTCAGTGGACAGAACATCAACCTGTACACTAAAGGGTCCCAGGCTTGATTCCAGGCAAGGGCACGTACCTCCCTTGCGGGCTCGACCCCCAGCCCTGGTTGGGGCACATGAAGGAAGCAACCAATAAATATGTCTCTCTCACATCGATGTTTCTCTCTCTCTTTCCCCTTCCATTCTTTCTAAAAATCTCTGGAAAAATACCCTCGGGAGAGGATTAACAACAGAAATAAACTAAATTTAAAAAGAAAGATACAAAAGGGAAACCTTGATTGACTCCTTCCCAGCACCCTCTGATCCACCGTCCAGACTCTAGGTGCCCCTGCGTCATGCCCAGCAAGGCCAGGTTTGGCTGTTGTAACAAATAACCTAACACATGGCCCCAAGCTCACCATGGCACAGAAGGAAAGAGCTGGAAAGTCAAGGGCTGCAGTCACAGATCTGGAAGCAGCATCCATTACTTCAGCCCACATCCCATCAGCCAACTGGTCATCTTGCCCCAACTTAACTGCCTAGTGGGGCTGGAACACGGTGCGGGGGGGGGGGGGGGGTAATTTGGTGAGCACTTCATGTGCTCAGCCCTCTACTCCCTCGTAATTCCTCATAATTCCTATCCTGGGTGCTGCCATGTGCTTCCCTGCTTTCTCTCTCTCCATCTCTGCTGACATGTATTTGTGCAGCTATCTTAGGTCAGAAAATTGCCCTCCTCCCTGCTGAGAGGAAGGGTCATTCTCTGGTACCCTCTCTGAGGCCAGGGGCACGAAGAATCTGAACGAAGAATCAGGCTACTTTGAGCAATGGAGTGGGGCAATGAAGAGAGTGGACACGGCACCCTCCCAGTACCAATGGCAGACTGGGGGGCCCTGGGCAACTGGGAGCAAAGCAATGCTTTTCCCTAGGACACTGCGCTGTTTAGGGTCCCTCCCTAACCTGGGGGCTATGACTTAGGATCTGGGTCCTTTGGGGCTATTAAAAAACAGCCACCACCACAACAACAAAAACAGACTGGGCGGCTTATGAACAACAGAAACGTGTTGCTCACAGTTCTGGAGGCTGGAAGACCAAGACCAGGGTACCCGCTGGTCAGGCGAGGGCCCTCCTCTGGGCCGCAGACTTCCTGTGGTGCCCTCACAGGGCGGAAGGAGCTGGGGGGCGCTGGGGGCCTCTTGCACAGGGGCACTTAGCCTTTCACCAGGGCTGCACCCTCCTGACCTAATCACCCCCCAAAGCCCCGCCTTCTAACACCATCACCTTGGGCATTAGGGTTTCCTGTGAATCTGAGGAGGACACAAGCTTTCAGGCTGCAGCACTTACCAACACCCACCTGGATCCACTTGTGGGTCGGGGCTGATTGAATGGCAGCTCTTTCACTTGTAGTTGTTGACCCACTTCAATCTACATTCGGAGAAGCCTTGGCTTGGAGTCAGGAAACTGAAGTGCTTGTCCTGCCTCTTACACCCACAGAGTCCCTGGGCCTGACAAGTTCCCGGTGTGTGCTCGTCCCTGACATGATCCCCTGGGACTTAAAAGGTGCCCGAGATCCCTTCGGCTCTTAGAGCATGTGACCCGCTGTCGTAATGATAGACACCTGTGAGTCATGAGCTTGTCAGCGCACAATGGAGATAGAAACAACGGACTTGGTCACTTCATCCCCCACTGATCCAGGACCCAATCTACCGTGTCTCTGTTACGGTGGTCCCTCCTGCTTCCCTCTGGCACAGCCCACGGTTCGGTCAAGTTGAGGGTCTCGTTTTCTGCCTCCACAGGTTCACGTGCTCCTGGTGCTCTCGCAGCTGGGCCTCTTCCCACGTTCAAGTCCTTTGCCACATGCACTGGAGTAAGAGGGAATCCACGGGCCAGGTGAAGATGAGGATCTTTGCCCAGAGATGTCGGAAGTGCTCAGAGCCTCTATTTGAGGTTCCAGAATTCACGGAGGAGAACGTCTCAAGGATCCTGAATAACCTGGTGTTCCGGATTCTGGAGAAATGCTATGGAGAAGGATTTAAGTCAATGGAGGAGATTCCTACAATCAAGGATATCTCTCTTAAAGGGCCACATGACACTAACAATTGTGAGGCGTGTCTCCAGGGCTTTTGTGCTCAGTGTGAGTTAGATCTACACAAACCATCACCAATGTCCCCTTCACTTTTCACAATAAGCACACCTACCTTTGGGGTTCCCATCTATAAACCTTCTCTCACAAGGAGCAGCACCTATGCGGATGCAGTGACAGGGGACACCGGGGTGAAGAAAGGAGAGGTACTGCACAACCCCTGCTTTCCTGAGCCCCCACAGGCTAAGAGTCCCAGAGCAAGCACCAACTACAGGAAAGACAGTATAGTCACCATAGTAGATGCAGTGACAGGGGACACCGGGGTGAAGAAAGAAGAGGTACTGCACAACCCCTGCTTTCCTGAGCCCCCACAGGCTAAGAGTCCCAGAGCAAGCACTAACTACCCGGAAGAGAGTATAGTCGAGGTCTCCGCTCCAAGGGAGGATTTGCATTTCCACAGCGCCCAGAATCGCAGGCACTGCAATTCCAGAATTTGCTGCTGTTCAATCATTCTAATCCTAATCATTGTCGTGGTGGTGGTGGTGGTGATTGCTGTTAAAATCACTATATGAACCTCAAAAACATGGTGCTAAGTTTAAAAAATTAGACACACCAAGTCATATATTGTATGGTCCCCCGCTGATGTGAAATATTCAGACTAGGTAAATAAGGAAGTAGATTGGTGTCCATACCACTGTTGTGGCCGGTGTGGCTCAGTTGGTGGATCGTTGTCCCGTGTACCAAAAGGTTGCTGGTTTGACTCGTCAGGGCACATGCCCAGGTTTCAGATTCCGTCCCCAGTTGGGGTCCATGCAGGAGGCAGCTGATGGATGTTTCTCTTTCCAATTGATGTTTCTCTCTCCCTCTCCCTTCATCTCTCCCTAAAATCAATAAAAACAGTTTTTTAAAAAAATAGTATCTTGCCCTGGCCGGCTTGGCTCAGTGGATGGAGCATCGGCCTTTGGACTGAAGGGTCCCGGGTTCGATTCGGGCCAAGGGCAAGTGCCTGAGTTGCGGGCTCGATCCCTAGCCGGGGGTGTGCGGGAGGCAGCCAATCAATGATTCTCTCTCATCATTGATGTTTCTATTTCTCTCTCCTTCTCCCTTCCTCTCTGAAATCAATAAAGAAATATTTTTTTTAAAAAAATTTAAAAAAAATAGTATCTGGGCTCTCCAGATGGCTCATGCGCAGCGATACAGGCAGGAGGGGCGCTGGGGGCCCACGGCCTTTCGCCTGACTCTCAGGGCGAGGTCCATGGTGCGGGGGAGGCGCTGGCCCTGCCAGTGCACGTGTGAGGGCATCGCGGACGCCACGGGCCAGCGCACCAGACCTACAGCCCCTGTTGCAGGCGCCTGTGGGTGGCCAGGGGCAGCAGGCGCTCGGGCTCGAAGGGCACAGCCAGCGCCTATCCGCCACCGCAGTGGGAGAGGCGCGGGGAACCGGGGCCTGCAGCCAGCAGATGCGTAAAGACCACGGCGGGTCCTCACCGCGCAGGAAATTGCGCTCCCTGCCGAAGGGAGAGAGGAAGGGGAAGGAGGCCTCGTAGCTGCGGTTGGGTCTCAGACGGGAGAAGAAGGTGACCAGGAACTGCAGGTCTGGGGAGGCGAAGGGCACGGGCTGCTCACCACGCCAGGCCCCGTTACCCCAGGGCCACGCCAGGGGCCGGCGCCTGCAGGGAGGGCCGCCCTGGCCTCACTCGATAGCGGGGCTCGGGAGCTCAGGATGCCCAGCCCCTGCCGCGGGCGGCGTTGGGGAGCGGACCCTCCGAAGCCTTCCCCGAAGGGAGAAGGAAGGTGGAGAGAGCACAGCAGTACCTTTGAAACAGGTGATGAAGTTCTTCATTTTGGAGTCATCCAGGAAAAGCTGCAGACAGAGGCACAGGCGGTGCCCATGAGCCGGCCGGACGCCTGCCCGAGGCGGGAGGGTCCTTGCGCCTCTGCCGGACCAGTGTCCGCTCCTGTGCTTGTCTGTGCACACCGCGTACAGAGCTGTGCACACTGCGTACCGAGGAGCGTAGAGGGAACCCGGGCCCTTTCCATTCCCCGGATCGGCCGCACCCGGCCCGGCTTCCTCGCACACAGGTTCATTAAAGCGGCCCTTTCCGCGTCTTGAACCTCACGTTTCTAATCAGGTGCCACATTCTCTGCGGGGCTACCTGACTGGCTTCCTCTCCACCCCACCCCCCAACCGCCAGGGCTTCCAAAGCAGGCGGGGCAACCCAGGACTAGAAGCCGAAGGTGGGAAGGAACTGGGGTGCGAGGCGCAGACGCGTGTGGAGCTGGCAGCCAGGGGCAGGGGGGATAAAATAGTATCTCTACAAGCATTGCATTCAATAATATATTCGTTTGCGGGTATTATGTAAAATGAAATAAGTATATAAAAATGCAGTACTCTTTTTAAAATATATTTTATTGATTTTTTTTTTTTACAGAGAAAAAGGGAGAGGGATAGAGAGTAAGAAACATTGATGAGAGAGAAACATCAATGAGCTGCCTCCTGTACACCCCACACTGGGGATGTGCCCGCAACAAAGGTACATGCCTTTGGCTGGAATGGAATCGAACCTGGGACCTTTCAGTCCGCAGGCTGATGCTCTATCCACTGAGCGAAACCGGTTAGGGTTGCAGTGCTCTTCATAAATATAAAAGCCTAAGTGACCGAACCACAGAAGGACCAAACGACCAGTCGCTATGATGCGCACTGACCACCAGGGGGCAGATGCTCAACACAGGAGCTGCTTCCCGGTGGTCGATGTGCTCCCAGAGCCAACCTCCTGCAGCCCCTCCTCCCCTTCCCCGCCAACCTCCTGCAGCCCCCATTGGCCCTCATCACTGGCCAGGCCGAGAGACCCCACCCGTGCATGAATTCGTGCTCCAGGTCTCTAGTTTATTTATATGAACACCAAGACAGATTTTTGCACAAATGACTGGTTTTATTGAAACAAAATTTACATAAGTTCAAAAAAGCCAACTTGTATGAAAGTCACCATTTCATATATTTTCTATTTGACTATATATAACATAACCTTGGCATGAAATAAAATTCCAAAATCACTCAAGTAGTGTGCTGCGCCAGCACAGTCAAGGGTTTGGTGAGCTTGAGGAGAGGTGGTGAAGGATTAAAGAGAAGACAGACAAGAGAATACAGCTGGGCTCGGCGGATTTCATGTGCCTGGATGAGGACACAGAAAGATCCAGCCTGCAAGCTGAAGCTTTATTTTATAGTCAGATCAAAACAAGGGAAGTGGTCAACATGTTTACAATGTTCTTGTGATTTTCACCTTGTTTTGGCAGCACTTGCTACACCTCCCACAGCCTATTAGCTACCTAGGAAGGAATTAGGGAGGGCTATAAAGTTAAGCTTAATTTGCTAAGAGGACTTTGCCCTCCACGCTGGGACTTGTTTGTGGCTCTGCCACAAACTAGTACAACTGATAAACTTGAATTACATTGTCAAAGAGTTAAAAAGAAAAATACAGTTGTTTGAGGTCCAATTACAGTGATTTCTCATTTTCCTATTATTTTCATCTCTTAACCTACTTCCCCGAGTTTGTCTTTAAGTTGGAGCACTCCTCTACTGTGGTTGTAGAAGCTCTGCCTGTTGAGGATAAATTATTTGGAATTGTGATTAGACCCATCAAGACAAGATATTGGAGTGTCAGTAGTAACCTTTTTTAAATGCATGCCTATGGGGACAGACTGACTCTTCAGATAAGAGAAAATAAAAGTCACACTTCATATTTAGCCCAGATTAACTTCCCAAAGAATCCAACTGGCTAGACCCATACTGTCTAATATGCTAGCCACCTCTGACTGTTTAAATTTAAATCAAATGAAAAATTTAGTTCTTCAGTCACACCTGTCAACATTCACGTTCTCATGCTACTGGACACACATATAGAAGATTGCCATCGCTGCAGGAAGGGCTCCTGGGCAGAACTGAGCTGCACCGAATAGCAGTGGATTTGTACAGAAATCTATGTGAATACATGATTTTTTTTTCCTTCTTAGTCACAAAACCTACTTGTTTAAGCTTATCTTCAACAAACAATCCTGTTTGTTTGAGCCCAACACAGTGGTATAAAAGTAAATATTTGTACAATTTCTCCATATTATAATGTGATGTGGGAGTCCAAAGTAACGAACCCAATCTTTGTCACATAAAACACAGTCTCGTGAGCTCCCTCTGGGTCCATGGCATCTTGGCCATGGGCAGATGGTACCCGTGAGGAAGCCTTGCAAGGGACCCCTCACCAATATGGGTCAGTCATCCCCACTCCACTACCTGGCCACTTTGGAGGGGGGGCCCTAAGGCATTGCCTCGGCTCCCTGCTCTCAGCTGGGTCCCAGAGCAAGATGACCATCCATGCAGGCCATCCAAGACTTCCCATGACCAGCCACACCCGCCCTTCCTCTACCAGGACCGCCAGCACACCCTGAGTGCACCATGCCCAGTGTGTGCACTAGCATCCCAGCCCTTCCACCTTCAAAGCCCAGATCACACCTAAACTCTCCTGAGAGCACACGTGCCAGGGCTGACCAGCAAACCCTGACCGACAGATGAATGATTACTCTGGCACACACTTCTGTGAAGGCGTAGGGACTGCCTAGCTAGAGAAACGAAACTGCCCTGTTCACCTGTCTTCTTATGCTTTTATTATAACAGCAGCTTGAACTAAAATTGACTATTAGATACTATCAGCAGGGTAAGCATTCTTGAGAAGACACATGCATCTGCAGTGTCCTTTAAGCAAGGACGTCTGAAGACTAAGCATAAAGATTCCAGTAAACACCCAGACTTGTTTGGAAAAGTCAGGGCAGGGGCGGTCACCTTCAGCCAGCTCCCGACCTTTTGGAATTTCCTCCTTACAAATTTTCCAACCAAGTCCCATGCTTCCCCACATCCCCCCCATTCTGTTTTGCTGGCTGCAGAAGACAGAGGGAGGCGGCAAACTTTCTGCTTTGGAATGTCAGGGTTGTGAAGCATGTTTACTGCTCGTGTTTTGATTTTGCAGACGATAAGAAAAACAAAGAGAATGACAATGACAGTGATGCTAAGTCCAATCAGGTGCCGATTAATTCTAGGAAACCATGTGGTGGGGTCTGTCTACTTCAAATGCTCCTTTGCTGCATTTCAGGTAGTAGTCCGTTGTTCATGTTTATTGACAGGAAGCAAGGGTTCTTTCATTTGCTTTTGTAATGCGTTCACTTCTTTAGTAAGGTTATCATGACAGACTCTTTATAGATGTTTTTTCATATTTATCTACTGATGGTGACTACTCTTCTATTTTAAGGGGGTGACACATATGTGCTTGTGCTCCCAATCGCAACTGAGTATTTGTTTATACACCATGGTGTCCTGCCTTCTAGTAAGGTGCAGGGGGTAGGATTATAAAGGGGAAAGGGCTAGGGCAGGGGTGGGCAAACTTTTTGACTCGAGTGCCACAATGGGTTCTTAAACTGGACCGGAGGGTCGGAACAAAAGCATGGATGGAGTGTTTGTGTGAACTAATATAAATTCAAAGTAAACATCATTACATAAAAGAGTACGGTCTTTTTTTTTTTTTTAGTTTTATTCATTTCAAATGGGCCGGATCCGGCCCGCGGGCCATAGTTTGCCCACGGCTGGACTAGGGTGAGGAAGTAGCTATGTGTAGGCCTGGGAGACTACAGGTGCCAGCTATTGTCCTTTAGTCATCAGGCGATGAGATGATGTTTTGACTCCTGGTGGGTCGACCTGACCATGCTTATAGGTTCTGCTTGCTGGCTTCACAGCTGAGTCAACTCCTTAATCACTTCACAAAGGCCTTGAAAAGGAAACTTTTAAGAAAAACTTAACTCCTTATATATACATAAGAAACTTAACTCCCTATTCACATAAGTATATGCATTCTAAGATTTAAAATAATATGGTTACTTTTCAGATTAATTCAAGTGTTCTACCTATTAGATTATAAATCCCACCTGTCATTCCCCACTCTGATTAGGTAGATTGGTGGATATCTATCAAACTTGTACTATAGTAGTAAATCTCTTTGTAAAGAAGCTTTCCCTTTCAACACACTGGAAAAGAACCAAACAAATTCTGTATTAGTTTACTTTAGATTCATTTATCTAATTAGATTTATTACTCAGTATACCTATAATTTCCTTTCAAGATTTCTCTTCACAATCCTCCTGATTTTTATAAATATTCTTACATTAACTCTTTTCCTTCAAAATGCATCTCTATTCCTCATGCCTTCTATTAAGTATTCCTACCCCAATATCCTTTCTTCCTGTTATATCCCTTCCTTTATATCCTTTTCACCATTTTTACTTCCTCAACTCTAATTCTTCACAAACCCTCTGTAACTTACACAGACCCTCTGCAACTTAGCCGGTCCAGTCCCTTTCAGTTTGTCTATTCACTTTCTTTTTCCTGTATCTCCATACCTTCTATTTTACCAAAACTATAATTCTTTCTAATTAATTAGAACTAAAGGTCAGTTCTACACAGGCTCCGAGTTCTGGGATGTCTCTCTCTCAGACATGACATTCCAGTAAAGTTTTGGTTAATAAAACCACAATTGGAAACTGACTTATGTCCTGTTATGAAGAAATCAGATTCTCATTGGATTTATGCAAACATGTTGCCATGAGAATAATAACTATAATTATTTTTAGTCCTATAATAAAATTCTTTTTCTCCTGATTTTTCTTGCATTTCTATAAATCCAGAGAACCTTTGCTTTCTAGGAAGATAATGAAAAAAACTTTTTTCCCCCTTACTTTCATAAATAGGCTTATTATTCCCATGGAAAATATACTCACACTAGGGGCCCAGTGCACTTCATGCACCTTGAAAGGAGCTGTGGGCCGCGAAGCTGCAGTGGGCATAGAGGCGGGTCTCAGCCCATCATCCAGGCCCCTGCCCGGCCCTTCCTGCCACAGCCCCTGTCCCCGCTCTGCCTGCAGCCCTGCTTCTGCCGCCGCTGCTGCATGCGCTGACGGTGCTGGCCCCACTCGCACCCACTGATGGCATGGAGTGATTGGGGCCAGTGCCAGCAGTGAGTGTGAGCGGGGCCATTGCCGGCAGCAGGTGCAAGCGCCGGGCAGGACCCCGTCGCACAGGAGCAAAGAATTTTTAGTAACCACCAGAGGCTCACCTCATGACAGCAACCGGTGCCCTGCTTTGGTCTGGTGCCCTGACTCACCTGCTCCACCATCCCGCCATGGCCGACGCCCACCATGTCCCGCGTGAGCCCCCTGGTGGTCAGCGCACGTCATAGCGACCAGTTGTTCAGTTGTTCCACCGTTCGGTCTATTTGCATATTAGGGTTTTATATATATAGATTCTTAAGAAGCATAACAATTGGTAGCATAACCTTTATAACTCTCAGAGGAGGCTGGAGAAGAGGTGGGTGTGTATGGGGGGAGATAGTAGGCCCCAGGGTTTGTTCCCAGGACTGCAGCAACTCCTGTGCCTCCAAAAGGTACTTTTGTACTTTTAGTGCAAAAGTACCTTTTTTTTTTTTTTTTTTTTTACAAGAAGAGTGGCTCATTACCTTGTTGGTCTTGCATAACTGGGCAAGCCAAAAGCTCTCCTTCTAACATAGCTTGCCTGACACAGGATCCCACAACTGAGGGTCTAGTTGATGAACTCTCCCACACCAGTGGCAGGGGAACAGGAAATGTGTCCTCCAGTAGTGGGGCTTTAGGTGCTACAGGCTCTACTTCAGGAGGAGGGGGTGGTGGTAGTTCCTCCTGGTGTTTTGTAGGCTTTTGATCCTCGATATGAAGTGGGCATAGTGCAGCTCGAACAAGAACCCACATAGTTAATGATGTCAAGGGCACTCGTTTTCCCTGGGCCTGACTTCTTTTTAAATTCCTGCCCACTTGTTCCCAGAGATAACTGAGGCCCCACCTGACTCTTACGTATTGCTGTTGTTCGGCGGGCAGCTGCTGTCCCATTGTGAAACTTTAGCTGAGAAACAATTCCCTCGAACATGGAAATCTCCAGCAGGCTGTGACTTACTGTGCAGTTACTTTTGTTTTCGAGGTTTCCGCTGTGTCTCGTGTGTTCCTCCTCACATGGGGCACCATTTGCTGGGGCTGACCAGCAGACCCTGATCATCGACAGATGAATGATTACTCTGACATACAATTGCTATGAAAGAGAGGGCTAAGGGACTGCTTGGCTAGAGAAACCAAACAGCCCTGTTTGCCTACCTCCTCAGGCTTTTATTTTAACAACAGCTTGAACTAAAATTAACTGTTAGATTCTATCAGAAGGGTAAGCATCCTTGAGAAGACACTGTGTCCTTTAAGTGAGGACATCTACAGACGAAGCATAAAGATTCCAATAAACACCCGGGGGCTCAGACTTGTTTGGAAAAGTCAAGGCAGGGGCAGATGCCTTCAGCCAACTCCCCCTGGAGGTTCTGACCTTTCGGAGTTTCCTCCTTACAAATTTTCCAACCAAGTCCCGTGCTTCCCCACACCCACACTTGCAATTTAAAGCATACGGTAATAGCAATTTGTATAAACCCAAGGACAATTATTCTCAGTAAAAGAAACAATGCATTAAAACTCCTTCAAAATCACAAAAAAAAAATAAACTCTCATCTGAATTCATCCAATAGAAATGCTCTTTCACCGCCCCTCTATCTCTTGATGCCTAAAAACAATACAACTTCAGAATTTGGTCTAAGTTACAATTTTTTAAAATAATGCATTTATAAACTATTAAATGTGCATTATTTGGAAACAAGTGTATGCAAATGAACCTTTAACTTTCAATCTATAAACCCATTGATCAATTCCCCAGTCCACAGAGAGAAGTATTTATACACTTGGAATTTGAAAGTCATTTTCCCGAAGTTACGACCTGGCTTTTAGGCTTGCTGCTTAAGCATAAGCCATTATCCCTACATGGCATGGCCCACAGCACGAAGATTCGCAGCTGCACAGACAGAGAGATTCTGTGGTCTTCTGATGGATGGCATCAGAGCTGAAGGCTAAAAGACACTTTGGTGGTATAACTGGGAACAGATTCTGTAACAATAGGAAAACATATACTCAGCCATTCTCTGTTCCATTATGGTGTGTGACTACATGATCAGAAGAATAGGACTAATGCCTTCTTTCTGTTTATGCATTCTTGTGACGGGAGGCACACAGTGGAAATCGCACTTCCCTGCACCTATACACTCCTCTGTGTACTCAAACTAAATGGGTTGAGTTACTAGTCTGCCATCTTGTGCTTTCCATTTTGTGATTTTGATATGGGTATACCTCAATTTATATAAGAGATGACTTTTTCTGATATTGAATTTAAATGGGTTTTGAAATAGAATCTTATTATCCCATTAAGTAGGATACTGTTGTCGATGTCATTTAGTTAAAAACTCATGTACAATTAGCAATGCAACAACCCTCATGTTTTCAGTGTATGTTTCTCTGTAAGATAGTCGATGGTGTATCAAGCATTCAAGTGCACTAGGCAAATAAAATATTTTAAGGAAAGATATCTTTTGTTTTTGGTAAATAGAAAGGTAATTTAGGAAGTAAACTGTCCCTAACCAATTAACTTTTGTCAATTTTACTTTTATCGATAAATCATGTATGTAAGTAGGGCATGAGTTCATGGAATTTCGTATATTCATTTAAAATGTTTTAAATATGAGTAACCTACCTCTTTCTTTAAGATCTTCAATATAGGCTCTCATAAATTCTTTATCAAAGTGTTGACGATCTTGTTCACTTTCCCTCATTTCTTCACCATCTTGACACTGAATATTATCAATGGGATTGTCCATAAGGTTCACAAATCTAGTCAAGAAAATATGGACAATATACATTTTCCCTTGTGCATTCTGAAATGAAAAATTCCTCCCGTGGGAAGTCAGCCTTTGTTGTCCTAAACCCCAAGTTCTCACTTATTCTTGAAAGTCACAGTTGACCATAAAATTATCACCACCAGTGGATTCCACTGTGGAACAATCCATCAGGGTTATGGAATTCGTATTCAGGCAGAGACTGTGCAGAGCCTGATGGGGAGATGAGAGCTACTCAGCCACAGACAGAGGGCAATGGGCAGGAGCCCAAAAGGTGGACAGTGACACTTCTCTCAGTCAGATCCTTAAAACTGTATGATGTCTTCCTGGGCTTGGTATTACTCCCAGTTAGTGACATCTTTTTTTTCATTTGTTTCTTAAATTGATGGGGTTGACATTGGTCAACATGAACATATAGGTTTCATGTGTGCATTTCTATTTTACAAAATTTGTATATTGCACCGTGTGCCCACCACCCAAGTCAACTCTTCTCCTGGGATATAAAACTGAAACTTATGAACACACACAGCTGTGTGATGGTTGCCAGAGGGAAGGACATCAACTCTTAAACCAGGCTTAACTAAAAAAACTCAGATAAAATCCCCACAAAGGAGGTATTTCTACAAAATAAACTGACAAACAAAAAAAGATCCAGAGACACTGAAGCAGAAGCGGTGGGGGGAGAGATTAATCAATGAACTGATATGCATATATGCACAGCCCATGGACAGACAACAGTGCAGGGAAGACCTGGGGGGGGGGGGGGGGGGAGCTGAGTGGAGGGGGTCAGTGGGGGGAGAAAAGGGGGCATCTGTAATATTTTCAACAATAATGATAAATTTAAAAAAATATATCCTCAGGTGAGGATTAACACACACACACACACACACACACAAGAAATGAGTATTTAATGAGTGAATAAATGCATAAATGTTTGGTTTTTTTACAGTTTTATTTTGGGGGGAGGGGAGGAGGTTGGACATTTTTATATCTCTAAAGGGATGGTAACTAAGAGATAGTGGTATTTAGGTAAATGTACCCTTAAAAAACATACCAGGGCCCTAGCCGGGTTGGCTCAGTGGATAGAGCGTCCTCCTGGGGACTGAAGGGTCCCGGGTTTGATTCTGGTCAAGGGCACATGCCCAAATTACTGGCTTGATCCCCAATAGGGGGCATACAAGAGGCAGCTGATCAATGATTCTCTCTCATCATTGATGTTTCTATCTCTTTTTCTCTCCCCATTTCTCTCTGAAATTAATAAAAATATATTTAAAAAACAAAACAAAATAAAAAAAGACATAACAGGGTTGGTCCTATTTTATAAAATGTCTTAGGCTTCTGCTGCCTGGGCTGCAGAATGGAATCTAGTTCTGAATTTTCTGTAATTGGCACCATGCTGGGAGCACTGCAGGTCCTCAATAAATATTCACAGATTTTTTTAAAAAGGTGTTTCCTAGATGAATTACTGCTGAGGAAAAAGTAGTTGAGTGAAAGAAACTGAAATGGCATTTGGTCTTCTGTCTTCACAATTTTAAAAGATGTTTTAAGTGAAAATGATATAATTATTTAGGAAATCCCTCAAAGCGTCTTTGGTGGCAACGGCAGGCCCTGCAGTCTTAGCATTGTTAGTTCGCTGAAGGAGGAACACAGGAGGCCAGAACAGTGCTCATCCGCACACCAGGTGGCTGAGCCTGGATGGCTGCAGCACCCAGTGTCGGAAGTCAGCAGCTTTTAAAGGACTTTTGGCGGCTTTTTCTGGGCAGAGACTCCTTTAGGCATACCCGGAGGGGAGATCATGGAAAGTGGCCACCACAATGAAATGTGATCTTCAGCAAAGGGAATGTCTATAGTGAAATGACCTGAAAAGCCAGTTCCCAAGGGAGGGGTATCAGTTCAGTTGCTGGATCAAACCTAACAAAAATCATTCTAACTGGTTTTAGAAAATTATATGCAATAAGTACATGTGGCTTTTCCACACACATCTGTCATATTTTAGCATGTTTTTTCCATTCATTGTATTTAATGTCTAAATATAGAGAAAGCAAAAAGGTTTCAATTCTTATCTAGATCCACTCAATTTTTCCTTTGCAATCTTTCATTGCATTAATTGTTATTGTCTTTCCCTACCCCCAAAACAATCTGCCTATATTTCATCATTCTTCATTTTTTAATCAAAGTAAGTCACCATACATATTTTAAATTTTGAACAATGAAATGAATGGTACTTTTTATTTAAAGCAGCAGTCTCTTGCCCTCCCCTTTGTTACCCCAGAACCCAAAGGCAATCTTTCATTGGTCAGTCACTGTTTTTGTTGGGGGCAGAAATATTAATCGTGCTCAGTTAACCGTGAACGGCACATTCTGATCAGCTGGGAGCTGTACACCTGGGATATGGGAGTTAACCTGGGAACGAAGTCCATTCTCCTTTTCCAAGAACTGCTTATCATCATGGAAAGATTAACAACCTTGTTGCCTAGAGTCTACAATGGAGTCCCAGGCATCTGGCCCACTGTGCCTTCAACCAGCATGTAGATTGCATAGAAATCCTCTGAGTTCTACCTCCTCATGTTACTGTCCAAAAACTTCAAAATCCTGTAAAAAGCATCAGAACTCCCGTGAACTGGGATCTGAGACAGGACCTCAGGCTCCAGACGCTCCTCGCTCCTTACCTTGTGTCTAAACATGTCTCTACAAGGACCTCGGTCTACTCACTTTCAAAGTTATTTGTTAGATAATTTTTTTATTGATTTCAGAGAGGAAGGCAGAGAGGACAGAAACATCACTGATGAGAGAGAATCATGGATCAGCTGCCTCCTGCACGCCCCCTACTGGGGATGGAGCCTGCATACCCAGCATGTGCCCTGACTGGGAATCGAACCTCGACCTCCTGGTTCATAGATCGATGCTCGACCGCTGAGCCACGCGCTGGCAGTGGTCTACTCACTTTAAAGGCGTGGAGGAGTCACAGAGGGCCGTCGGGACCTCCACCAGATGGTCCCCACTGACGACTAACAACGTGAGCTTCTTCAGGTTAAGCAGGGCATAGGGAAGGTAGGTCAGCTTGTTCTTATACAGGAGAAACGTCTGCAGCTCCTCGAGCCTAAGAGGACAGAAAAGGGATCAGAGCACAAGGACTCAGCTTCCCAGCAAGGAACCCTAGAGTGAACTACCCATCAGTCCCAGTGGGAAATCACGAATTAGTTTATCTTTTATATGTGACCCTTATGAGAAAAAATCTAACTTTAGAAATTAAACAAATTCCTACCAGGTGACACAATTTGTGTTTATTTTTTATTTTTTTACTGACTTCATTGCCAATTGAAGACAGATACAGCGGCAGCATAAGCACATTGCACAGTATGCAGTAGGGGGCCTAAAAAAACCAGCATATCCTTCCAATATGGATGTCCATCCGCTATACTGTGCTCCCAAAACTAATACAAAACAGTGTTGAATGCAAACTGTAATTGAAAAACTTTAAAAAATCAATATATTCCTCCCAGTGTCTGCCTCATTCCAAGGGTGAACAGGGCACAGGAAAGAAGTTATGAAAATAAACAAATTTCAGCCAATGTTTCCTTTTGTAGATCTTGAGAGTACAGTTATTCCTCTCTCATCGTATTTTCTAACTTTACAATAGGAAGAAGTCTGTGGGGAAAAGGAAATGAGCCGATGATGCTCCAATGCATTTTACTCTGATTTCCGTTTTATTCAGTTTTTTCTTTCATCCGTTTGCATAATCTTGACAGACCCCATAAATATTTCACAAAGTTCCCTCCTATTTCAAACCAAAGCAGTTACCCTTGACTCTCACAGACTGAGAAAACATCGCTACACATCAGATGTACCAGGAGCAGAAAACAGAAACAGGAGGTGGCCTTCAGACGAGGCCACTTTTGGTGTCTTATGCTACTTTCTCAAGAAGGTGGCAGATTTCAGGAGGCCAGAGATTTTGTTTCATTCACAACTTTAAACCCAACCTGCCATATAGGCGACTAATAACATTGGCGGAATGAATGAATGATATATGATTCAGTGTAACAACTATTTTTAAACATGAAATAGCTACAAGGATATAATTTGAAAACCTTAATAAGCATCCCAATTCTGTTTGAAAGATTATGTATAATAAATCAATAAGTGAAACTAATAAAAATTACCCTCACTGATATTCTAAACATGGAGTGATATATTTCTATTCCATATGTAATAATTTTACTTTTCTACTTCTGTGGAGTAAAGAAAAGTGAATGATGCCATTCTATTGGGGACCGAAGTAAAGTTCACCAAAACAAGGAAGATTTGTTCAGATGAACATATACAGGTAGGCAAAAGTAGGTTTACAGTTGCTCACATGAAAAACAATCCAATAATTATTAAATAATATAAGAATTGTGTTTTGCAAACTCACAACTGTAAACCTGCTTTTGCCCATCCCTGTATATACACATGTACATGTATGATGTAGACTAGACACTGTCATATTATATAAAGAACCAAACTCATTTCCTAGAAACAATAAACTCTGAAGAATTCATTGATTTCAAAGACCATTCATGTGCTATGCAAGTTTAAAATGTTACGGTGTCTAAGATGTTAGTAACTAGTCCATATACCTCACCTTCAGAACGCAAGTAGCTACCTGTCTATGTCTTGTGGCAGGTCATTCAGGCTATTGTTGCTGATATCCAACCACTGCAAACTGGACATCCTCAGGACACAGATGGGGACACTGGAAAACTTGTTTGCTGAGAGATCTACAAATGTAACTTGCTTCAAATTACTTAACTAGAAAGGAACAACAAAATATTCCAATTACTTCTGTAAAAGAGAGTTACGTTCGACTAATAACTTTTCAACTGATGTCTCTTCCCAAAGCCATTCCTATGAATATATGCAAAAGAGGCCAAAACAGTATGTTCTGTGGACCACTGTGCAACACACCGGGGGTGCGAAGATAAGTGGCTCACAGTGGCCGCCCTTGAGGACTTGGTGGTTTCATAAGTAAACAATGCAATTTTATATAGTAAATGGGCAAAACAGAATTCTCAGGGGGTGATGGGAATATCTTAAAACTGAGTTGATAAAAGGTTTATTTATTTATTATTTATTTTCAGGGGAGAGCGCAAACGCAGTCCCCCACTACCACAAAACAGGCAGTCGAGTTTCCCACATTTGGGGAAATCCCAGGGATCAGCACATCCGGACTGCAGTGGGTAAGCCTCGCCCTGGGAAAACCACCTTCGTGATCATGACATCTCCCCTGCCAGGTGAGTGTGTGACATGTACACTGATAACCACTGAATTTTATGGCATGTAAATTACACCTCAATAAAGCGGGGAGAGTACAAGGAACGGAGAGAGCAGCCCAGGAGGCCGTGTCCTAGTCCAGATGACAGACCACTTGGACTTGGACTAGGGTGTTGGAGGGAAGGTGCTGGGCGGTGGTCAGATGTTGAGGGCCTGCCCAAGAGGACTGACTGATGGCATGGAAGCAAGAAAGGTCAGAGGTGACTTGGCTCGCTTGTAATCTGACCTCGTGAGAGAGGACTGAGCCATTTTCCAAACTGGGAAGGGATGACGCTGTGCAGGGAACCATGACCTTGGCAGTGTTCCCTCCCCTGGGCCACTGTCAGGCGTTTGCTGGGGCGAGATGGGTGTGGGTAGAAGCAGCCACCTCCTCCCACACAGAAGCTTTCAGGAAAGGAGATTAGCAGTGTGACCGGCAGCCAGGCCTTGCCCGAACCTTGCCAGCAATACCATTTTTAGCCTCTTCATCACCTGCAGGACTGTCAGACCCTTATCTCTTCAACACAAGAGGCCTGTTGAGTCTTATTTGGCAATTAAAACCATTCACTGTCATCTGCTCCATTTTATCAGGAAATGATTTGAAATCATTTATCCAATGAATACAGACCAAAGGAAACTAATAAATATTTTTCAGTTAATAAATGTCTTAAATCCTACCTGTAGGACTACTTGAGTTACCTACAAGTTGTGTTCAGTATATAAATTTTTAAAATTATACCCCCTTTATTTATTTCCAGCTGTTTCTAATGTATTTCACCATTGTGGATAAATAAACCAGGTCTGTAGCACAGACAACAGGCATCATATATTAAATAGGCATTAAATACAAATACCTTGCATTAAAACAGGATTGTGTGCCTAGTTTTCCTTTGATGGCATTTTTGAACTGAAAACCAGGTCCTGGCCTAGTGTGAGAACATTTTAAAGACCTTAGAACAGCCAGTAGATGGTGGCGGCAATGTCAGGGAATTGTGACATAATATAGATGGGTTTCATTTTTCAAAGCTTCTTCCCCATATCATGCACCAAATAAAAATACATCATAGTGCAGAAATGGTAACTTTCTTACTTCAAAGGGGAGCTCGGTCAATTCTAGATTTCCAGAACAATCCAGTTTCTCGAGATTCTCACACTCTCCCAGTTCTGGAGGAATGCTCTTCAGATGGTTGAAACTCACGTTGAGTTCTTTCAGGTTCTTCAAACAGCCTGTCACCAGAAAAAAGGAAAAAAATGATTATCACAATGACCGAAAGAAAATGAAAAATTCCTGAACACAGCATTGCTCACTCATGAGGCTTCTAGATTCTGAGCATCTGGCAAAGGTCTGTATGTGCTGAGTTACACAGGCGAGACCGTGGCGTCACCACCCAAAGGGACACTGTGACCAAGCAGCTCTGGGCACACAGAGCACAGCCCTGCCTGGCGACTTCCTGGGGTGGGAGGGGGAGCGGTTCTCACAGCAGCTGCACAGGTACCTGTCCACCGGCTGCCTGCTCACCGGAGGCCTGGGCTCTGCTGAGACATACCAATTTCAGCCGGAAGATGGGAGATCTGGTTTTTTTGCAGATCCAGAATTCTCATCGCTTGGAAGAGCTTGATATAGGTAGGAATGGTTTCAATCAGGGTGTGGTTTATGTGCCACTCTTTCAGGTGTGTCTGCTCCTTCAGGGAGTCTGGGAGCTCCTGGAACAGGTGAGTGACAGGGTTGGCACTAGGTCCTCAATGCGGCCGAGCGTGCACAAAGCCCAGGAACACGTGTGCTTATTTACAAAGCCAGAGCGAGAGGTCGTGAGAGGTCATGTGCGAGAGCGTCAGAGGTGACTGCCAGCTCCCAGGCGTTTCAGAGAAAGCAGGCCACTGCGGTGGTCATTCATGTCGCAGCAAGAGATCAGCCCAACTCAGAACTGCCGTGAATTTGTGATATTATTCCAGTGAAATGCCTGGTCAGCACAGACAAGCTGGCTCACAGCCACAGCCAACATGCCTTATTGTTTACTCATGCCAGTTTAACATCTAAAAATACAGCCTGTCCCTGCACCCGACTGTTAGATTTGGCCTGCATTTCCCTTCCTCTGTAGTTGCTTTTCAAAATAACTGGTAAACATGTACTATTTGCTGGGCCAAATTTCTAAATGTTTTTAAGAGTCTACAGGAGGGAAAGATGGACAGAAGACAGGACTCCCGACCAGGCTCCGCAGGTGCCCACGGGAGCCAACTCCCTGAGTCTTCGTGGAGGAGGAGCCTCGAGAACCTGGTTCAGAGCAAACCTCTCCGTTTCAATTTTTTTAGAATATGTTTTATTGATTTCAGAGAGAAAGGGAGAGGGAGAGAGAGAAACATCAATGAGAGAGAATCATTGATTAGCTGCCTCCTGCACACCCCACACTGGGGATCGAGCCCACAACCCAGGCGTGTGCCCTTGACTGGAATCAAACCCGAGACCCTTCAGTCCACAGGCCGACACTCCATGCACTGAACCAAACCAGCCAGGGCCAGAGCAGACCCTCTCAAGGTAAGAGCGCTCACCCACCAAGGCCAAGGCTTTGAGCTCAGCTTAGGGGCCATCAGGACATCAGCGCTGCACTGAGCTGCCACTGGCCGCAGAGACAGGAACACACGCACTCACCGTCCAGTGCTCTCCAGAAAGCTCAAACACAAACTTGCTGCTGCCTTTGTCCCTGCCCTTGGAAGGCAGACTCTGCCGTAGAAGCGAGTTCCTCTCGAGCTTGTCCAGCAGCCGCACGCCGGTGTCCACGAAGCCGTTCCTGCAGTAGGCAGCCTGGGGGACGCCTCTCCGGCGGCACTCGGACACGAGGTTCCACTCCTCCTTTATCCTAAATGCAGGCAGAGGCTGTCACCGGGCAGTGCCCTCACCTGCCCGCAGAGGGCACCTGGCACAGGCACACCTCTCCCCTGGCTGGAAGGGGTGGGGACAGAGGAAACTTAAAACCTCAGGGTTGTGAATTACTAGCAACTTTGGCTTTAAAAGTTAGAGGAGTTAGATAAAATTCCCGGCTAAGATTTCTCCCAAAGTTACCTACACGTTTGATTAATGATAGTAGGTGGATAGTAGGTGGCTAGTATCCTATCTTATTCCTTGGATAGTAGGTGGTGCCAACCCAAGTTTTAAAAATGCAAGGCCTCAGGAATTTGCTGATCGTTCACGAGCATGTGGATAGAAACACAGAGGCAACACCAGTTTATGAGACACCTGACTATAGAAAGTTCCCATCAGCCACCCTGGGAAGTTCTCTCCAGCAGGTGCACCTGTTATCATGAACTCCTGGTGCAGTCAGGCGCTGGAGCTGGCTGGGGAGCCCTCAGCACCCCTGTCACCCCCCCCACACACACACACACACACCCCTCCTCAGCACCTTCTTGGTAATTGTCTGGCCTATCGTTCTGTAACGTTCCACACTGATGCCTCATCCCCCAACTTTACTGTAAACTCGTGACGACTGTGGGCCACACTTGCTGCCCTCTGGGTGGCACAGTGGTTAGAGTAGTGTTTTGCCTGTGGCGGGCCTTGCTCATTTAGTGGTGTAATATCTGCTTGGAGCCTTCAACAGGCTAACATTCTATGAAGTACAAAACCAAAATTTGTTGTCGTTTTCCTTCAAAACTCTCAGGCACAGACGTTGTCTCAAAATAGGTAGCCCAAGCACCCGGACCCTCCTCAGGGACTTGGTGGCGGGGGGATCAAGGCTTCTAGGAGGGGCAATTTTAAAAACAGACTCTGCATGGCCAGAGGCAGTACAGATGCTAAGTGACAAGTAAAAAGAAGTTCCAACTCTCTGGGACCACAGCATTATGTAGGGGAAAGGGCTTGGCCAAGTTACGTAGGACCCTCGTCCTTGTCTTCCAATTTAGGATGAAACCACCACCTGAAACAGCCATAGTTGCTTACAGCAGCAGCTGGGTGATCAGGCAGGATCAGAATGGGTGTTAGTTCGATCCGGAGAGTTCATAAAAGTGAACAACCGAGAATAAAGAGACATCCACACCTCTGCATTTTGGTTTTAACTTAAAGCCCAAGAATATCACACTTTGCCAACTTGGTGTAGAATGGTTGTGCCCATCGGAATCCCACTCCGCCTTCCTGGACAAAACGGGCGCCCGTACTGCATCCCCAGGAGTCCAGCAGGGTTTCTTCACAGAGGATACAAATTACAGAACGCAAAGCACCTGGATGTGCAACCTTCCCCGCTCGTCGACTTTCATCAGCCTTGTGTAGAGTTAAGTCGATTGTGTGATTCATATTTATCACAAACACAGTGGTAACTCTATTTCGTTTTCATTAACATGAGTTTACATAAGAGCAGTCAGCCTACAAATCACACCACTACCATCAAATAAAATTGGCATCAACACAAGGAACCCTGCCTGGCACCCAGCTCCTGGGGGATGACGTGCTGACACAGAGCAGCCAGCACCGGCTCACATGAGAGTGGAGAGTCAGGCGGCCCCTGACCCAGAATGGCTGCAGAGGACTTTGTCGCCTCATCGCCGCCTTCCCTGGGCCCAGCATGGTGCCTGGGTGCATGTGAGTCCCTACAGCTGTGGGTGCTGCTTTATAGAGATCGCATGTTCTTTCTGGGCAACAGCATGAGGTTCGGAAGTTCAATAAGCGGGTGTCACTGACAGTGAGAAGGCCCCGAAGAAAGACGCCCCCTCCAAGCGCAGCTCCAGTCTGCCCGGGCCCTGCCTGCGACGAGCAACACAGAAAACGTACTTTTCCAAGGCACTTCTCTCCAACCTCTCCGCCTCCTTCTTCTGCCAAGCTCTGTGCTTCTTGACACGAGTTTCCCACAAGCCTCTGATGACAGAAATGTCGAATGCGACCACTTTATGTCCCATGTTGGGAGCATAAAATTACCTGTTTAAAAAATATATACATGTATGTCAGCTTCACCCACACACAGAAGGAAGTCTTACCATGAATGTTGAATAGAAACATGAATGAATCAGTTGTCTTAAGTGACGATGAAATGCCTTGTTCATTCAAGGATGTTATTCTGTGCTCATGTTCTTTTTTAAAAATACATATATTTTTTTTATTGATTTCAGAGAGGAATGGAGAGGGAGAGATAGAAACACCAATAATGAGAGAGACTCGTTGATTGGCTGCCTCCTGCATGCCCTCTACTAGGGATTGAGCCTGCAACCTGGGCACGTGCCCTTGACCAGAATTGAACCCAGGATCCTTGTCTGCAGGCCAACACTCTATCCACTGAGCTAAACGGGCTAGGGCTGTGCTCATGTTCTTAAAGTCTCTGTGTGACAGTCCCAGTGCAACACTCACCCTAGGGTCACCTCCTCTACAACATATTTATTACATACATATTCCACTTGACTCAATGGAATTGTGGGTTCCCAGAGCTCCCGGGCATTCCTCAAGCTCCAAGCTCCCATATTCTACTGAATTTAGCAGATCTTCCCACTAGGTTGTAACATACTCAAGGGTAAGTTTAATGGGTTAATCACAACACACACACACACACACACACACACACACACCTGATTGTCTACAGCTGCACACCAGCCACCATTAAGTAACAAAAGCAAACATTGCATAAAGCTCCGCGAGCACTTTCCCACCTGGGCCTGACCCCACCCAGCCTGGGGACATGTTCTGGGAGCCGCCCCTGCAACATGAACGAAGCCTCACAAGCGGCTGGTCTCTGTTTAGGCAGATTGCCAAGTGCAAAGAAAATCAGACTCAGGCACGTCTCAGCTCTCACATCTTGGGGAGACTCAGCACAGTGCCTGGCACATAGTAGGCCCTTCATAAATATTTGTCGAATGAATAAGTGAATGAATGAATGAATGAAAGTGAATAAAATAATTATATCCAGATTGCTTCCTTCTCAGGCCACTCAATGAGCTTTCTCTCTTTTTACTTTCACAACTCATCTTTGCTGTTCAAGTGATTATTTGATCACTGCAAAGTATTTATCAGGACATAAAAGTGCATGTCCATTCATTCCACTAAGCCAGCGGTTCTCAACCTGTGGGTCTCTACCCCTTTGGGAGTCAAACGACCCTTTCACAGGGGTCACCTAAGACCATTGGAAAACACATATATAATTACATATTGTGTTTGTGATTAATCACTATGCTTTAATTATGTTCAATTTGTAACAATGAAAATACATCCTGCATATCAGATATTTACATTACGATTCATAACAGTAGCAAAATTGGTTATGAAGTAGCAACAAAAATAATTTTATGGTTGGGGGTCACCACAACATGAGGAACTGCATTAAAGGGTCGCGGCATGAGGAAGGTTGAGAACCACTGCACTAAGCTATGCTTTTCTCCCTTATCTGTGTAAAATAACTTTCTACAGATTGTTTTAAACTGCCCCTGCCTACAGCATCAAAATCTGGCTACATCCATTTCCTGATTTGCACAAACACATGCAAACTTCATGAGATGCCCTGGGCCAGAACCACTCAGCTAAGCCACTCGGACTTCCGAACCTCAGAACTGAGATGATACAAGTTTGCTGTTGGAAGCTGTTAGGTGTTGGGCAGCAACAAATAACTAACATGGTGGACAGTAAGACGAGAGGCATTTATAAAAATCAGCCTTATTACAGTGCCCTCTGCTGTCTGTACAGCCAGCTGCTTCCTTTGACACATCCACTGGCAAGGTCTCACACAAATCTCAGAGAAACGTGATTTCTTCTACACTTACCCATTTAAAATCAGTCCATCCCTGGCTGCTTAATCCCCATCTGGAGAGTGACTCCATGTTTATCTGGAGAGCACGTCTTTACACTGCTTCCTCACTCTGCTCACCCCTTTGGGGACATGCACGCGCGCACACACACACACACACACAATGATGCACACAGAGTCTCTCTCGTGCACACACACACGTGCACACACACATGTGCACACACACACACTGATGCACACACACTGATGTACACAGTCTCTCTCGTGCACACACACACACTGATGCACACACAGTCTCTCTCGTGCACACACACACGTGCACACACACACTGATGCACACACACACTGATGCACAAACACACTGATGTACAGTCTCTCTCGTGCACACACACACACACACACTGATGCACACACGGTCTCTCTCGTGTGCACACACGCGCGCGCGCACACACACACTGATGCACACAGAGTCTCTCTCGTGCACGCGCGCACACACGTGCACACACACACACAGATGCGCACACACGCACACACACACACTGATGTACACACAGTCTCTCTCGTGCACACACACACACTGATGTACACACAGTCTCTCTCGTGCACACACACACACTGATGTACACACAGTCTCTCTCGTGCACACACACACACTGATGCACACACAGTCTCTCTCACGCACACGTCCCTTTCACCACCTAAGTCTTAGTGGGTGTGCGATTCTCATCACCAGAAAGTCACATCTGGCCTCAGTTGTGCAAAAACCTCAGCTGGTCACCGGACTTTCCACTCAGCCCCATCCAATCCGTTCGTCACATGACAGTGACAGCCATTTTCCAAGGAGAAATGGATCGTGCTGCCACGGGCACAAGTCCTCCAGAGACTTCCCTTTGGAACGAGAGGGAGACCCAGCTCCTCACAGCACCCAATAAGCCCCTGGCGTGAGGTGCCAGGCCGGGGTCAGCCCCTCCCACTCGCCCCGACAGCTCTCCTCATGCTTGCCCCCCAGCTGCCCCCTCAGACTGTTCACAGGCTCCCCCTGCCTGGACCAGCCATCTGGGAGGCCCCAGATGGGCTCAGAGCCTGGCCCTCAAGTCAGCCCTCCACCCACACACCGGTGCATGGAACCCTGTGCACGGAGCCCCTTTTCTAGGTGTGTTTCTGTCCCTTGATTCCTGGGAACTCTTCATACCTGGCATTTCGGGCACTCGCTAAACGTAGAAAGACGAAGGCCTTGCCCCAAGTTCTCAATCTAGAGGGAGAACAGATGCTGAAAGGGATACATTTTAAAGCAGCAGGTGGATTCAACACCAGAGGCTGCGTGCTGCTGTGGGAGCAGAAGAGGAGGGGCGCTCAAGTGTGTGGGGAGAGGGGAAGGGGGTGTCCTGGAGGAACCGTGAAGAAGGGGAACTACCTTTCCACGCCCCCCGGACCGCAGGTGTGTCAGAGTCACTTTACAGAACCACCCCTGACCTCCAGCCAGAGGGCATGGCTGAGAACATGTCCCCTGGCACTGAACACGCTCTCCACTCAGCAGTCGATAGGCCAGGACTCCAGGCAGGAGGGGGGCTGCTGGTCACCTTGGCCTCTCCTTTCTTGTCAAATGATAAACTGGCCTGGCCGGGGTGGCTCAGCTGGTTGGGCGTCGTCCAGTGCACTGGTTTGATTCCCGGTCAGGGCACAGGCCCAGGTTTCAGGCTCGATCCCCAGTAGGGGGTGTGCAGGAGGCAGCTGTTCAATATTTCTCTCTCACATCAATGTCTCTCTCTCACATGGGTCTCTCTCTCCCTCTCCCTTCCTCTCTATAAAAGTCAATAAAAAATCTATTTTTAAAAATGATAAACTAGATTGGGGGTGTGGGGGGGCAGGGTTAGCATCTGAGAGGACCTGAGTGGGAAGGACCTGGGGAGTCTGGGAGGAGAAAAGCGAAGTCCGCAGTCCAGGTGCCAAGCCCTTCCTGGTGCTCCGTCTTTGAGGTCAGGAGAGGGTCAGGGGGAAGATGGGAGAGGGGGGCAAAGCTGGTGTCAGGAGGTCCCCTGAACCAGCTGCGGGGGGAGAGGCCTGGCCCCCCTCCTGCCCGCCTGACCCTTGGGGTCCCCAGGGCACCTCCTCCCCTTGGGCAGGCTGGCTCCAGGCCTCCCGGATATCTGCCCGAGGGAAGGACAGTGACCAGTGGGAATTTCCGGGGACACCAGACACAGTGGGGAGCGGAGGGCACACAAGGGGCTTCAGTGGCACAAATTCCATTCTGTCCTCACCTAAGGCCACTTCCTGGACCCCAGAGGGAGTTTTCTGATAGAAAGTGTGGGGTACATAGGGGCTCACTATTCAAGCGAGGTCAGTACAGTCACAATACATCAACCAAGCTCTGAATTAAATACATGTTCTGTCACATGACCAGGATTTCCCTGGGGCACCCCTTCCTTTTATTGTAATCTGCTAAGCTAGCAATGGGGATGGGGGCACTTGGCGGCACTGGGATTAAGAGGACAGCTGAGTGGGCTGCCCAGGCCAGAGGCCTGCCTCCCGGTTACTGCTGCATGTCCCCAAGACGGTCAGCTCAGCTCTCTGAACCTCGGGGTTCTCATCCGGACACGGGGTGGAACAGCAGCGCTGAGCTCCTAGGACTGGTGATAGGATCCCCATAATAGTGTCAAGTGCTTAAGACAGTGCCCGACACCTAGTAAAGCTCAAAAAATGTCACTTATTTAAAAAATAGAAATCAAGATGGACATTGTTGCCAACTAAGTATAAGATACAAATGAGGGGAGCATCGGGCCTAGGCGTTGTCTGCACCCCATGGCTGCAGAGGCTGGGGGAGCAGCCGCAGGTGTGGGGAGGGCTGGGCCCGCTGAGCTGCCTACAGCGGCCAGGCTCTCCTCTGGGAGTCCCATCACTTTTCACTTTTCTAACAAGTTTTTTACTGATTTTTAGAGAGAGAGAGAGAGAGAGAGAGAGAGAGAGAGACACTCCACAGGCTGCCTCCTGCACACCCCACACTGGGGATGGAGCCCCAAACCCAGGCCTGTGCCCTGACCGGGAACCCAACCACAACCTCCTGGTTCACAGGTCGATGCCCAACCCCTGGGCGCCCGGGGCGAAGCGGTCGCATCCGATGCACCTGGAGCCGGACCTCGGGTGCGTGGAGGCCGCGCAACCGCTGAGCCACCCGGGCCCCCCACAAGCCCCCCCAAACCCCGCCCCCGCCCCCCCCCCCCCCCCCCCCGCGGGCAGATGCCAGTCGTCCCTGTCGGGGCAATGAGGACACAGCGGAGCCGCTTTCTCTCCGGACGGCGCTTGGGACCAGAGGTGGGAGCTGGGCCTGGGCTCGGGGCGGAGCGCTGGGGGCGCCGCTAACCAGGAGCCGGAGTGGCACCGCCGGCCTCCGCCCCCCCCCCCCCCCGTCCTTTGGGGGGTTCACCCCGTCCCGCCGGGCACAGCGGGCGGCTGTAAACAAAGGGCGCTGCCGCCACCCTCCCGGCAGGTGCCGCCCTCCGTCCCGCCACCCCCGGTTTCAGGAGCAGCCGCTCGCCCGCCCCCCCGTCCCCCGCCCCACCCCCCCCGCCCCCCACGCAGCCCCCCTCCCCCCGCGCCGGCCCCCGGCCCCCCACGCAGCCCCCCTCCCCCCGCCCCACCCCCCACGCAGCCCCCAGCGCCGGCCCCCCGCCCCCCACGCAGCCCCCCTCCCCCCGCCCCACCCCCCACGCAGCCCCCCGCGCCGGCCCCCCGCCCCCCACGCAGCCCCCCACGCAGCCCCCCCGCGCCGGCCCCTACCCGAGACTCCGCCGCCCGCGCCCGCGGCTCGGTCTGCGCGCCGAGCACGTGACCTGCGGCCCGGAGGCCGCGAACCTGAGCCGCGGGCCACGCGCTGCGGGCGCTGCTATCTCCGCCGAGTGACTCAGCGGCGGGCGGGGCGGACCGCGCGGGGCGGGCGGGCGGGCGGGGCCCAGCGCTGGACGCCGGAGCTCGAACCCGGGCCCTGCACCTCGGCCGGCGGCGGGGCTGCGGCCACGGGAAATGCTCAGGGGCCGGCCGGGCGGGTCCCGGCACCCCCGCTAGGGGGCGCCCAAAGCGGTGAGAGCCAGCGACCCGGGGATGGATGTCTTTTCGGTGTTTGAGCGACCGGTGCGGTAGGTCTGGATTTTATTCTTACGTGTTGTCCCCCCCCCCCCCCCCCCCGCTTTTAATTCCCCAGCACGTGTGTGAGTTTAGGTCCTCAACTGGGAAAGTATGATTTGTTCATAATCCACCGTCGTGACAATTGGACTCTTAGCTAATCATCAGGAATTGTGCGTCCCCGCCTCAGCCCGCACAGCCCCCGCCCTCGTGGCAACACCCCTCATACACCTTTGTCCCGAACAGAAAAACAATATTGTCTATAGGTCGGCGCTCAACCACTGAGCCACACCAGCTGGGCCAGAAAAACAACATTGTAGCTCTAATTACAAAATGGTTTGATTTTGAAAGCACCATTTTCTATTAGTTAACATTTATAATTGCTGACACTTGTACTCAAATTATCATTTTACATTGTATACTAAGTTGGTGGGGTGCAAAAACTCTGTGATTATATTACATCAGACTCTGAAGTGCTGGATGTGCTTCTTACTACTTAGAATAGAACTTTTGTATTACTTCTTTCTTTCATTTTTTTTCTTTCTTCTGCTTTTACTATTTTTTTCTCTTGATAAACAATGTAAGTTGCCTATTTAGTAATTAATGTTTGGTTTGGTTTTTGCTTTGTTTTGTTTTGTTTTTTTGTGGTATTATAAACCAAAGATTATAAATGGAAAAAGTAGTTTCAGTTCAAATATTGCTTAAATACTACTTCAATTTATGAGAGCTAAATATTTAAAAACTTAATCATATTTAAGTGGAAAAAAACATTTTCCCCATAAATGCATTCAAAATTCTAAATGCAGTGGGATGCTTTGGTGATGCTAATATGGGAGAAGTGGGCCACTGTATGGCCCAGGCTCCCTCCATTCTAACATGCACCCAAATAGCATGCAAAAAAAATTTAATAAATAAAAATACTTTCAGGCACATTTCAATTTCAGATGAACAACAAATAATTTTTATGTGTCTCAAATAGTGCATGTCAAACTTATACCAAAAAAAATGTGTTGCTTATCTGAAATTTAATGATAACTAGGTGTCCTATATTTTATCTGGAAACCCTCCACCCAACCACCAAGGAGCAACTGCTTAATATGCATGAGGTCTGATTTGGGGGAGATTTAAATGTGTTGGAATTAGTGAGAGGTAGTTGCACAACATTGTGAATATACCAAATGCCACTGAATTTTTCACTCTACAATGGTTGATTTTATGCTCTGTGAATTTCATTTCACTTAATAAATAAGCAGATAATAAATAGAATATATATAATGTAGAATATTACATATAAAACAAATATAATTATTCACTGGTAATATGATTCTTTTTTTCCTACTCATTCTTTTCTTTCTTAATCTTTTTAAAAATTGATTTCAGAGAGGAAGGGAGAGGGAGAGAGAAATAGAAACATGGATTGGCTGCCTTCTTCACACTCCCTACTGGGGATGGAGCCCACAACCCAGGTATATGCCCTGACAAGGAATTGAACCGGTGACATCCTGGTTCAAGGGAGGATGATCAACCAACTGAGCCACACCAGCCAACCAGTAATATGATTCTTTATGTCGATAATCCAGAGGAATCTACAGATAAACTATGGGATTTGGTACATTTTATAGGCTACATTGGATCACTCCAAAATTTATATGTTGAAGTCTTAACCTCTAGTACCTCAGAAATAGCTGTTGGAGATAGGACCTTTAAAGTGGTAATTAAGACAAAATGAGGTCATCTGCGTGGACCCGAGTCCAATATGATTGGTATTCTTATAAGAAGAGACTAGGTCAGAGACCTGCACACACAGGAAAGCTCAGGACACTGCAAGTAGGTGGCCATCTGCAAGCCAAGGAGAGAGGCCTCAGAAGAAACCAAACCTGCAGACAACTTCATCTGTTGTTTAAGCCACTGGGTCTGTGGCATTTGCTATGGCTGCCCAAGCAAACTAATAGAACAAGTCAATTTCATAAGGTCAATTAGATATAAGGCCAATATAAATATCTGCAACCACAAAAATGGAAGTAAAAGATACCATTTTCTTTAACATTAAAACTAAACAAATATTTAGGAATAATCTGACTAAACTGTACAAACCTCTATATAGAAAACGATAAAAAATTATTGAAACTAAACAACACCTGAAGAAATCTTCATGGACTGCAAGGCTCAATGTGATACAAATGTTCATTCCAACTCCCCTTTGAAGAATCAATGTAGTCTAATCTAAATTCCAACAGAATTTTGGGGAAATTTAGAAATTTATTTAAAAACTACATAGAAATGTAAAAGATCAAGTATAGGCAAGATAATCTTGAATATGAAGATCAAGGGTCGAGCACTTGCTATGCCAAATATCAAGGACTATTATAAAGTTACAGTAATTGTTAGGTACATTCTTGCGCTCCATTATGCTCTTAGGGCTATTGCCCTCCCGGCGATTGTCCTATTATTCTCCTTATAGGCTCATGATTAACAGCCTTTGGCTCCCAGTAAACTACCTCAACCAGTTTCCAGTGACCAACACCTGGCCCGCACCTGCACCTGGTCTGACCAGTTGCTCTGCCTGACCCTAACAAGAGACATAAATATCCAGCTCCCTCTACTCTGCCCTGCTGATGCCATTTTGGTCTCAGCCCTTCTGCTAGCAGATGTAACAATCTATAATAATAAAAGTGTAATATGCTAATTAGACCAGACGTCCTTCCAGATGACCTTCCGGATGAAGCCAGGACTGTGAGGGAAGCCCGGATCCTGGGTACCAGAGGGAAGCCGGTACCGGCAGCCGGGGGAAGGAAGGCCTACTCTTGCATGAATTTTGTGCATTGGGCCTCTAGTAAACTTATAATTCTTTACCCCTTTTGGCCTCGTGCGTCCCCCTTCAGTGACCCTAACAGTAATTAAAACAGAGGGGTATTGGCAGAAGTAGACAAACCAAACAGAATAAGGCATAAGAACACAAGCTCACAAACACACAATCAATTGATTCCCAATGAAAATGGTATCGTAGAGCAGTAATATAAGAATGATTTTTTTTTAATATATTTTATTGATTTTTTACAGAGAGGAAGGGGGAGAGATAGAGAGTTAGAAACATCGATGAGAGAGAAACATCGATCAGCTGCCTCCTGCACACTCCCCACTGGGGATGTGCCCGCAACCCAGGTACACGCCCTTGACCGGAATCGAACCTGGGACCCTTCAGTCCACAGGCCGACGCTCTATCCACTGAGCCAAACCGGTTTCGGCGAGAATGATTTTTTTTTTTAATAAATGGTGCTGAATAGAGCATGGAGTCAATAATACCATAACTATGTAAGGGGACAGATGGCTACTAGACTTACTGTGATAACTTCATTAAGTATATAAATGTTGGATCACTACGTTGTACCCCTAAAGCTAATATAATATTGTATGTCAACTATAATTAAAAATAAATTAAAATAAATAAGTGGTGATGAACCTTTGTATTGGTCCAATGCAGTGGAATACTCTACAGCAATGAATATGAGCAAACTTCCACAAACATCATAGATGACTCTCACCGACATAAATTTGAGCAAAAAGTATATACAGTTTCAAATCCACAGAAAAATAAACCTATGGGATTAGAAATCAGAAAAGTAGCTGGCTTTGGGGAAGAGGAGGGGATGGTGGTTGTGAGGAGGCATGAGGTAGGTTTCTGGGGTTCTAATAATTAACTTCATCTTAATCTGAGTAATGGTTCCATGGTACTCACTTTGAAATAATTTATTAACTGTAACCTTACTATCTTAGACGAATGTTTTTAGGTATTTGCTTTCACTTTCTATTGCTGTGAAATTTCACAAACTTAGTTATCGTTTATTAGCTCAGGAGTCCAGCCTGGCTGGGCTGTCTGCAGGGCGGGGCTCGCCTCTCAGTCCCTGGGACCCTTGGCCTTCAGAAGCCTTCTCACCAGAGCACTTTCCTTCGTTTCTGATTCAGGCACTCCCCTCCCTTCTTGCATTCAATCCACTTCAAACCTGGGAAGAGCTGCGAAGAATGCCCGGATGTAAACACAGGCGAGATCCACTTAGGAGGCACTTTCAACGAGATTCTCCAGGTCTTGTGGAACCAAGTGGAACCCCGCTTGCCTTCCCAAGTCTCACCCTAGGAGTCTGTCTGCCCATCCATCTGTCTGCTGGGGCCATGGCCTCAGAATCAGGAAGCGACTGCCCTGTCCCAATTAGCAGCTTTTTGATAACATTAAAATGGCACTTAGCATAGATTACTGGGCTTGTCTTATCTGGGTGGCAGGGGGAGGGAGGGAGAACTCTGTCTCCTCACAGTGCTCAGCACAGAGGAGCTGGGGAGTCAATATTTGTTGAATTTGATTGGAAGGAGAAAAATTTTGGTGAGAAAGAATTCTAAATCAGTCATGTCTAAAACGCTAAATCAGACTTCTGCTACCCTCACTGATTTCCAGTGAGTGCATCAAGCTTGTCTTATTTCCACTGTAAACTCTTGAACAAGCTGCCCTGAAGTCAGCATTGCTTCCGATTCTTGGGAGTTGTTTCTCTTCCCTCTTGGATTTCCTGGCTCAGGACAGGAAGGGCTTCTCAGAGCTAATGGCCTGGCTGAGTCTCCAAAAACAAGCCAGTTCAAGTTCCTCTAAAAGCTTCCTGACAAGTCATAGAACAAAGAAAAGCAGTTGACCCTTGAACAATACAGGGGTGAGGGGCACTGACCCCACGAACAGTTAGAAATCCACATATAATCTGTGACTCCCCCAAAACTTAACTATTACTGGCTGATTACTAACCAGAGGCCTTACCCAGAGCAAAAACAGTCCATTAATACATTTTTGTATGTGTTATATATTATATACTCTATTCTTACAATAAAATAAACTAGAGCAAAGAAAATGTGTAAGAAAACTATAAGGAAGAGAAAATACAGAATTTATGAGAAATCACATATAAGTGGACCCACACAGTTCCAATCCATGTTGTCCAAGGATCAGCAGTACAAGCGTCCCGTAAAACACAGGAAACAATGCAAACACGAACAACAATGAGATGCTGTTTTTCACATAGAAATTAGCAAAACATTACGAGGCATTGTAGCCAGCTGGTAAGGACATGGGGGGCGTGGGGAGAGGAAAGAAAGGGAGGGAAATTAACTTGGACAGGTTCGCCTTTTTATCAAGTGACTCCAGGGCTAGAGATTTACCAGCCGATGCCCTCTCCAGCACTCACCAGGATGCATGTCCACGGGAGTTCACTGCGAAATGCAGGAACACACCAACTGTCCATTCACTGATGAGATAATTTATGATGTGTCTGTAGAGGAATTCATACAATACACTCCCCCACTCAGACACACGTGGTCCTCTCCCAAGCCCTTCTCTTCCTCCCACCCAGTTTATAGGACAATGTAGCTTTCAAGGCACTGGATGGAGCTTGCCTTCCCCACTGAGACTGCAAATTTTCGAGAGCAAAAATCCGCCCTTCTAAACCCCGGCACCAAGACGTGTGGCAAATGCAGACTCGGTTTCCAGTTGTTTAAATTCATTGGTGAGAACAGAAAGCCATTAACTTGTTAATGAATGGGCGAGGTTTCATCACGAGCTGTTGGGTGCTGAGGGGGGTGGGGTCAGAGGCCCGCCATCCTACGCTGGAGGGACGCCACAGCCCAGCCTGAATGTTCCGGAACAATGACAGGTAAGACACGATGCGTCCCAGGAGTTCTATGATAACAGTAGCCTTGTACCTGAAAACCTCATCATTGTACTGCAGAAGCGGCTGTCCTTTTGGTTAACTCTTTGGTTGGGGTTTAATTCTGTATGTTCTCGACCAAGCTAACATCTATCGCATCTCCAAATGTGTTTTCTTCCTTGAACCTTAGACACGGGAAGTCCGTCTTTTGACTATGATGTTTTTTGGTTTGACTGTTCTTGGTTGGGTGGGTGGTTTTAAGCCAAATGCTTACTTGTGTGATTTTACATACAGCTCTGTCTCCTGGCCCAGTTCTTAATGCCCCCTCTGAGGGCAGTACGAGAACTCCCAAGGCCAAGAGTATCTGTGGGGAGGAGGCGGGCCGCCCGGGTCTGGAGACCCCCATTCCAGTGTCCCCCAGGCCTGGTGTTCTGTGGTCTCCGACACAGAATCGCTGGCTGGAGGCTGGGCGGGTGGGGGGGGGGGGGGGACGGGACACTGTCATTCCCATAGTGACCGAGCAGAGGTGTCCAGCAGCCATTCTAAAGTCACAGCCACCCCCACTCAGAGGCAGAAGCAAGAGTTTGCAGTTTCCTCAATGACAGTGTCCTTTCTCCCTCACTACACGCGGGTCACCTCCCACAACTGGGTCCCCAGAGCCCAGCCCTTAACAGGGACAAGGTAAACACATTAAATGCCTGTTCAGTGAACGGCCTGTGGGTCCCCAGCCCCATGGCAAACACCTGGCCACTCAACACCAGAGCCCTTCCATCCGGAAACGGCCAGGCTCTGTCTGCCCTGCGACCACTCGACTTCCCCGCCCTCCGCACCGAGGACCGCACCTCCTCAGCGAGTTCCGACCTCAGGTGAGGGGCTTGGTGGGGCAGGAGGCTGCCAGCCTTGGGCTGGGGGCTCAACTCCCCCAGCGCCAGACTCGGGGCCAGTCCCTCCCCCTGAACACGGGAGGCTGTGCCAGGGTCCTAGCTCAAGGTCCAGAAGTCCCATCCCAGCACCTCTGGATAAGGAGGTGCTGCTGCTGCCTCCACAGAGAAGACATGTAAACCCACAGAGGGACTGTGAGCACTTTCTTTGTTTCCTTTACGCCTCCCTGCAGCTCCTGGGGGTGGGGGGAGCCTCCCAGGCACTGTCCTCCCCCACATCCGGCTTCCAGCCTCCGGCCAAGTCCCTGGCCCCCCAGGAAGGTCCGCGGCACCGGGAGCTGGAGGCCCCACGGGGCTTATCATGGCCGGCGGCTACCCAGTGAACATCCTGCTGGCTGTTGGATGGGCTGCATCCGCCCTTGGCTCTCATTCCCCCCCCCCCCCCCCCCCCAATAAAAACAGTTTCCTCCCGAGGGGAGGTGTGGGAGCAGACAGTGGCCCTTCCCCGCTCCGCAGGGAGGTGGTTTCAGCTTGGCCTCTGGTTCCCCCCCGTGACACCAGAATTGACCCCAAGTTCAGGTGTCCTGTGCCACCCTCCTCTCGCAGAGCACAGTGCTCCAGTGTTTAATCTGTTACTGAATGCGCCCAAGTCACAGGTAGTTCCTAAATATAATTTAATCCTAATTTCCAAAGTCACAGCCTGGCGTTTGCCTAACCTCGCCAGCCTCACAGTGGGAAGCTTTTGTGTAAGTTCCTTTCCCCATCTGTCCAGGGCTCCCTCCTTGAGCCCCACTTGAAATTCCGGCCCGGGTGTGGTCAGGACCCCCTCTGGGCCCTTCCTGACTCTGAACTTCTGGCTCCTTTGCAAGCTACCTAGGCTCTCACCCGCCTCCCCGCCCCCCCAACTAACTCCCCACTGCGCCCCTCAGTACCTTTCTTAGGAAAACAAAGATGAAAGCAAATTTCAAGAATTAAAACTTGGCAATAAAATATCAAACGCCTTGAGAGCCCCATACCTGGTGTTTAGAATTTCCTGATTAAAGCAGTTACTTTCCACCACTCTTCCAACCTGAACCGCTGACTGGCTGGTGTAATTGATTTGCCTTTTTCCCCAAAAAAAGGAAACCTGATGTTTTTAACCCGAAACTAATAGGCATTAGGCCTGGTTAACTCCAGTTTTACAAGATCCGCCTTTTCCACTCGCTCTTTGTTTAGGTGGCTTTTCCGCCTCTCATCCCCTCCGTGGGGAGCTTTAGCGCTGTCACCGGTGGGGGTCCCCGCCTCCCGCCCAGCCAAGGGGAGAAAGGAGAATCCCGGGAAGGCTGAGCCCCCACCTCCCACCGGTTTCCCCAGACGTCCTGGCTCCGGCTTCTAAGACCTAGGAAACGTGTATTTCTCACCAGGATATTTTTATGTTTTAAATTCCCATTTCTATGTCCGTAAACCGATGTGTCCTTTGGGCGCTTTGGCAAGGACTGAATTGAAGCTGCACTGACACCCCCCTGAGTTGTCCAGAGCTGTGGCCGTGAAGATGGACAGCTTCCCCTCCAGGTAGGTCCCCCTTTCCTGCGAGCCTGTGGTGATGAGCTGGCAGCGTAGGAAATGGTGCCCGAGACCTCGTCTGATTTCATTTGCTCAAACCTTAAAAGAGCTGCCAACAGTGCGCTGTGCTTCCCGAGAGACTGTGCCTTTAAGACTTTCCATGAGGGTCGGGCGCTGCCTGGGACTCGTATGTGAGAAAAGGTCAAAGTTGCAACCAAATTAAAAATCTGCTCCTGAGAAGATGAAAGACATAGATTCAATATTTGCAAAACCACGGGCAGCAAAAAGAATAGTGGAAAATGTTTTTAACCTGAAAACGTTCCAAATGACTGGTTTAAATGAAATAGCAAAATGTGATTTTGTCAATTACACAGAAAATGTCATATAAAAATTATATGAAGGAGGAAAACACGTGAAATAGATGATCAGAGATTTACACCGACTGAACTAAAGGTGCATGTGAGGGCAGAGCCGAGGAAGTCAGTACATCCTGGACAGAGAGGCTGTCGGGGGGCTTCCGTTCTCTTCAGTTTTCTTTCTGCTGTTGCGTGGCCGGTATTTCAACGGAACGGGGCGATGGGAGGAGATGGAGGCTAGGGGCTCCCCTTAGTGGTCTGTGGTCTGTCCTTGTGGGAAGCCCAGGTGTGAACTCGAAAGCCTTTCTGCGCTTTGTTTTGCTGAGTGTCTGACTCCCCTTCCTAGGCTGCTTCTGATCATGGCCATTTCCAAAGTATTTGAACTGGAATTAGTTGCTGGTAAGAGACTTTCGGTTCTTTTGGTCACTAGCAATTTTACGGGCCTGATGCACAGGCTCCACGAGTTGATTTTGTCACTAAGGGTTGGGCCACCATGAACATCCGTCACAGGGAGACCTGGCCTTCAGAGAGGGCAGCCTTCGGTCCCAGGAGGAGCCTGCGATTCGTCATCGGCCTTTCCAGTTGGTGCCACCCGTGAGAATCCAGGACAGTAAGAGCTGCCTGCCTCCGCTCTCCACTGTGGGGTGTCACAGCCGGGCCCTTCTCCCGGTTCCTGTCGTTTGATCTCTTTCACCCGAGAGCGTGGGAACCTGCTCTGGAGCTGGGCTGGTGCTGGGACAGGTTTTCACCGTGGAGGGAAGACAGGCAGTGTGTGTGCACTTTGCGTCCCTGGAGTTTCCTTCGCTGATTCCACTTCACGCTGGGGCTCCGGACACCACCACTGGCCTTTGCATGAACAAGATTCTCTGCTGCCCATCAGGGAGCTCAGTGGTTGAGCACTGACCTATGAACCTATGACCTATGAGTGTTTGATTCCCGGTCGGGGCACATGCCCAGGTTGTAGGCTCCATCCCCAGTGTGGGGCGTGCAGGAGGCAGCCGATCCATGATTCTCTCTCATTATTGATGTTTCTATCTCTCTCTCCCTCTCCCTTCCTCTCTTAAATCAATAAAAATATATTTTTTAAAAATGATTTATATGCTCAAAGGCAGGGGTAGCAAAGAGAACACTAAAAACCAGTCTTATTCTTGAGGTCTGTGATGTTTAGACATCTGCCCACACTTTCGGGGGCCACGCCCTTGGTGCTGCACTAACCTTTGCTCACAGGAACTCCGCGCTCCCATCCCTCCACCCTCTCAGCCATCTCTCATCTTTCAGGTAAGGAGCTCAACAAAACCTGCTGCCTGAACGGGGGGACCTGCATGCTGGGGTCCTTCTGTGCCTGCCCCCCCTCCTTCTATGGACGGAACTGTGAGCACGATAAGCGCAAAGAGTAAGCCCTGAAGTGGGGGGCGGTCGGGGGAGAAGTGAGGACTTTAAGTACATATGTGTCGCCTTATGCGCTCCTCTCAGGAACTGTGGGTCCGTGCCCCACGACACCTGGCTGCCCCGGAAGTGCTCCATGTGCAAATGCTGGCACGGCCAGCTGCGCTGCTTCCCTCAGACATTCCTGCCCGGCTGTGGTAAGTGGCGTTGCCCTTTCACGTTGTCAGTTGCTTGTGGGCACTTAGCTAGAGGGGTCTCTTGCCTTACCTCGTGGCTTGCTGGGGACTGGCAGCCAGAGTTCTGCCGGTAAAAGGATCGAGGACTGCAGATGGGATGCTGACCTCGGTGTCCTTGGCATTTCGCCCTCAGTGTCGCTGGCTGTGCTGCCTTTCGGATCGAGAGCTATTCCAAGTCTCTGACATTTTCTAGTACGTGACCGTCTATTGAGGAAAATAAACAAGAAGGTTTGACCTCTTAAAACACCAAGAGACTTTCTGGTGTTCCTTGCCTTCAGGCAGAGAGACGCAGACAATCTCCAGGGGGTACAGCTCAGTTAGTAGCCACCCCAGCAGCAGGGCGGGGGCACCCAACTCCAACTAATGCCCTTAAGTTACACCAGGGGCTGGGCCCCACTCTTGTCCCTTAGGAACTATGGGTCCAAAGAGGCCCCTGCACAGACCCCCCGGTGATTGGTCTGAGGACCCTTGCACCTTGTTGATTGGCATTGCCTTGAGGAAAATGATGACAAGAAGGTGGACATGAGGAGCGGGGTCTCCCCACGCCGACCTGACCAGGTTTCTAGATCCACCCAGGTCCAGGGGCCTCTCGTAGTTCCACCCCTGCAGGTGTTAGAAAGTGAAAACATTCAGTCCACAAAGTAGGTAGAAGCGGTTGCTTCATGTGAGGACAAGATGGGACCACCCCCCCCCCCCCCCCCGCCGGCTGGGACGTCTTTCCCTTTTACATCCCTGCATGTCGGGCCCAGGACAGGCATTTGCTAAGTGTGAGTGGAATGGTTGGACGTGGGACCCAAAACAGGCTGTGTCCTTGTCATCAGAGGGAAGGTGTCACCGGCTGGGGTGGGTGAGAGCACAGGTCCAGGGAAGGGCAAGTTCACAGTCGGCCTGTGGCAACTTCTGTGGAAAGATCTGTCAGGAGTCTGACTTGGTGTGGTCAGCACTGTTGATCCCATGAGCACCCTGTACTCAAATGTTGAACCCAACTAGCTTTGGGCTCGTGTCCATCTGCCACGTGTGTGGGCAGCAGGACCTACTGCCGGAGGGATTTCCTTTCATGACCCAATGTCCCTCCTTCCAGATGGCCACGGGACGGACGAGCACCTCTCGGCTTCCAGCGCCCCAGAACTAACGCCACCCGCAGGCGCCGCTCTCATGCTGGCTGGCACGTGCCTTGCTCTACAAAGTTCGTGTTAATCAACCTTTGTGTGCAACATTTGTCTGCAGACGTCATGACCTGTCAGGGCGTCTCTCCCGCGTCCTGGGAGCTGATTACTTGGTAGTTGCCTTGAAGTAGTGACTAGATTTCCATCGTGGTCCCTGACATTCCTTACAGGACAGAAATGCCTCAGATATCGCAGGTGTGGTTCCAGGCCACTGCAGTGAAGCGAATATTGAAATAAAGCGAGTCACACAAATGTTTTGGTTCCCAGTGCACATAAAGTTATGTTTACACTATACCGTAGTCTATTGCATGCGCAATGGCGTTACGTCTAAAACAATGTACATACCTTAATTTAAAATATTTTGTTTCTGAAAATTGTTTACCATCATTTGAACCTTCCGTGAGTTGTAATCTTAGCAGGTGAGGGGTCTTACCTTCAATTTGTAAAAAACAAAAACACAATATCTGTGAAGCACAATAAAAGCAAAGCACAATAAATGAGATTTGCCTGAACCAACTACTTATTAGGTGTACCGGTTAATAATGCGGATTTTTTTCAATAGATGGAGTTACACATGTGTTGATATATATGCGATTCGATATGTATGCTATTTTGGTGTATTGCATTATTACAGTTAATAATGAGGATTAATTATTAACCAGTTAATAATGCAGATTGACCATTTACCGGTTAATAATGCGGACTTTGTAATCAAAGAACACATGATACTTTCAAGAGAAACATCCAAAGTGCTTTATTCAAAGTAATGTCCATCGCTAGCTACACATCCCCCCATCTTTCAGGTAATTTGTGGAGACCTTCCCAATAGAATTTTTCTTGTTTTGAGGCAAACCATTCTGAGACCCGATTTTCCATTTCTTTGTATGTTTTGAAGTGCTGCTCAGAACGTGCGTGTGCCATCGATCGGAACAAGTAGTCATCTGAAGGAGCAAGGTCTGGCGAATACGGCGGGTGGGTTCATACTTCCCAGGCAAGATCTTTTAATGTGTCTTTAACTGGTTTTGAAGTGTGTGATGGTGTGTCATCATGAAGCAAAATTACTTTGCCGTGTCTTCTGGCACATTCTGGTCGCTTTACGATCAAAGCGTGGTTCAAATTGATTATTTGTTGTCGGTAGCGATCAGTATTACCAGTTTCACTTGGTTTTAGCAGCTCATAATACACCACACCTTCCTGATCCCACCAAATGCAGAGCATTGTCTTTTTTCCGAAGCGATTTGGCCTTATAGTCGATGTTGATGGTTGACCTGGATCAATCCATGATTTTGTGCGTTTGGGATTCTCAAAATAAATCCACTTTTCATCGCCAGTCACAATTCAATGCAAAAAAGACTTTCTTTCGTGCCATTAATGCAACATTTCACTGATGACTTTTCAGTTTTCCATTTGTCTTTCATTCAGTTGATGTGGCACCCATTTTCCTTCCTTTAAAATCTTTCCCATTGCTTGTAAACGATCGGAAATTGTTTGCTGAGCAACGTTTCATCTTTCTGCAGGTTGTTTTTGAGTTGGATACGCATCTTCATCCAATAATGCTTGTAATTGTTGGTCTTCAAACTTTTTCAGTTGAACTGGACGTTCTCTGTCTTTCACATCGAATTCATCATTTTTAAAGCGTTTAAACCAGCGTTCACAAGCATCTTGAGATGGAGCATGTTCACCATAAGCTTCCCAAAGTATATGATCACTTTCAGCAGCACTTCTCTTCAAAATACTAGTACTTCTCCCTCTTCAGATTATTAAAAGCTAATCTAGCCCTAGCCGGCTTGGCTCAGTGGAGCGTCGGCCTGTGGACTGAGGGGTCCCAGATTTGATTCCGGCCAAGGGCACATGCCTGGGTTGTGGGCTCGATCCCCAGTGGGGGGTGTGCAGGAGGCGGCCGATCAATGATTCGCTCTCATCATTGGTGTTTCTATCTCTCTCTCCCTCTCCCTTCCTCTCTGAAATCAATAAAGAAATATATCTGGGGGGGGGGGGGAAGCTAATCTAACATGAAACTGAAGATAAAGCTTTGAGTAGGTACAGTTGGTCACAATCCGTTTCTAGACACTGTAATGGAAGCTTCTGTAAGGGGAGCAAATGAGAGGGGATAGGCAGATGCTGGAGGAATGAAGGGTCCGTGTGGCCAGGGAAACCAGTTAGAGAGGAAGCAAATGGGAGAGGACAGAAACAATACAATGATTACTTGATTGATGATTTATTCAATGGACACAGAGAAGCAAGTTAAAAAGCTAAATCAAAGGGCAAGTTTCTATAGAAAGCTGTAAAAGACAAGGACACCCCTTTTTTCTCAAGGCATTGTAAAGGGAATAAAGTCTCCTTGGAAAATAATTATATCTAAATTTTCCTAACAAGAGTGCTTAATCGGTTATGCTTGTGAGAAAATGTTCCCAATATATTGAGCTGCAAATCAGGTGATAAAACTACCGTAAAATGGGTGTGTACGTACCTATGCCCGGGGAAGACGGGAAGGATACTGGCCCGAATGAGCGCTGCGGTTACTTCCGGGGGTGCCGTGACCCGTGCTTTGTGACGGCGTGTTTTCTTTCCTCTGCACATTGGTGTTTTCTGTGGTGAGAGTGGGTGCGGTACATCTGTTTTCACGTGAAACAGGAACCGGAAGAGCCGGGAGTACGAGGCGGTGCTCGGTGTTGCTCCTGGCTCTTGTGTTCTGCTTTGGGTACTGATTGATCTACGACCCATAGTTTCCCAAATGAATGCCCTGCAGATGCAAAATTCCCAATATGTGGGATTTTTTGCCCAATGAACAGAGGTGAAGCAGTGAGGGACACCCACAGAGCTCAGAGCGGGGAGGGAGAGGCCCGGTATGGAGGCTGGGCTGGCCACTCACTGGCATGGGGCCAGTTTCCCAGTTTGTGAACCTGGGTTCACCCTCCACTGCAGTGTTATTAGAATTAAGAGAAAGGAAATAGAACACACGCACAGAGAAGGTTTTTAACAAATCACATTTCTTCCCTTTCTACCTGCCTATTGACCACAGAGGTTTTAAAACATCATTTTTCCCAGAAATGGAAAATTTAAAATAAACTTTGGATTTTTGAGAGAAGGCGTCTCATCTGCATGCAAAGACCCCGTCGCCACTGGGTGAGGCAGGGACAGTGTTCCCAGCCTTGGCATTCACATACCATCTTGTTGGGCTATATCATCTGTATTTAATTTTCTCTTGACATCAACTCTGTTTTTATTGTAAAATACACATAATGTAAAACTCACCATTTCAACCATTTCTAAAAATATATATATATTTTTTATTGATGTCAGAGAGGAAGGGAGAGGAAGAAAGAGATAGAAACATCAATGATGAGAGAGAATCACCGATCGGCTGCCTCTTGCGTGCCTTCTACTGGGGATTGAGCTCGCAACCCAGGCATGTGCGCTTGGCTGGAATCAAACTGGGGACCCTTCAGTCCGCAGGCCGATGCTCTATCCACTGAGCCAAACCAACTAGGGTTCAACTATTTTCTAAGTATAAATTTCAATGGCACGCTAGCTGGTTTGGCTCAACGGATAGAGCGTCAGCCTGCAGACTGAAGGGTACCGGGTTCAATTCCAGTCAAGGGCACATACCCAGGTTGCAGGAGGCCGCCAATCAATGATTCTCTCTCATCATTGATGTTTCTATCTCTCTCTCCCTCTTCCCCTCTGAAATCAATAAAAATATGTTTTAAAAAATAAAATCATACAGCTCATTGGCATTAGGTGCACTGACATTATTGGGTAACCACCCCCTCCCCACCACCACCATCTCTAGAACTTTTTCATCTTCCCAAACTGAAACTACCCATTAAACAGTCTCTCCCTGCCTCCCCGTCTCCAGCCCCTGGCAACCCCACTCTATTTCCTGTGTCCATGAACCTGACTATCCAGGTACCTCATGTAGGTGGAGTCACAGAGTACATGTCCTTTGTGACTGGCAGTCTCCCTCCCACTGTCCCCCACCCTCACCCTATCAGCATCGGGGGGAGGGCTGAACCCCCTCCATGAGCTGAACCCCCCCCACAGGTCTCAGATCCTGTAACACTTCATCACTGATCTGTTTCCATATCTGTCTCCCCCACTGGAATGTGAGGACCCTCAGCACCCGAGTGCTAATCACTGGGGACCCTAGAGCTGCTCTCTGGGTGTGGGAATGTGGGGGGGTGAATGCAGGGAGGGAGAGTGGCGGGGAGGAAAAGGGGTGAGGACTGCAGGCTGGGAGGTTCCTCATCTTCCTCATTAGCAGCTCTGTGTTATAAGACTATTAGCACTTGAGGCCATGCCCACATCCCCACCAGGGAAGATGATGAAAGGAAGAACAGTGCCATTTACCAAGGGGCCCCAGCAGAGTCTGGCACCTCCAGGAGTCCCGCCTCCCTGCAGACCTGGCCACCCCATCTGCTGATGTAAATAGAATGGGACGTGAAAGCAGAAGATGCCTCTGCTTTCTTCTCCCAGCAATACAGCCCTTCTAAGCTACACACTTACTCCTTACAGGAAGGTCGGATGTACATTAACCTTCCCGATGAGCCCAGGTCCACAGGGCACCCTCAACAGGTCCATCTCCCCTGGCGGCTGTCATCACGTCTGTTCAGCACAGACTGAGAGGCCTGGGCCAGGCCCAGGTGAGCACTGATGAGGCCCCCACAACCCTGAGCTGGGCCTGGGGAGCGGAGCCTCTGCTGCGTCTGAGCAGAGTGACCAGGTGGTGCCCGAGTGGCTGCTTTTGCCCACAGGAGCCCTCAGGAGCCTGGCCCGCGGGACCTGGACCTGCGAGAGGAGAAAGGGTGGGAGTGCCTGCGTTGCAGCAGATCCTTGGTAAATTACCTGTCACACCTTAGCTTCCCTGCACGGAAAAGTGGTCTTTACGAGGCAAGTGCCATGAATAACATTTGTGCCGTCACAAGTACAGAGCCAGGCGTGCTGCCAAGGAGACATTCGGTCCCCAGGGCCAGGCGGTGGAGACCGGACTAGAACTTACAGTCTGCACTGCCTTGTATGGAAACCTTCCTTTAAAAAAATTTATTTTTAAATTGATTTCAGAGAGGAAGGAAGAGGGAGGGAGAAATAGAAACATCAATGAAAGAGAATCACTGATTGGCTGCCTCCTGCACACCCCACACTGGGGGATTGAGCCTAAAACCCAGGCAAGTGCCCTGACCAGGAATCAAACCGTGACCTCCAGGTTCATAGGTTGACACTCAACCACTGAGCCACGCTGGCCGGACTGTATGGAAATCTTAACAAGACAAACCACTGAGTAATTGTGGGGCTCAGTGGGAGAAAACCCAGGGGCTCTCTAGACCTCACTGTCCCTGTCCCTGCGTGGGGGGGGTGATATCAACACCCATGTCTGAAGGATCCTTGTGAGGATGGCATGAGAGTGTGCGGGGTCCTGCTGGGCCGAGTTGGCACATGGTCCCAGCCACATCAGACCTGCCCAATGCAGTTGGCCAGGTTTCCCTGGGCCGGGCTGGGCGTGTGGATGTGAGTTTCAGCAGTTATTCTGGCTCCTGGCCACCTGGGGGTCACACGAGGAACATGTGCCCCACCTGTACACGTGTTCTCGCTCACGGGTTCCGGTGGAGAGTAGAGGAGGAGCCCCAGCACGAGGTCATTCAGCCTGACCTCTGCTCCATGAAGCCAGCTCAGGCCTGGCCAGAGCGCTGCCCTTGAAACGTAAGACCGTGCTTGGCCAGGCGTCACTGGACTCAACAGCCTCAATCTCAGTGTCTGGAAAGACCCCAAAAGAGTGTGGCCCCAAATACTCTTCTCCGAGGCTCTGCCGGCGACTCTGCCCCGTCCTCATTTTTCTTTAGAGATGACAGGGCAGACTCCGGTGCAAACGCCGGTGTGATCCAGGGCGGCCCACCAAGCAGGAACGGCTTACAGACGGTCAGGAGGGACACACAAGCCCAGGCCCCAATTTCGCAATCTTATCTGTTACCAAGCGTGATTTTAAACAAGGTCCTTGAAGATAAATCGCCAGATAATTCCCTACAGATTAGTGCACCACACAGGGGTCCAGGCTCCTGCCACATGAAGGCACCAGAAGCCTCGGGAGGCCTCTGGCCGAGTTTGCAGAGGATGGCTTTTCGGGAAGGCCCCGCTCCCAGCTCTGAGTTGGGGTCTGCAGTGGACAGAGATCTGAGCTGCTAGGGAAGCAGGCCTGTGGGTCAGCCATTCTGTCTGTCAAGTCCTATCCTGCCTCTGCCCGAGCTGCCGGGCACTCAGGGTCCTGAATGCTACAGACCTTCACGGGTCACTCCTCAACAGCAGCAGCCTGTCGACAGGCACTTCCCACACTGTCTTCTGTCTTCTGTCCTGTTTGTCGCACTTCTTATCCCTTTTCCTTATCCTCCTAGATAACTCATTAGATAATTTAATTGAAAGCATTCTGCAAACTAAAATGTGTCCAACAGGCAGTGCCCTCGGCAGTCCCGGATCTGTCTCTTGCTTCAACAGTGTTTGGACGGAACAGATCCAGGGGCGCCCTTCTTCCAGCCTCCGGTCACTTCCGCCATCTTATGCAGCCACCACCTTCAGAATCACCTCCGAGACCATCCAACACACGCGGATGTTTTCTACATTAACTCCTTATTGCTGAACAACCACGAGCTCCCAAATTCATCAGAATTATTCCACCACCTGGCCAACCTGCATCTGGGGGCCTCCCACACCTACCTCTCTCTGGGCTTCTATTTCGACCGTGATGATGTGGCTCTCAAGAGCGAGGGCACTTCTCCGGCGAGTTGGCAGAGAGGAAGCACTAGCGTGCTGAGCGTCTCTTAAAGTTGCAAAACGAGTGCAGTGGCCGCATTCTCTTCCAGGACGTGCTGAAGCCTCCCAAGATGAGTGGGCAAAACTCAGGATGCAACGGGAGCCCCCCTGGCCTTGGAGAGGAACTCGAATCAGGCCCTTTTGGAGCTGCAGGCCCTGGTCCTACCTGTGCAGATCCTCAGCTCTGTGACTTCCTGGAGAGCCACTTCCTGGATGAGCAGGTGGAACTCATCAAGAATATGGGCCATCACCTGACTCACATCCACAGGCCCCGGCCTCCAGGCTGAGCTGGGCGAGTATCTCTTCGAAAGGCTCACCCTCAAGCACGACTAGGAGCCTTGGGAGCCCAGAGGCCTTTGCGGGGCCCCTCTGCATGCCCCTGGTGTCTGGCTTTTGCCTGAGTCTCTCCCCGAAACTACTAACCATTCTTTTAACCACCCTGAAGCCCTCTCCCATGCATTGGACCAAATGAAACAATAAAGCTCTTTGAAGCAAAAACCTATATAATAAAAGCCTAATATGCTAAGTGTCTGACTGTTCGTTAGACCATACGACCAGTCGCTATGATGTGCACTGACCACCAGGGGGCAGACGCTCCCAGTGGTAGGTTAGCTTGCTGCTGGGGTCCAGCCGATTGGGACTGGGCAAGATGGGCCTGACACACCCTGGAGCCCTCCTGCAGTCCCTCCCGCCCCTATTGTGCACCGGTGGGGTTCCTCGGCCTGGCCTGTGCCCTCTCGCGCTCCGCAGGCCAGGCAGAGGGACCCCACCGGTGCACGAATCCATGTACCGGGCCTCTAGTAAGTAAGTAAATAAATTAAATAAAATGTGTCCACAAAACCTTTTAATGCTTTAGATTTGTGGGGTCACAATCATGACTCAAGACCTGACCTTTCCATGAGGTCAGGAGGCGTCTGGAAATCAGGAGCCAGGTGTGGAGGGGACTCCCTGGGAGAAGACAGGGGAGAAGCAAGATGCTCGCCTGCTTCCTATTTGACACTCATGGGTCCTGTGGAGGAGCACAGGGTTGTCCAAAGTTAAAGCCACACCCAGCCTGCCCTGGGTGACTTGGTGGGCATCATCTTGAGCACCGAACGGTTGCTGGTTTGATTCCCGGTCAGGGCACAGCCCCAGGGTTATGGGCTCAATCCCAGGTAGGAGGCCTGCAGGAGGTGAGGCAGCTGATTGAGGTCTAGCTCACATGGCTGTTTCTCTCTCTCTTTCTCTCTCTCTCTCTCTCTCTCTCTCTCTCGAGGGGTGGCCCCAAATCTACCCCTCTTCTCCCCTATGAAAAAGCCCTCAGGCCCTGGCTGAGTACTTCGTTAGAGCATCGTTCCAATATGCCAAGGTTGCAGGGGTTTTTTTTGTTTTTTTTAAAATATATTTTATTGGTTTTTTACAGAGAGGAAGGGAGAGGGATAGAGAGTGAGAAACATGGATGAGAGAGAAACATCGATCAGCTGCCTCCTGCACATGTCCCACCGGGGATGTGCCCGCAACCAAGGTACATGCCCCCGACCGGAATCGAACCTGGGACCCCTCAGTCCACAGGCCGACGCTCCATCCACTGAGCCAAACCGGTGCTGGCAAGGTTGCAGGTTCGATCCCCAGTCAGGGCACATACAAGAAATAACCAATGAACTAATAAATAAGTGGAACAACAAATCAATCCCTCTCTCTCCCCCCGCTCCTTCCTCTCTCTCTAAGATCAATCAATAAATAAAATTAATGGTATTTAAAAAACCCTCAACTGCACGGTCTGGCTCTGCTGCTGCATTAGACATTCACATTAGGAGGGGAAAGGCTTATTAAATACCCCATAGGTTCAAAAGCAGCTATTCCACCTGCTTCCTGCCCCAGGTGTCCGTGGTGGAGGTCTGAGCATCCACACTTCGGAGCCGGCCCAGCAGGGAGGACAGTCTGGCTGTCTCAGACAAGGGGCCATTCCAGATGTTACCCAAGAACAGAGAATGAGCGTCGCTTTCAGCTGAGAAGTCCTTGGTTTGGTGACTGTTCCCTGGGAGACGTCCCCATGGCCAGATCCTGCTGGGGGGCGGGGGGGGGGGGAGCCGAGCAGACTGTGAAGTGCCTTCACCACCCTCCATGCGGGATTAGCGGCTCCAAAGGACAGCAGGCCTCTGAGTCATCCTATAAAATGACTCCAAAGTGTGACTTGTCACACCATCTGAGGCTCCTTTACCCCGGGTGGAGGGCGGCTTTGCCTGGGGCCCAGCGGGTTCGTGCTCACAGATAATCCCGAGCATGTTCTGAACAATAGCTGGTTCCAGCCAAGTCATGGTCCCTGCAGGTCCTGCCAGAGCCACGCTCTCCTGCCCCTGGGCAGGAGGAGAGCAGGGCCTGGGGCTATTTTTCACCAGGTAGGAGGCCACCATGTCCCTGGAATGAGGCCTCTCTGATTCTCACGGAGGCATTTCTGCAACTCCTCCTGCGGAGCATATAAAGGGTGGAGACCCTGCGGTCCCAGGACCAGGCCAGGCCTCCGGAAGCCCAGAGCTGCGCTGAGCTTCCCACCCTCCTTCACACCATCCAGACATTGGCAGATTCCTCTCAAAGGTAAAGGGTGTGCACTTGAGTGCGGGGATGGAACTCACATCCCACTTCTTGGAAGTGAAGTGCATCTAGTCTTTGCAAACCTGTCTTTGTCAGCCTCTAAAATTCATCTTCCCTTCTGAACCCTTACCTTGCATCTGGTTGGATATGACTTAGCCATCCCAATGGGGCTTTTCATATCTAATTATATATTTAGGTGATGCGTCTGAAACAAGCTAAACTCCGTGGGGAAGCCAGAAGTCAGTGCCAGTGTTTGCTTAGCACAGAGAAGAAAGGCAGGGAGTGCATTTTGAGAGAAAGGTGCTAACTCCCCCAAACCAATGGCCTCAGGGGCTTCAGAAAGGGAAGCTCACCCACAGTGGGCTTCACAGCAGACTGAGGCCTAAGAAGATGTACCAAGTGTGGGGCATGGTAAAGGCAGGCTTTGCGTGTGCTCAGGTCTGTGGATTTATCACACCTGCAGCTCCATGGAGCCACCACCACAAGCAGCGCACAGAGCAAGTCCACAGTCCCCTCGCCTGTGCCTTTGTGGTTCAACTCTCCCTCCTGCCCCCAGGCAGTGATTACAGTTGGTCTTTCCAAGGCTGTCATACAAATGGAGTCACAGATAATATATAATCTAATTTTAGTTCCCAATTGCTGCTTCCCCTCTGTATAACTTCTGGGTTCATCCAAGTTATTGACGGTGTCAGTAGTTTGTCTTCTTATTGCTGCACAGAATTCCATTGTCTGGACGCTTGACGGGTGTTTTTCACCCTTTCCCTCCTCAAGGACGATCAGCGTGTTTCTACTTATTGGCAATTACAAACAGAACTGTGTACAGGTGCCGAGGTTTTTGCATTTCTCCGGGCGACATACCTGAGTGGGATGGCTGGGTCGTAGGGTGGTTATACGTTGAACTTGTGAGGAGCTGCCCCCCGTTTTCTGGAATAAGACCTGTCCATGTCGCATTCCCAGGGTCAACCTGTGAGTTCCAGCTGCTCCCCATCCTACCACCTGACGTCCTCATTTTTTATCTGGGCCCTTCTCACAGGGCGAAGTGGTGTCTGTACATGGTTTTAACTTGTGTTTCCCTGGTGACTGAGATGCCCGTCTCTTCACGCTGTTTGACATCTGTGTGTCCTCTTGGACGAAGTGTCTGTTGAAGTGCTTTGCCCACCATTTAATCAGGTTTTGCTTTCATATTGTTGAGTTTTGAGAGTTCTTTACAGATGCTGGAGACAAGTCCTTTGTCATATGTTATTGGCAAATATTTTTTGTTTGCTTGTATCTTGTCTTTCATTCTCTTAACAGTGTCGTTTGCAGAGACTTCATTTTGATGAAGCCCAATTTATTAAATTGTTTTCGTGAATGTGCTTTTATGTCATTTCTAAGAACTCTAACCCCCAAGCCACAAAAAAATTTCTCCTATGTGTTCTCCTAAAAGTTTTACATTTTATATTAGATCCATTTTGAGTTAATTTTTGTGTAAGGTGAGGGTTTATTTTTATTTTTGGCATATTGGTATCCTGTTGTCACAACACCATTTGTTGAGACCATTTATTGAGAATCAGCTTGCCTCTCAATCCCCAGTTTTTAGGATATTTTATACATGTTTTGTTAGATTTATAGCTAAGTATTTCACTTGAGGAGTTATTGTAGATGGTAGTGGGTTTTATATGCATACGTATATATTTATTGATTTCAGAGAGGAAGGGAGCAGGAGAGCGAGATAGAAACCTCAATGACAAGAGAGAATCATTGATTAGCTGCCTCCTGCACGCCCCACACTGGGGATAGAGCCTGCAACACAGGCATGTGCCCTGCTGGGAACTGAACCGTGACTTCGTGATTTATAACTCCACGCTCAGCCACTGGGCCACACCGCCGGGTGATAGTGGTGTGTTTTCAATGTCAGTTTCCAGTTGCTCACTGGCATATATTAATTCTGTGTATTGATATCATATCCTGCATCTTTGCTAAACTCTCTTAGTTCGAGGAATTTCTTTGAGGTTTGCTTCACGTGCACTTGGAAGGGATCTGTATTCTGCCGTTGGGTGGAGAGATCCATGATTACCCTTCAGTCTACTGGGCTGAGGACGTTGTCAGGTTTCCTCCATCTGCTATGATTTTTCTCTCGACACTGTCACTGTTCCGGATCAGAACCAACCTGTGCAGCCCCCAGGCCAGCCAGCACTCAGCAGCAATTTTTAAGGAGTCACTCCTGAGGTCCACCCACCTCTGTGGTCTCCCCAGTGATTTCCAATTCCCTGGACTCCCCATTTTCATCCCTTTGGCCAGAAACCTGGGCTGTAGTTACCTGTTCTGCCGTGCACTTCCCGTGGCTGCCCTCATGTCTGGGGTCAAACGCCCAGAGGACTGGGAGGGGGGAGGCAGGAGGGTGGGACCACAGCTCCTCCTGCTGGGCAAGTTCTGCTGCCCCAGGATGCTGTCTGCAGGCCCTGCTGATCCGTCACTTCCATTGTTGCTGCCAAGCCTTCCTCACCTTGGAATTTCCTGGACCTGAGAGACTGGAGAAAAGAAAAACAAGTGATTTCCCTCATCTCTGAGCACTGGAGCCTCCTCTCTAGACTCAGAGGACTTCTTGGCGCTCTCTTCAGCCACGTTCCCGCTGGTGGGTTGCCTGGAGTCTGAACTGGAGAGACCAGAGTAAAGCCAGAAAATGTGGCTCCGGCGGGTGGTTCAGTTGGTTGGAACATCGCCCTGCACATCTAAAGGTAGTGGGTTCGATTCCCGGTCAGGGCACAGATGGGAGGCAACCGATCGAAATTTCTCGTTCACATCGATGTTTCTCTCAAAAAAAAAAAAAAAATTAGCTCCATTCACAGTCATTGGAATTCTGACCTTCAGTGACCTGCTTTCCGGCTCCTCAGTGCACTACACCCTGGGCTGAGACAGGGTGGCCCGTCCTCCCTCTGTTTATCTGGAGCTGGAACCCTCTGTCCTACTTCGAGCTGTAATCATTATGAAGCCCTTAAAAATGTTGTGAAAAATACAAAATAGATGCTCTTAAAAGGTGTCGGGTATACAAGACATATGGCGGCGTGCACGGCCAGCTGGCAGACGAACAGCTCTGGCCAAGAGTCTCAAGAGTGAGCTGTATAAACCAAAATTCTTTAAAAACAAACACCTTTTGCCCTGGCCGGTTGCCCCGTGGTTAGTGTTGACCCTCAGACTGAAGGGTCACAGGCTCTATTCCCAGTCAAGAGCATATACCTCAGTTGCAGGTTCAATTCCCAGACCCGGTGGGCACAAGCAAGAGGCAGCCAATGCAGATGCCTGGCTCACATCGAGATTTCTCTCTCCCCTCCTCCTCCTCCCTCCACTCTCTAAAAAAAAAAAAGTTCAATGGGGAAAATATCCTCGGGTACAGATTGAAAAACACCACCTTTCTCATTCCTCATTTGGGTTTCATGCTCGAAGTAACCCGAGACTTGGAAACTAAACGGCTGGCACAGCGAGCGTGAGGACTCACAGCGGACCATGGGCCTCTGGAGCAGCGGGTTCACTGGACGCTGGGGGCCCTCGTGCTGCCCGATGCCTCCGAGATGGCACCAGCTCAACACCGTGTTCAGCTGGACCGATGGGCAGGCGTCGCGTGCTGCTGGTCTCTGTAAGCAAAGCTCAGTTTTGTGCAGTTCACGATGGTCCTGGTCGCCATGGCCTCCCGAGCGGGTGCTGGCGGGCGGGAAGCAGCGCCAGTTCTCTCGTGGACATGGATCTGGGGGCGGGTTCCTGGCCGAGAAGACAGAGGAGCAGAGCCATGTGTTTCTCAAGGACAGCCCCCTGCGCTTCCAGAGGGCTCGCCAACTATTGCTGTTGTTTCTGCAAGGTAGAGCCGTGCCCTCGTTTCAGAAGCCAGGAAACCAAAACTCGTGCTCACAGAACACGTGAAGGACGGGCTGAGGGACCCCTCACCGCGAGGTCCCGACAGGGTCTCCCAGGAGCTTAGAGCCCGGAGCTTCAATGACTCTCTGGTCCAAACACAGAAGCATTTCTCCTGTTCCTGAGGCGTAGCTCATGTGTCATAAAGTCTGCCCGTGGATAAGTTTTGGCAATTGCTGCAGCCGTGTAACCATCCCCAGAAACAAGTCATAACCTGGAGTCCCCTCCCCCACCCCAGGGCGCCCCCATCTGCTTCAGGGTCTCTGCTTCCATAGACCATCCCGCAGGCCTTGGCACAGTCTGCTCCCGCACCCGGTGCTCCCACCCACTCATCCGCATGTCCCTTCCCCTCAGACCATGTCAGGTGACTCTCCTTGTGCCCCCACCCCCACCCCAGCTCCTGTCACAGGAAATCCCGGTGCCTGTGACGAGCGTGTGTCCAGCTCACTCCCTGTTAAACCTGAAGTCACCTTCGTGGTCAAATCTGATCTTCAAAGACATTTTTTCAGTTCGGAGGCCTGGAGAATTGATTGACCAGCAGAAGGCACGTCAGATCAACGTCAGATCAACGCACAAGCGGGTCTGGAGTAAACATCTGGCTTCAAGCACCTCCCCTTCTACCCGCCCCACAGCCCAGTGTCTGAGCGAGAGCTGTGTCCAGACCTTCATGCTGAGCTCCGCCTCAGTGCCTAGGTGCCCTTTCCAAAGCCTTGCCCTGGGATCAGCACCAGGCACCTCAACCTGTCCGGTCCTGCTCGAGCCACTCACTCCCCACAGGCCAGCTCCCCACGGGCCTGCTCCCCATGGGCCTGCTCCCCATGGACCTGCTCCCCACGGGCCTGCTCCCCATAGGCCTGCTCCCCACGGGCCTGCTCCCCACGGGCCTGCTCCCCATAGGCCTGCTCCCCACGGACCTGCTCCCCACGGGCCTGCTCCCCACGGGCCTGCTCCCCACGGACCTGCTCCCCACAGGCCTGCTCCCCACGGGCCTGCTCCCCATGGACCTGCTCCCCACGGACCTGCTCCCCACGGACCTGCTCCCCACGGGCCTGCTCCCCATAGGCCTGCTCCCCACGGACCAGCTCCCCACGGGCCTGCTCCCCATGGGCCTGCTCCCCATGGACCTGCTCCCCACGGGCCTGCTCCCCATAGGCCTGCTCCCCACGGGCCTGCTCCCCACGGGCCTGCTCCCCATAGGCCTGCTCCCCACGGACCTGCTCCCCATGGGCCTACTCCCTACGGGCCTGCTCCCCATGGACCTGCTCCCCACAGGCCTGCTCCCCACGGGCCTGCTCCCCATGGACCTGCTCCCCACGGACCTGCTCCCCACGGACCTGCTCCCCACGGGCCTGCTCCCCATAGGCCTGCTCCCCACGGCCTGCTCCCCACGGACCTGCTCCCCATAGGCCTGCTCCCCACGGGCCTGCTCTGCTGTTTCCCTTCTGTGCACAGGCACAGCCGCTGGAGGCTCCCCTGATGCCGTCACCTTTACTCACCACCTGAGTTGACTCCCCCAGAATATTGTGAACCCGTCCCCTGTGCCTTATCCTCGCCGCTCCCAGCTGGGCACTGCCTCTCCCTGGACAGTAGCCTCTAACCCTTTCCCTCACCCCCCAGGTCTGGGCGTTGGGCAGTTTCTTCATGGAGAACTGAGCACTCTGAGTGTCTGACATGAGCCATTCCACACACGCACATGCACGCACACACCCCAAAGTGCTTGCTCTGCTGCGTCAGGCACTGGGACTGTTTTCTGGGCAAACCCTGAGTAAAGGGCTAGAACTCATTCCCAAGTCTGCAGTCTGCCTCCTGCTGGCGATGGCTGCGGGACCCACACAAGCGCTGTGACCTTCAGACGCCCCTAGAAATGGGACGGTGTGTCCACACAGGGGTGTTGTGAGGAGTAAATGCACACACGCCTGCGCACTGCTGTCCATGAAGAGCTGAGAAGCCACGCTTCTGTGAGGAGGAGGAGGAGGAAGGGCAGAGGTATGAGCCAGGTGCCTGGACCTGCCAGGCCCGCAGGGAGCTTCTGCTTTCACACCTGTGACTGCTGTTATTCCTGATGCTGAGGGTCTGTACAGGCCAGGGTCTCCCTCAGGTAAATGATGTCAGCACCTCAGGAGGCCCAGGGCGCGTGTTCTACGAGGGTCCGGCTGATCTTTCCTCTTTCAGGGGATGAACAATCAGTACGTCCGCCGGGAGGTCTTCTGCCGGAACACCTGTCACGAGCTCAAACACTTCTGGGAAAGGGAGATCGGCAAACAGACCTTCTACCGAGAATCGGAGGAGCGGCGCCTGGGGAGAAGTGCACTGAGAAAGTATGTATTTTTTAAAAATAGACTATTTTTTAGAGCAAATTCACAGCAAAATGAGCAGGAAGTAGAGTTCCCACGTACCCCTCCCCCCCCCAGGCACAACCTCCCCACTGTCAGAAGCCTACATCAACAACATTGACACAGCATTAGCATCCTTGTGTGTCTATTTCTTTATGCAAAATTGACTTTCCCAGAAGAATTCAAGATGGGCATCTCAGAGGATGAAATATTTTAATTTTCCATGCATACGTTGCTGCCACCACCTATAGCTTTACAATTCTTATACATTAACAAATGTAGCCCTAACTGGTTTGGCTCAGTGAACAGAGCGTCGACCTGCGGACTGAAGGGTCCCAGGTTCGATTCCGGTCAGGGGCATGTACCTTGGCTGTGGGCACATCCCCAGTAGGGGGTGTGCAGGAGGCAGCTGATCGATGTTTCTCTCTCATCGATGTTTCTAATTCTCTATCCCTCTCCCTTCCTCTCTGTAAAAAATCAATAAAAATATATTTAAAAAACAAACAAACAAACAAAAAACAAATGTATACTCTGTTTTATCTCTCCTTCTGTCACTGGTTCTAGTGCATGAGGGTTACACTAAATTTGGGGAGCATGTATTTGGATACTGCTTTTTTATCCCAGGTGACAATATCTGCACCGTAATTGGATTGTAATTGTGTTATTTTGGTAGTTGCTTTAGGATTTACATATCCACCCTGAACTTATCACACACCTTCAAGGGTGCATCATCTCCTTTAGCGTGTAAAAGCCTTACAGCGAGATGGTGCCATTTCCCCTTCCTGGCTATCGCGCTATTGTACAAAAGTACATTTTTACTTCCATGTGTTATAAACCCCATGTCACATAATGAACAGCGTTGCTTTCAACCACTGATTATCTTTTAAAGAGGTTCAAATAGCAAGAAAAAGTTATGAATGTGCATCCACACAGCTGCCTTTCCAGGTGCTTATTCCATCGTGACCCCGACTTCCTTCTGCTTGAAGGAATGGCCATTAGCATGTGCCGTGGCCGTCCGCCAGGAAGGACCCTCTCCGTTTCTGCACATCTTAAAGCCTCTGTATGTGAATGCCAGCCTTGCTGGGTAAACAATTCTAGATTGACAGGGTCCCCACTCCCCCTCCCCCAACACTTTAAAGATATTGCACTTTCAAAGGAAAGTTCAGAGGATTGAGATTAGGGTACATTGAACAGAAGTGAGAGTTAAAACATGTACATATTTAAATTTGCAAGTCCTCTGCACACCTTTTACAACCTGACACACACACACACACACACACACGCACGGTCAGGGAGGAAAAGGAAGAAAGCTTTACCTGAACCAACAGCCCAGGAGATGAGTGTCCCTCTGTGTATTCTGTTTCTATGTTCAGGCTCAGAGAAGAATGGAAGCAGAGACTGGAAACCAAGCTGAGGCTGAGGAACAATCCAGATGAGACTGAAAAGCAGGCAAATGTTGGCCAAGAGCTTCTGGCTTCCTTGACGCAAGAGGACACGGAGCACTGAGGCCGCTCTGCTGGGAGAGTCGTGACCGTGGCTGAGACCCTTTGCTATGCCCACCAGATCTCACCCCACTGTCACCCCGAACCTGTGAGGGTTTACTGCAGACCCTTCCCAGCGCTCAATGGAGTCATCAGCCATGTCAGGCCTCTCTGCAGGTCTCTACAGATGAGATTATTAGATACCAAAGCTCATGTGGCATCTTCATTGCCATGTAATTATCATCTAGTTTTGAAATCCAAATATTTTCAGTTCTAAGCACGCTAGAGTGGTAATCTTCACGGCCAAACCTGAAACATTGCGCAGTAGTTCTGCTTCCCATTGTCCTCTTAGGACGCAGTTTCATGTAATCCTTTCTCTTGTCTTCTGAGAAGAAACGCATCTGCAGGAATTAAAATATTGTAAATAGTCGTGAAAATAAGGTTCGCAAATAAAATTATCTAATGCTATTTTTTCTTCATATGAAATTAATTTTGGTTTATTCAAAAACATGATTATCGATTACCTAGACCCAGTCAATAAGATTGGAGCAATTTTATTTTTATTTTTAACATATTTTATTGATTTTTTTTTACAGACAGGAAGGGAGAGGGATAGAGAGTCAGAAGCATCGATGGGAGAGAAATATCAATCAGCTGCCTCCTGCACACCTACTGGGGATGTGCCCGCAACCAAGGTACATGCCCTTGACCGGAATCGAACCCGGGACCCCTCAGTCCGCAGGCTGACGCTCTATCCACTGAGCCAAACCAGTCAGGGAGGATCAGAGCAATTTTAATAAAACCCGGCTACCTGGCCATCACCAGTGTGGGTGCTCTTCGTCTTGTCGCTTCTTTAAGAGCTCCACATGCTTGCACTGGTTGGCTCCCTGTCAGCTCCACTGAAGTGTATCTGGCCGCTCCAACCAAGTGTTTGCCACACAGATTCTGAACTTTGAAATGTCACCACCTCTCCCCAGACGTCCCTCAGGCCCCCATTACAGGGTTGCTGATTCTTTTTTAAAATATATTTTTATTGAATTCAGAGAGGCAGGGAGAGGCAGAGGGAGAGATAAGAACATCAATGATGAGAGAGAGTCATTGATAGGCTGCCTCCTGCACCCTCTACACTGGGGATTGAGCCCACAACCCTGGCATGTGCTCTGACTGGGAATCCAACTGTGACCTCCTGGTTCATATAGGTTGATGCTCAACCCCTGAGCCACGCCAGCCGGGCAGGGTTACGGATCCTTAAAGTACAAACGGGCACTGGGCCCGGGCAACAGTTTCCAACCGAAGCGGAGAGACGCATGTGGGGACGCACAGGACAGAGTAGGCCACACCTCCCATCCACAGTGCTGCGAGCCCGGAGACACAGGGCGGGCGATTCTGGCAGCAGCAAGTGTGGCGTTCCAGCCCTCAAACGCCCCCACGTGCCATGAAGCGCTTCCATTCACATCCCCAGGGAGTCAGGGAGTCTTTATGGGGCCCTGGCACCACCCAGAGGCCAGAAGCCTTGGGGGAGCATTTGCCCAGGTCCCACACGTCTCAGAACAGGGCCCAGGGCCCAGAGCTCTCCCACCTGCTATGCTCTCTCACATCTGGGATTCAATTTAACTAATGAATTCCAGCTGGGTTCATGGGAGGCCGTTCTGATGGAAGAGGAATTTTTGTTGCTGGAGGAGGCCGAGAGGACTTAACGGAGGGAGAAGAGGGAAGGGCTCGCAGGGAAGATTCATTCCTGTTGCGTTTGCTGGTTCCTGGAAGCCAGGCCCTGGGTCATGTAACCAGAACACAGAAGCGCGGGCAGAAAAGTCGAAGCCATTGTGAGGGGCTGGAGCTAGCAGGTATGGGTGCCCTGGCCTGGCCGGGGGAGGGGGGTGTCTTAGGAACAGGCTAGTTAAGCCCAGATAATCATGGTCCAGGGGAGGTGACAGTCAGGCCCCTGGGGCCTGGGGGCTTGGAGGGAAGACATTGGGCAAAGCTGCAATGAGAAGGGGCAGCAGGAGCTGAATCTGCAGAAATCAGCATTCACAGCTCTCAAGGTCACAGGGGCACAGGCTGTGGGCCAGGGGCCACAATGGCCGTGGTTCTGGCGAGTTGTCCCACCCAAACGGGGGGGGGGGGGGGGGGGGGGAGACACAGGTGGGAAGGCCAGCGGGACTCCCAGAGGCCTCCTGAGAGCAAGAGGCTTCACTTGGGCACCGGGGTCCGGAGGGGAGGAAGGGGAGAGGAGTGTGAGTGCAGCTCTCAGTCCTGGAGGCTAGGAGTCCAGGGTCACATGCCAGGTGCTCAGTTTCTTGTCTTGTAGACGGACGGGCTGCTCAGGGGTCCTCACAGGGCAGGGGCGGGGGTGGGGGTGCTGTGTGACTCTTCTTACAAAGGCCTGAATCCCAGCACGAGGGCCCCCCCATGACCTCAGCTAAACCCAACCCCCTCCCAAAGGCTGCAGCTCCAAGGACCATCACATGAGGGTTAGGGCTTCATCACGTGGATTTGGGTGGGAGGAGGGGAGCACACACTTTGGTCCGTAGCAGAATGGGGATACTTTAATCTGTCCCAAGTTCCCAACACATCCATTTATAAAACTGACCAGGATCAGCACAGCAAACACTGTGATGGGTGGACTAGGCCCAGGGGTGACCTTGGCCTCCAGGGAGCCCCCAGAGCAGGCCACGCAGCACGCAGGGGCTGTGCAAAGGAACTGACACTTAGAACACGGCCCACACACACGGGCCAGGCCATGCGTTCATAACGTGAGTGGATGGTCCGCCGGCTAAAACAGGAATGTGAAGAGAGCGTCTCCTCACCTTGTACTCAAAATGCCCGGGTACCGTCCAGAACCACTCGGCCGAGCGCCAAGAGCACCTCAGCACAAGTAAGGAAGGATGACAGCAGACACAGGCGTGAATGATCTGACAAGGTTGTCAAGCAGTTGCACAGTCTCCTTAAGCAAACTTGAAAAATAAAGAACAATCTCTGTGCCGCGCTCTGCAGCCCACCTCACTCAGCCACGGACCACCGGTTTGGACCATAAGGTCAAGCTTACAACCATCGCCTTTGGCTATAACCGTGCTGGGAAGGCTTTGCCCTCCAAGCTGGGACTTGCACGCGGCTTTGCCACCAGAGGACCGAGCCCTCTCAATAGTCCGAGGCTTGAACCTGTCCAAACACTGTAGCCGCTCTCCACAAATCTCAGCAAAGAAATGGAAGTTGTTATAAAGGAAAACCCAATGGAGATTTTAGAAAGGAAAGATACGCTAGCCCAAGTAAACCCACCACCACAAGCTGGTGAGCTCAGCTGCACGGTGGGGCCTGCAGAGAGCAGCACCAGTAAGCTGCACGGTTAATAAGTTACTCAATTTGAACAAAGAGAAAACAGCTTTCTTTTCATTTGTTGATTGATTTGAGAGAGGGAGGGAGAGACTTATTTGTTGTTCCTCTTATTTATGCAATAATTCGTTGATTTTTGTATGTGTCCTGACCAGGTTCAAACCCAACTACCTTGGCATATCAGGACGATGCTCTCATCAACAGAGCTACCCGGCCAGGTGCCCCGGGAGCCGGCCCACGGCTGCACCATGGACATGGGGTGTCAGTAGAGGTCACGCTTCTCCTGACGCGAGGGAGGCTCCCACGGGGGAGTCCCGGTAGGACAGTGGAGGTGGGACCCTGTGCCCTGGGAGCCCAGCCCGTGGTGGCTGTAAGCAGCACAGAAGGCTGGGTGGGGGGGGACCACCGCGCACCCCAGGGCACAGGCGTGGGGAGGCCGCCCGCGTGGGGACGGGCACACACAGACCAGGGTTGCAGGACTCGGACCCGCTGCAAGGGCGACCCCTGGCGGTTAAGCACGCTCGGCGCCTCTTACTGGTCTGTAACCTGGCGCTGGTGGCAATGGGAGGCGGCGACCCTCATCCCTCCCGGCTCCGTGTCTCTTCTCAGCCCAAATCCAGGCCCTCGTGGGGCGGGCAGGCCCCTGCGGTGCCCAGAAAGCGGCCCGTGGGCGCCCCTCCCCTCCCGGGCCCAGCAGTCCGTTTGGGATCCATCCTGAACTTTACCTCCTCATGATCCCTGCTCACAGGAGAGGCCTCAGCCTGGAGGGGAGGCAGGTGGGACCAGAAAGATGGAGGGCGCGGTGGGCGACCCTGAGACTCCGGGGTCCCTGGGAGCCAACTCCGGAGCGGACACCTGTGCTGTCCCTGCAGCGGCCACGCGGTCACCACCGGCTCCCTGCAGGCCACCATCTCACCGGCTCCCTGCAGGCCACCATCTCACCGGCTCCCTGCAGGCCACCATCTCACCGGCTCCCTGCCGGCCACCATCTCACCGGCTCCCTGCAGGCCACCATCTCACCAGCCTCCCCGAGGCACCCATGCGGCAGCCAGCACCTGGCTCTGGGCGTCTCTTCAGTGAACGGGCGCTGACCTCCGTGGTCAGTTTCCATCTCAGGCAAAGGCCCGCCCGCCTCACGTTCTGTTGAAGGTCTGATGCTGCCCTGGCTGCCCCAACTCTCCTGAGGCCGAGAGGTCAGTTCAGCGCGTACTGGGCAAGGCCCGAGAGGCGGGTGGGAGGTCCTGGGGAATCTGAGCTGGGACAGGGTCCTGTCTTGGAGGTGGCGGGAGGCGGCGGGGCTGGGAGGTGCAGGGCTCGCCCTGGTCCAGGCGGAGAACTAGCTGGGAGAGGGTGCGCATACTGGTCAGCGCCCTAGTCCTGGGAACGCGTGAATGCCCACAGCACTCTGGGCAGCCTCACTCTTCATCAGTTCGGCCCCCTTCCCGGGACCTCCGTGGGGACCCACTGGGGCTTCTGGAGAGAGCAGAGCCCAAGACCCTTTGTTGGGTGACACCAGTTAGACGGCCGCCCTCCCTTCCTCTGTAGGCGGCAGCACAGGGGGGCCCTGGGTCTCTCGCCAGCTGCCCCGCATCATCTGAGTGTCTGTGGGTGCCCCCAGCCACCTCCCCCCCAGCCACCTCCCCAGCCTGAGGCTCCCGGTGGGGATTCAGCCTTGGGCTCAGGAGGACTGGGCTTCCTCAGAGCCGTCACTTGCTTCCGACCAGGGTAGGGCGCAGGGTAGGCCCGGCAGCTGACAAACCTACCCTCTCCCCAGGCTTCACCTGGAGCAGTCGGGAAGGAGACAGGTCCCAGGGGACCATTCGTGGGAACAAGGCTGGTAGACAGAGGGGTCACCAGAGGGGTCACCAGGAGCCTCTGCCCAGGAGTGAGGAAACCGGCGACATGAGACTCTCAGGTACAGCCCAGGACTGTCAGAAGGACTCCACAAGACAGAAAGGCCCTTTACAATCAAGTCCATTTTACAGATGGCAACATTGAGGCTCAAGGACTTGGAAGCAAGGCTCAGGCAAGGAGAAGCCGGTGGTTCCTCACCCCCAGCCTGGGAGCCACTGCAGGTCAAGGTCACTGGAGACTGGTCTCATGGCAGAGGAAGGGAGGCCACCTGTCACCCGTCTTCCGCATCCCAGTCGGGGCTGCAGCAGCATCTCCCTGCGAGAATCTCCTCTCCTCCAAGAGCACCACCTACAGGGCCCATCCTGCCCTCTGCTCTGGGCCACGCGGGCCAGGCTGGGCCTGCTCGCAGCCCGGGAGTCCAGGCGGCCTGCTCAGCACTACGCCTGGTCCAGGGTAGGCCAAGCTACCAGGGCTCCCTGGAGTCCCGGCAGGTGGGCAGTCGATGCGTGTCGTCCGTCCCTCTGGATGTGCTGGTAACAGGACTGGAGGGAGAGGGGAGGGTGAGGCTGCTGTCCTGCCCACTCCCAGCCATTGCACAGTTTCGGGCGGTTACCAGGTGCACCCCCCTCCCGAGCCTGCACCACCGTCTCCACCTGGGCCCTCACCACAGGCTGCAAGGAAATGGGCCCCCCTCCCCATGTGCTCGGACTGCAGTCTGGACCACACTCGGGCCCTGGGGTGCTCGGGCTGGAATGCACTTGGCTGCCCCCAGCCCCTTTCCACAAGGGCAGGTCCAGGGCTCTGCGAGGGTCCCTCTGTGGAGGCACATGTGATGTGGGAGTGAGCTCACTCCCATGGCGGTGGCTGCTGCAGGGAGGGGTCTGCCCCAGTGGCCAGGGCATCTCTGTCCCTCACCTCGAGGGCCGTGAGCAGGAAGTCGTACCGGCCGCCTGTGTGGTTGGGGTCCATCATGTCCCGGGTCAGGTGGAGCTCCGCTCCCAGGTGCTGGATTCTAGAGAACCACCCGCAGTGAGAGGGAGAAGGGGGCCACCAGGGACAGGCCCCGAGCGGCTGGGGGAGCAGCAGGCCCGGGAGGCTGGGCACCTGGGCCAGGTCCCTGCTCTGCTCGGACGCCCACGGGACCGGGGTGGTGCCCTGGGACCCGATTCTCTCTGGGCCTCAGTGTGCCCGTTGGCACGAAGATACTAAGAAAAGCAGTGACGTTCACAGACTGCTGTTCAGAGTGTGTTGGGGAGGGTGACGGGACGTGGGGGGAGGCCCAGGGAGGGACCCGCTCCACAGGCGGCTCACCGGGCGCGCGACACCACGTAGATGAGCAGCGGCAGCAGGTCGTCCATGGGCAGCTTGTGCTCCTGGCCCAGCGCCTGGGACACCGTGGCCTCGATCTCTTCGTATGTCCTCTCCAGCGCCTCCTGCTTCTCCCGGGGGTCCACTGTGGTGCTACAGATCAAGGCCCCGGTTCAGTCCCAACGGGGCCCCACCACGCCCGCCTCCCTCCACCCTCCCCAGGGCCCAGACTCACATGATCTTCTGCAGACACTCGGTGGCAGACACCAGGGAGTGTCTCTGTGGGGCGGGGGGAGCAGCTGGTGAGGCCCAGTCCCCCAGCTCTGTCATGTCCCCTCCCTGGCCACCCACCCAACCCCATCAGTGGCTTCAGCACAGCCCTGCCCAGAGGGTTGAGGGCACGGGACAGCTCTGCTGTGAGCCTCAACTTACTCAGCTATAAAATGGGGAAAATGGTTGGCAGGAGGTTGGGAGGATCAAAATGGATAAAGAAGATAATAATCGTAACAGCCTGGGCCGCTGGCTGTGCCCAGTTCCTATGGCCTATGTCAGTGGCTCTCAAGCCCAATTCCTGATCCTCCCCGAGTTTCCGACTGTAGGTCTAGGGGCCCAAGAATCTGCTTTTTCGCCGAAACCGGTTTGGCTCAGTGGATAGAGCGTCGGCCTGTGGACTGAAGGGTCCCAGGTTCGATTCCGGTCAAGGGCATGTACCTGGGTTGCGGGCACATCCCCGGTGGGGGATGTGCAGGAGGCGGCTGATCGATGTTTCTCTCTCATCGATGTTTCTGACTCTCTATCTCGCTCCCTTCCTCTCTGTAAAAAATCAATAAAATATATTTAAAAAAAAAAAAAAAAAAAGAATCTGCTTTTCTAACAGGTGCTCAGAGGCTGCTGCTGCCTGGGGAGGGCCAGCCCACTTCCCCCGCAGCCAGCACTGCAGCCGACGAGGAAAACGGAGGCACAGAGATCAGACCCTGCGCCCACGGCAACAGAACCATGGAAAGGTGGATCCTGGGTCCGAGCCTGGTCACTGTGGGCCATCAGCTGGACCCTCACCCCCAGGGAAGTCAGAACCACCGGGGAAGCCTGGCATCCCCTCCTCACCCCTCCGCCCCTCCTCGGCCTCTGCAGCCTCTGACCAGCAGCCTGAGGCAGAAGCTGGGAAGCTGGCACAAACCTGGGGTTAAGCTCCGGGTGCAGGCCCCCCTCCATGGGCAGGTACAAGGCCTGCTCTCTCACCTGATTGGTTGTCAGTGTGAGGTCCTCGCGGGGCCACAGGTGCCTGAAATTTAAAAAACGCAACAGGACGCTTTGCCAAGAGGAGGGGCAGGGTCTGCGGTCAGAGGGCAAATTCCCTGTGTCCCCAGCAGGGCCGAGTGCAGACATGGGCCCCCATGGCAGCCCCGAGCGCGTGTGCAGCCCAGGGCGGGGAGAGGCTGAGGGACTCCTGGAGAAGGGAGACCACCCTCCGGCCCAGCATGAAGGCGACTTGGCAGCTGGGGGGTGTGGAGAGACGCCTGGGAAGCCAGCGGCACCTGGTCTCTGGGCTGGTGACTGGTCAGATGCAGGCAATATTCCCCACGATGGAGGGGAGATGGGGTTTGCGGGGAGCACCCTCCCTGAGTGACAAAGACCAGGCGTGGGAGCGGCGTCCATGCCCTCATCCCTCCGAGTACCCGTGTCGGGAGGGATGCTGAGGAGAAAGGTGTTGTGGGTAGAGGGAGGCCCTGCTCTGCCCGTGGAAGGTGCTCGGTTTCCCTTGAGGATCTCCCTGCCCCAACTCTCAGTCCAAGAGCCAGGAGCAGGCGAGCTTGCCCAGCCCCGGTGTAGACCCCGAGGTGGCCCTGGCCACTCTGGGCACAGCCAGCCTTCGGGGAGCACTCAGGCCCAGGCCAAGCCAGAAGGGACTCGGGGGGGCTCTGCGGGAGCTGCTGGGCAGGGGACCCCAGCTCCCTGTGGAGACAGTGAGGGGACTGAGCTGGGAGAGGTTAAACCTGAGGGGCTGAAGCCATACTCCTCACCATGAGGGGGAGCCAGAGACAGACCAACACAGAGACGCTGCTTCCCTGCAGCTGAGCACCTAGATCCAGCCACACCTGAGTCAGACACGCCCCTAACCTAGACCTTGATGGACACGCGGCCAATTAATGCCCCGTTTCTCCTAAAGACAACGTGTGTGTGTGCCCTCTGCCGGGAGGCTCACTTCTGCACATCCAGGTGCTCCAGCAGCTGGGTGTCGGGGAAGAGGCTCAGGCTGGCGATGCCCTGGCTGTAGCGACGGTCCTCTCTCTCGTGAAGCAGCAGGTAGAGCGTGAAGAGCTCCGAGTAGAAGCTGGGCAGCATGAGAGGCAGCACCAGTCCGTGCACCTGCCGGCTCCTGAGTGAGTGACCAGGACAGTGTGGGGTCAGCAGGAGGGTCTGGTGCTGGTCACTGCTTGAGCTGCCCTCCGAGCCCATCCTGCTCCTGTCCCACAACAGTGTCCCCGCCTCCAGCCTCCTCCGTCCCGAGGAAGCCCTCCGCCAGCCGGTGCTCAGCCCGCACAGCGACGGCTCCGCCGCGGCCGCTCTGTGTGCCTGGAGAGCCTGCGCGGCAAGTGGAGCAGGATTTTAATCCCATTTCACCGAAAGCCAACAGAGGCCCCAGGTGGACAGTGACTGGCAAAGCCTCAGCGGCCCTTCAGGACAGTCCTTCCTGCCTCGTGTTCCGTGCTTCCTGGGGCTCCAGGGGAAGTCCCCCCCAATACGAACCCCGCTCCCAGGCCTCCTGCAATGCAGTGGTGCGGGGCCTCTCCGATCAGCATCTCTAGGCCTGGAAGCTGACGGCAAACTGTACAGTTTGATCTCGGGGTCTGGGGGGGACAGATTTAATGACCCACGTAACTTGCCGTGTGACCTCAGACTCGGCCCCTGCCACGACTCATTTTCCCCATCTGTGCACAGGTAGGAGGGCACCGGGGTTGCCGCCCACCTCTGAGAGACGGGGCTGGATTAACACATTCGGACAGAGAGATAATTGGGGCACTGCCCCTCCCTGGAACCGAGGTCGTGGGTCATCGCTCTGCTCATGGAACAGATCATGGGTCCTTCTGACCCCTGAAAGCTCTATGAACACTTGGTCCGAGCCTGTACTCCCAACACTTCCCCAGAATCATCCCTTTCCCCAGGGGCCCGGGAGCCGAGGTGTGAGGCCTCCCTAGACCCCAAACCTGACTGGCCTGGGAGAGGACCCACAGACCCCCCGGGGGCCTGGGAAGCCACCTTGTCTCCACGTCTTCCTCTTCCTCCGGGGCCTCGCCCTTGCGCTGTAAGGCAACCTGCAGCAGACCCCTGCAAGCCAGCGAGAAAGGAACAGTGTGGCCGCCACCTCCCACAGAACCAGAGCTCCCCTTCCGTCACCAAGGGCAGCGGCTCCACCCCAGACCTGGGCACACAGCCTCCCAAACCTCAGGGGTGAGGGGCCTGGGAGGACAGGATGCCCGGCCGAGTCCTGGCCCCTCTGTGATGATTCTCGGGGTGCAGCTCAGCCGGGACTGGAAAGGGGGCCTGAGTCCAGGGTCGGGCTTAGCCTTCAGTGGGGTCAGAGTTCCCCTGGGGTCAGGGGTCAGCCCAGGGCCTGGTCGGGCCTGGCCATCATCACTCACCCTCTGCTCCCCAGCCGCACACTGACCAGCCCACCCCCTGGTTCCTTCTCCACCCAGACCTGAGGGGGAAGCACCATTCCTGCCCTGGCTCCAGGCACAGCCGATGCTCAGAAAGGGCCGAGCCCCTCCCCTGGGCCACAGGCAGTGGCTGCCCACGTGTGCCACGGGCTCACCTGTAGGCGGCCCAGAGCTCCCGGGCGTGCTGCTTCACCTCCTCCTGGGCCAGCCCCTGCAGGTGCTTGTTGGCCCCGAAGCCTGCGTACGTGGCCTGGAAGGTCAGCATCAGCGTCCGGAGCAGCTTCCCCAGGGGGTGCAGCGAGCTGCTCAGGGCCTGCCAGTGCGTAGCAACGGAGAGATGCTCAGGGCCGGGGCCTGGAGCCCAGTGGGCCCGACGAGACCCCCAAGACTGCGCCCATTGCATCCCTGGGAACACTGAGGCCCTCTGAGGAGAAGGGGCCCACACCTGGCCCCTCGGCCGGCACCAGGGGCCGTGAGAAGGTCCCCCAGCCCCCGGGCCTCACCTTCCGGAGACACTGCTGCAGGGCCTCGGGCTCCCGGTGCTGTGCCACCTCCTCCAGGATGTCTTCCATTCTGCCCACACTGTCGTCCAGCGGGATCCTGGGCACCATGTACACGTCCTCAGCCACGCCCAGCCCAGGTCCACCCCCTCCAGGAAGCCTTCTGGGTGTCCCCGTGGGTGCCTGGGCACACGCACCGGGCTCACCTCTCACAGCACAGGTACTCCTGGGACTCGCGCAGGCTCTGCACATGGAAGCCCAGCAGCGCCTCCTGCAGGTCCCCAGGGCAGCCGGCACGCACGAAGTCCCGGAAGGGGCCGTAGACACCCTGCCAGCGGCTCTCCACAGGGAAGGCGCCCAGGCCCAGTTGCCTGCGATGAAGGCATGGGAGTGCAGGGGGAGAAATGGAGCTGCGGTGGGCAGGACCCTGTCCAGGCCCCTGGAGAGTGGGGATAGCCAGCCTGGCCCAGAGTCAAGGCCGCACACTGACCAGCCCACCCCCTGGTTCCTTCTCCACCCAGATCTAAGGGGGAAGCACTCCCTGCCCTGGCTCCAGAAAGTTTCCTCCTTCACCTTGGCTGCCGGGGAACTCAGAGCTCGAGGACGGCCCAACCATAACTGTAAGGCCCGCCTGCATCTCCCTTTCTTTCCAGCTCAACTCACACTTTTGTTTTCTATTTTATTCGTTTTTGTTTGTTTTGCTTTATAAACTGTTTTGTATTCTTCCTAGAAAAATAGCAAGGTCTAAGCAAAGCCTACGTGTAATATTTTTCTCCAGTTTTGTGGCACATGGACTCATCGCCACATGGTCCTTGATTCCAAGTCTCTGAGTTAAGGGCTGTGTGCCCTGAGCTTTCTTTTTTTTTTTTTTTTTAAATATATTTTATTGATTTCTTACAGAGAGGAAGGGAGAGGGATAGAGAGCCAGAAACACCGATGAGAGAGAAACATTGATCAGCCGCCTCCTGCACACCCCCGACTGGGGATGTGCCCGCAACCCAGGTACATGCCCTTGACCGGAATCGAACCTGGGACCCTTCAGTCCGCAGGCCGACGCTCCATCCACTGAGCCAAACCGGTTTCGGCGCCCTGAGCTTTCTGATGAGACCTGTGCCCTTGGGGTGGAAACAGACACAGACACCCCGATAGGCTACGAACGCTGGGCCAGATGGCGAGGCTCTCACCTCTTGCAGGTGCTGCTTGGGTCGGGCGGGAGGGTCGCCATGTCCAGAACGCCCTGGGTGTACAGTCCCCTCTGGGCCCCGCTGCCAAAGGAGCCCTCCAGGGTGAAGCCATAGGAGGTGAGCTTGCCCTGGAAGCCGGAGAGGGAAGCAGGGATGTCTGTCTACTGTCTGTCTGTCCAGGTGCCCTTCCATCCAATCACAACAGGCCTCATGCCTGTCCATCCCGTGTGGCCTTCCCTCCACCCATTTCATCTGCCACCCAAGGGGCTCACGGTCCTCCACCCCAGCAGCTCCCCCACCCAGGGCTGTGCCCTTCCCCCAGGGTCACCTCTGAGGTAGGAGACGGGAACTGGGGAAGAGGGACTCAGCTCGGGGAGCACCACCACTGGGGGGGGGGGGGGCGGCAAGCCCAGAAGTGGGCAGGGCTCTGGGGAGGGCGTGGGGGCACCACGGCTCCGGGGAGGGGCAATGCGTTGCTGCCTGGGGCTGTTCCCTTCCTAGCATTCCTGTGCGGTCCCCACTCTTCAAAGGGCCCCTCAGGACACCACTGCCTCTGCTGGGTCAGCTGGGGCAGGAAGACCCCAGGGCACCTGCCCGAGGCACTGGTGGTGTTGGTGGAGGGTGGACCCCAACGAGGAGACAGGCAGAGGACGCAGCCAGGAGGCCCCAGCACAGGAGGCCCCAGCACGGGCCCACCCTCCCTTCTCACGCCCACCAGGATCACACCACACCCCGCAGCAGGGGTCCTGGTAAGCAGGGCGGATGGGAGAGGCCCTTCGCTGCCTTCTCCACCCACTGCCTGCAGCCTCAGGCCTGGGTCCCAGCGGGAGGTCCAGACTCCAGTCCTGGCCTTGGCAGGGAGGGGAGTTGGCCCTCACCTTCCCCAGGAGGGTCAGGTCCCTGGTGAAGGTGCCCTCATACAAAGAGTCGTCTTCAGAGAGGAGGGTCCCTGGGCCCTAGGAAGGGAAGCCAGCAAGAGGGTCGGTGGGTTCAGAAGGGCCAGGAGACATGGGGAGGGGGGAGTAGGAAAGGGGAGTGGCACTGACTCGCGGGGAGCAGGGTCTTAACCCTGTGACACCTCCCGGGACTGTGCTGGGTGGGATGCCAGCCCTCGGCCGGCTGTGCACCGCACATGAGCCCCCTGGACCTCATCCCGGTCACCCTGGACACCACCCTGGGCTGGCTCCGCCTCCCGGGGCCTCTCTCAGGAAGCCTCCTGGGGAGCCCCCCTCCGCCCCCTGGCTCAGGAAGTACTATGCTTCTCCTGAACCACCCCACTTCCTGCCACTGACTCGGGCAGGGGACGGTGGAACGGATCCCGGGGAGCCTGCAGCCAAGTGGGACACTATTTCTGCATCTAGTTTATGCGCCCACTCTCATCTTTCCCTCCTTCAATCCTCTCCAGATCAAGGTGCAGCATGAACAAACAAACATAACAGCAACAACGCCTGGGGCCCTGGGGTGCTGGCGGGGTGGGAGCTGGTGCGGGGTGGGAGCTGGTGCGGGGTGGGAGCTGGTGCGGGTGGGAGCTGGCAGGGTGGGAGCTGGTGCGGGGTGGGTGCTGGCGGGGTGGGAGCTGGCGGGATGGGAGCTGGTGCGGGGTGGGTGCTGGCGGGGTTGGAGCTGGTGCGGGGTGGGAGCTGGTGCGGGGTGGTAGCTGGCGGGGTGGGAGCTGGCAGGGTGGGAGCTGGTGTGGGTGGGTGCTGGCGGGATGGGAGCTGGTGTGGGTGGGAGCTGGCGGGATGGGAGCTGGTGCGGGTGGGAGCTGGTGCGGGGTGGGAGCTGGCAGGGTGGGAGCTGGTGTGGGTGGGTGCTGGCGGGGTTGGAGCTGGTGCGGGGTGGGAGCTGGTGCGCGGTGGGAGCTGGCGGGGTGGGAGCTGGCAGGGTGGGAGCTGGTGCGGGTGGGAGCTGGTGCGGGGTGGGTGCTGGCGGGGTGGGAGCTGGCGGGGTGGGAGCTGGTGCGGGGTGGGTGCTGGCGGGGTTGGAGCTGGTGCGGGGTGGGAGCTGGTGCGGGGTGGGAGCTGGCAGGGTGGGAGCTGGTGTGGGTGGGTGCTGGTGGGATGGGAGCTGGTGCGGGTGGGTGCTGGTGGGATGGGAGCTGGTGCGGGTGGGTGCTGGCGGGGTGGGTGCTGGCAGGGTGGGAGCTGGTACGGGTTGGAGCTGGCGGGGTGGGAGCTGGCGGGGTGGGTGCTGGTACGGGTTGGAGCTGGCGGGGTGGGAGCTGGTACGGGTTGGAGCTGGCGGGGTGGGTGCTGGCGGGGTGGGAGCTGGCGGTGTGGGAGCTGGCGGGCGGGGTGGGTGCTGGCAGGGTGGGAGCTGGTGCGGGTTGGAGCTGGCGGGGTGGGAGCTGGCGGGGTGGGTGCTGGCAGGGTGGGAGCTGGTGCGGGGTGGGAGCTGGCAGGGTGGGAGCTGGCGGGGTGGGTGCTGGCGGGGTGGGAGCTGGTGTGGGTGGGAGCTGGCGGGATGGGAGCTGGCAGGGTGGGAGCTGGTGCGGGTGGGTGCTGGCGGGGTGGGTGCTGGCAGGGTGGGAGCTGGTACAGGTTGGAGCTGGCGGGGTGGGAGCTGGCGGGCGGGGTGGGTGCTGGCAGGGTGGGAGCTGGTACAGGTTGGAGCTGGTGGGATGGGAGCTGGCGGGCGGGGTGGGTGCTGGCAGGGTGGGAGCTGGTGCGGGTTGGAGCTGGCGGGGTGGGTGCTGGCAGGGTGGGAGCTGGTGCGGGGTGGGAGCTGGCAGGGTGGGAGCTGGCGGGGTGGGTGCTGGCGGGGTGGGAGCTGGTGCGGGTGGGTGCTGGCGGGGTGGGTGCTGGCAGGGTGGGAGCTGGTACAGGTTGGAGCTGGCAGGGTGGGAGCTGGCGGGGTGGGAGCTGGCAGGGTGGGAGCTGGCGGGGTGGGTGCTGGCGGGGTGGGAGCTGGCGGGGTGGGTGCTGGCGGGGTGGGAGCTGGTGCGGGGTGGGAGCTGGCGGGGTGGGAGCTGGTGTGGGTGGGAGCTGGCGGGTGGGAGCTGGCAGGGTGGGAGCAGGCGGGGTGCCCGGCTCAGGGCCTCGGGTCTGAGTCTCAGCCCTGCCGCTCAGCGGGATGTGACAGTGGGCAGTTCTCTGACGCCCCTGAGCCTCACTCGAGTCATCCCTACACGAGGGACAATGATGGGGCCACGGGGCCACTGGGGGATCCCATGAGATTGTGCTGGGAGCCGAGTCCAGAGCTGGGCGTCCAATTAGGGGCCCACGAATGTTGGCATCGCCGCGGCCCTGCCCTGCACTCTTACCGCTTGTCTGAGTCTTGGCCATAAGCAGGTAACCTGAATTGCTGGTGGGGAAACCGAGGCTGGGAGGGCCAGGGACTTGGCCAAGGCCAGGGGCGGGGGTGCAGGACTGGAATCCTGCCCAGCACCCAGGAACCCAGCTTCCCTCCTCACCCACCCCTGACCACCTCAGCTGGGCCTCAGGTCCCGGAGCAGGGGCTGCACTCAGCCCCAGTGCAGAGAGAAGGGAGCTCAGGACACAGGACACACGGGGGTCACTCCACTCACCACCATCTTGTCTGCCTGGAAGGTCCCCTGGTAGCAGACGCCTGCCTGGGTGACAATGAGCCCCGGGCCATGGCGCTGGTCCGCCTGCCACATGCCTATGTAGCGCTCACCCCTGGGGAGGAGGGAGGTGGCCAGAGTTGAATGAGAATTGTTCCCATGTACCTTCTGCGTGTTCTGGTGTGTGTGTGTGTAGGGGGTGATCACCGGGGTGGGGGGTGGGATGGAGGCAGATGAGCAATGACATCACCTGAATCCATTCAACTCAGACACCAGGCAGGTGAAGTCAGAACCCCCAAGAGGGTGGAGGAAGGAGAGAGCCTGCCTGGGGGAGGGCATCTTGGCAGGCTTCCCGGGGGAGGCGGCAGGCAGGGCAGATGGAGTGGGTGCCATTCAGGCATGTGCAGGGCCATGGAGGGAGGGGGGGCACCGGATATACAGGGATGGTCAGTGTTCATTAGGTGGAAGGGCACACCGGCGTCACCGTGGGAACAAGGTCAAAGGCGAAGCCTCAAATGCCAGGCTGGGGACCCTGAGCCTGGTGTCAGCCCAGAGAGCCTGGAGGGGCCCGATCCTCAGATGGGGCCAAGCCAGGGGGTCAGAGCTCCTTCCAGACAGCACGAGGGGCCAGAGTAGCTTCCGGAGCCGGAGACAGCCAAGGGAGGGGAGGGGAGGGAGGACCGGAGACTCGGGATAAACAGAACGGACTTCCCATGACAGGAAGCCTGTGGCTGAGGGTGTGTGGTCCGTGAGGGTTTTCTCTGCCCCCTCCCCCCGCATCCTGGGGAGGCCGCGGAGCATGCACCTGTCGCCGTCCTCCTGGATCCCGTAGCCGCTCCTCTGGCCCCTCTCCCAGTGGCCCGTGTACTTGCAGGGATGAGGGGCCTGCGGGGTACTCTCGAGGACCCCAAAACCGTGCCGCAGGCCCGCCTGGAAGTAGCCCTTGTACACCTCGCCAGTGCCATACCTGCAGAGGGCATATCGGGTGGTCCCGCTTCCCAGAGCTCGGCCCAGGGGCGTCCCTGGACCGGGAGCCCGCCCGCCTCGGGCCCAGGTCACTTACTCACAGATGCCATAGCCACACATGCTGCCTTCCCGCCAGTGGCACTTGTAACAGTCGAACTTGTCCTCAGAGGCCTGGGGCACTAGGCAGATGCCAAAGCTGTCGGCGTGGGTGGGCGGAGGGAGTTGGCACAGGGCCGCCCTGACCCAAAACCCCCCTTTACGCCCTCCAGGCCACCCAGGAGTGGCCTTGCCTCCAGGGAGTCTCACAGGTGCTCAGCCATCTCCTCCCCAGGGGCCCCTCTCAGGACACCCCCACCTGCCCCATGCACCCTGGGAGCGCCTTTTGGCCCGGGGCCACTCCCCCATGGTGCCCGCTGCAGGGCCTCAAAGACAGGCTGGGCGTCTGGGTTTGGGAATCTGGGATGGGGCCAGGCTGTGACGTGGGCAGGGGCACGAACCCTTCTCCTGCCCACACACGCTCCCGCATCGGCCCCAGCCTTACCCGTGCTCCAGGCCCTGGCAGAAGCTGCCCACGTGGTTCTGCCCATCTGGCCACTTCAGGGCTCCCCTGGAACACAGGCGAGGCCAGGGGGTCAAGCCCAGCCGACCCACCCTCCATCACACACGGGCGTCCAGCCAGCCCTGCCGCCGGCTCTCAGAGGCCCAGGTTCCCTTCGAACTGGACCCCACCACCCTCCTCTCGAGCTCATGGCCCACAGGCTGTGAGGCCTTCTCTACGCCTGCACTCGTGCTCGAGCACCTGGTAAGGACGGAGGAAGACAGGATGTGTGCAAACACCGCCTCCTCCGACACACGATGCTACGATAGGACTGTTCTCCTGCCGCCGGGGACAGAAGGCCACTGCAGGGCGGCCACCGGACGTCTGCCCCACGCTCGTGTGTCACCAACACTGACTTCCGTGTCACAGACCTACTGCAGGCCAGTCCTGTCCAATGGGACTTACGGGAAACCCTGGGGTCAAGCAGAACTGACCAACTGACCACGGGAACAAGAGCCTTGGGTCCCGTCCCGAGGAATGGGGCCCATGTGGGTCCTGCCTGCCCCTCTGACCCGGGAGCCCGGTCACTCACTTGCCGTGGGGCCTGCCCCGGCACCACTCGCCCTCGTAAGTGGCCTGGCAGAGCCGACCCTCTGCCCGGAAGGTGTACGCCCCGGAGCGGCAGGTGGGGGTCTCGCAGGACACCAGGCCCGCCCCCAGCACCGGGAAGTCTTTCTTCCCACGCAGGGCCTGGCACACGGCCTGGGTGACCATGTGCCGCCAGACCACCTGGTGGGACGGAAACACAGGACAGGTCGCGTCGCTGGAGGCAGCCCGCTAGGGCGCCTTCTGGGGTGACCCCAGCACGACCCCCCCCCACCCCCCCCACCTCCAACCCTGTCTACCACTTGGAGGAATCTCCAACCACTCCACGCTGCACCCTAGGGCCCTCCTTCCACACCTGAGCTCCCTGTCCGCAGTTCCGGGGCCTGCCCGGGGGTGGGGGCAGGCAAAACCACCAGCACTGGCTCCAGAGAAAAATACCTGCCTCCATGGCATTCTGATGCTTGACCCCAGGCTGACCCCTGACCTCCTCTGACCATGACCCCAGAGGCCTGACTCACCCCTGACCTCCTCTGACCATGACCCCAGAGGCCTGACCTCCTCTGACCATGACCCCAGAGGCCTGACTCGTATACCTGTGCCCTCCCCTCCCTTCCTGTCTCCTTCCCTCACTCCCTCAGCCCCACCCCCCAGTTCATAGTTCACCCACACGCACCAGGTCCTGGGGGCTCTTGGAGCCAAAAAAGAACTCTTCCTCCGGAGTGAGCAGGTGGACCGAGCACCTAGAAGGACGGAGTGGCGAATAGGCCCGCTCTGTCCCGGGGCTGGGGGGCCCCCGTCAGAGCCTTGGGGTACAGGCAGGTCATAGGGTAGAAGGAGGGGATGCATAGGGTGTCGTTGGAGGAGGCTGCTCACCCGTCCTGCTCAGGATCCACCCACACCAGCTTCAGGTCGAAGGTGTGGACACTGTGACCCTGGAAGACAGGACACGGTGTCATCCAGAGCCCAGACCAGACGCTCACCTCCTCCTCCGGGGCCCGCGCACCAGTCTGCGCACCAGCCTGCAGGGCGGGCACGCTCCGTGTCCCCAGGCTGCTCGGCCCACCGGCCCAGCCGAGACCTCACCACCCCTACCTGTCCCCGCCTCCAGGGGGGCCCCTTCCCAGCCCAGGCCCGGCCCCCCAATCCTGCCCCGTCTCAGTCACCAGAACAGGCTTCTGAAGACGCAGCTCGGCCCCACCAGCCCCTGCGGGACCCTCTCCATGGATCCCGTTGCCTGGGAGGAGCCCTTACTCCCACCTGCTTCTCCCTTTCCCTCTCCCCAACCAGACCCAGGCCCCACGCCCAGACCTTGGTCGGCCCCACCCACCTGCAGAAGGACGAGGACGTCATCAAAGAGCAGCGCCCGCTCTGCCCGCAGCGGGGTGACTGTCACCGGGACGTCCTGGCTGTCTTGCAAGAGGCGGCGAGCAGGGGTGCAGAGGGCATCCTGGCGAGGGGGGCAGGGCTTGGGCACCCATCCTGGATGCGCTAGCCACTCCCCTGCCTGCCTCCACCCCCTACCTCCCCCACCTGCTGGAGGCCCCCAGGACACATGGACACTGGTGGACAGTGACGGGCCCGAGGCTTGGGGTCATTCCCGGCCACTCCCAACAGGGCTGCACAATTTCTCTGAAGCATCACTTTGTCCTCTCCAGCTCACCTGGAGCCATGGCCCCACCCAAGCCCCTATCAACTCTCACCTGACCTCCCTCTGGCAACTCTTGCCCCCTCACCGCCCCCCGACTACCTGTTCTCCTGATTCTCTATCCTAGGCCCCAAGCCTAGCACAGGGATTGTGCCCCTGCAGGGACAGTGTGTGCCACGGTGGGTAGGGGCACGGGGGTGCAATCGCTTGGTGACATCCCAGGAGAGAGGGCCAGCTCAGCTGGCCATTCTTGCCCAGATCCAGCTCTCAGCCGGTCCCAGGAGGCACTCAGCAAATGGGTGAACATGGCCGACAGAGGGACCTCACAGCCACCTGGTTCAGCCACCAGCCCGCTTCCAAATGGGGAAGCCACCCGCAGGCTCCTGCCCCACGAAGCTCCTTCCCTGACGGCCCTCGGGCCACACCCTCACCCGCAGCCGGCTGCTCAGGGTGTGCCAGAGGGCCTGCGTGGCCTCGGCCTGGTCCAGCGCCTGCTTCATGAAGGACTGGAGGTCCCCAAAGAGGGTGGCTGCGTGCACCACCAGCTCCCGGGCGGGGTGACACTGCAGGGGACAGAGCAGCCAGGCAGGGCCTTTCAGAACCTTCTCTGCCCCCACCATCCCCTCCCCCAGGGCTGCCCGGCTCTGGCCTGCATCTCAGCCCCAGTGCACCCTTCTCCCCACAGCTCCTGGGGGCGTGGCCGGAGCACGGGTCTCACAGGGAAGCAGGACATTCCAGGCCGCCCAGCTGGGCCTGGGCCCTGGACCCTCACACCCAGTATGATTCCTCGTCTGCGCCGTGGGTCCCTGCCAGCTCCGCCAGGGCACGGCCAAAACCTCAGATGAGCCCCGGACAAACACATGTCCCTTCACCCGCCTCAGGACAGGGCCACGTCCCCAAAGCCTGGCCGGATCCTTCTCAAACCAGAGTCCCTGAGTCCCGCAGGTGTCCCGAGCCAGGGCCCTGTGCCTCCCCAGCTCAGCCCCCCACAGGCCGCGGGCTGGTGAGGCCCCTGGCCCTGCCACTCACCTCCCCGATGGTGTCCCGCAGGCTCAGCAGGAGGAGCGCGTACTTCTGCACGTGATGGGTGAGCGGCTGGCGCAGGGCCTGGACCAGCGCGGTGCCCATCGAGCCCTTGGGACTCACGCCCCACAGGAGCTGCCGCAGGTCCTTCCGCTGGTCCCGCCAGTACCTGCTGAGAGGAGGCCCCGCACCGCCGTCACTCCTCCATCCCACACCCACCACCATCGCCTCCCTGCCCTGGCGAACCCCCCGGCTCCCGGCACCTGTCCCAGCCGCCAGCCCTCTCCCCCAGCCGGTACACGCAGAGCCTGAGTGGCCCCTGGAGATGTGGTGGCAACAGCTCAGCGTCCAGTGGGTGGTGAGCATCACCATCACCCAGGCAGGCGTGTCCCCTCCCTGCCCCAGGGTCGCCCCTGGCTCTGGATCCCTGACTGCTCGCTAGGTTTTCCTCCCTCTTCCTGTAGATCAGTGAGGAGCTGTCAGAGCCAGGAGAGCTCAGGCTGAGTCATGGGCCCTGACGCTCACTGCTCTGGGGCAGAGCTTCCCCCCACTTCCTTCCCAGATGCCCCACCGGAGGCCACCGCAGCACCAAGCTCACCTCCTCTGCTTCGCTGCCTTCTGAAAGGCCTGCACCACCACACAGCTCGTGTAGGACTCGATGTACCTGCAGACAGGACAGGGGTACCCTGCAGGCCCGGCCCCTGCCCTTCGGGGATCCCCAGATCCCACCCTGAGTGGCTGCAGCCCTGAGGGACAGTGGCCTGGCTCTAGGCACAGGCGACCTGGGGCCCTGACCATTCTAACTCACCAACGCTTCCTTCCCGGGGAGCCCCCGGCTCAGGCCTGGGGTATCTGAGTCTGCGCAAGACTAGTGCCTGAGCCCACGAAGGCCAACCCTGTGAGCCTACTCCACTGAGCCCCACCCCAGGCTCAACCCAACCCCTTGCCCCAGCCCTGACCCAGGTAGGCATGGTGGCCCTGACACCCGTCCTCGCTGTCTTACTCCATGTGGACCTGCAGGACATGATCAGCTTCGAGCAGCAGCAGCAGGGACTCGAGGCCGATGGCATCCGGGTGGCGCAGCCGCTCCCGCAGCGCGCGCAGGCTCCTCTCTGTCACCTCCCACAGCTGCTGGGCGCACCCGTGCAGTTGCTGCAGGAGCCGCAGGCACTCTCTGCCCTGGGGGTCTGAGGGCTCTGGGGGGCACACCCACACAGTGAGGGGGGACAGGGAGCCCACAGAGGCCCCAGGGTCACCTGAGGGCCAGCGGCACCCCACAGCCCTGGAGCTGCGGCCAGGGTCCTGCATCCCTGGGGACCTGGGAGAGGATGGGGAGCTCATATGCCCCCTTGAGCTCAGCAGGGGACCAGCAGGCTCATCTTGAGGTGTGACCACAAGTACTTCCTCACCAAACAGGACGGCACCGCTGACCCAGGGGCACCGGGTACACTAACACCCCTCGGTCTTCCGTAGGGGACTGCAGGTGCGGACACAGCCCCCACGAGGAGGCACCTGCCCCAGGTCACTTCACAGTGAGACCCAAGTTGGAGGTAACACCTGTTTCATGCCACGCCCTGAGGGACAGCGAGATGAGAATGCCGCCTGCGCCCTGGAAGGGGTGGCATTTCATCTCTAGGCACAGCTGGGTCTGAACTAGGATGGGGATCACGGTCTGGCCCCTCAGGGTCCCTCTAAGGAGCAGCCAGCTGCTGGGGGCCAGGACCCCAGTCCCCTCAAGCTGCAGCTCAGAGGCCCAACCAGGTGAAACTCCTGCCCCCAGGACAGTTCCTGTGTCCCCACCTCCCCCTGGAGAATGGGACGCACCGGCCGTGAGCAGCGGCTGGAGAACGCGGTTGCTGATCCGGGCGAGGGTGGCCGAGAAGACTTCCTCCAGCTGCAGCAGGGCCGCCTCCTCGGGGCTGCACATGCCCATGTGCTGGCTCAGGGCCTGCAAATGGGGCACCGAGTAGAGCAAGACAGCGCCGGGCCACAGGGTCCGTGCCGGCCCCCTCGGGCGTGCACCAGAAGCAAGCCGGTGACTCCCCCACATTGGAATGGAGCGATGAGCCCAGGTCACCTCGAAGAGAAGTTCCCAGTCTGGCCACTGCCCCCAGCCCCCTCTCGACCTGGCCCTGCTGAAGGGAGCCTGAGGAGTGCGAGGCAGGACCCAGAACTGCAAAGGGAGCAGCCCTGGCCTGCTCACTCCTGGGCTCGAGGGACACTTAGTGGTGCCGACCCAGCCCTCTCTCCCCTGGGTCTGGAGAGAAGGATGTGCTGGCAGAGGAGCCGCCCAGCCTTTCCCAAGGCCATGGCTCAGGACTCCCTGCACCCCACAGGCTGGCGAGCAAGGAGGCGTCTGGGGGCCTCGCGGGGTTGTGCTGGAGCCATGGAGGACAGGCAAGAATAAAAAGGCAGAGAGGCCCTGACTGGTTTGGCTCAGTGGATAGAGCGTCGGCCTGCGAACTCAAGGGTCCCAGGTTCGAATCCGGTCAAGGGCATGTACCTTGGTTGCGGGCACAACCCCAGTGGGGGGTGTGCAGGAGGCAGCTGATAGATGTTCCTCTCTCATCGATGTTTCTAACTCTCTATCCCTCTCCCTTCCTCTCTGTAAAAAATCAATAAAATATAAAAAAATAAAAATAAAAAGGCAGAGAGGGCACCGCCCTTCTCGGAAAAAAGAAAAAAAAAAGGCAGAGAGGAGAACCAGGCAGGCAGGTGGGGACCAAGAGAGCAAAGGCTGGTGGGCAGGAGGGCCCAGCCCTGTGGGTGGCCGACAGAGCGCCATGGAGGACCTCAGCGGGGAGTGGTGTGCGTCAGCCCCGGGAAGGTGGACCGGTTGCAGAGGAGATGATGCCAAGCAGTGAGAGGGTGAGGTCAAGGTGGGCAGAGCCAGACACTCCAGGCACTCACACCTGGCTTACCCTGCCGATGGGTCCTCCTGAAGGACAGGTGGGCTCGAGCCTTTGCACTTCCTGCCCTGGAGTAAGGGACCCTCCAAGCAGGTAGGGTCAGCTGGGAAGGTGGCCTCCTGCCTGAAGGGAGGGGCAGGAAGGGGCCTGGGCTCAAACCTAGCCCAGAGCCAGGCCACAGCCTCCAAGTGGACACAGCCCTCTCTCACCAGACTTGGTGCCTCACCTGGCAAAGGAGGTCATATGCCCAACTCTGCCTCTCCCTGGCGCTGCCACTCCAAGACTCTGGAGTAGCTGGCCTGGGGGGATTGGGGCAGCTGGTGATGGGCAGGCAGACCCCAGGGGAAAGGAGTCTCATCCCTCCCCCTCCAGCCACAAGGAGCCTACAACCCCCAGGACACCGGTGCTGGGGAGAGCAGGGCAGAGCAGGGCGGGTGCCTCAGAATGTGGCCCAGGGCCCAGGCATTCCCGCCCCACCTTTCCTGCTACGGCTTCAGGAGGGCGAGGCCTTGGGAGGGGGAGGCAGGAAGGGGAAGCAGCTGGAGCCTGGCTTCAGGCTTCTCTCTCTGCCGCCTGCAAGCCCAAGGCCCTCTCCCCCAGGGGGAGGGGCAAGTTGTTCCAGGTCAGCTCAGGCAGGACCAGGAGAGCCAGACAAGGGGTCAGGCGTGCAACCCATACCTCCAGAAACGGGTGGAATGGAAAGGCCCTTTGTGGGGTGATCTCTGCACCCTCAGCTGTCAGGCAGCTGGGGTCTGAGCTAGAGGTGGACAGTGGCTAACAGTGGAGGAAGGAGAGTGCAACCAGGATGGGAGGTGCGAACTGGGAACCAGATCAGGGCCAGCGGGGACCTGCAGTAAACAACTCCCCACGGGAGGTCTTACCCCCCACACTCACCTGGGGGCCGGCAGCCCCCCCACACCAATGTCCCTCTCGCTCTGCCCGGCTCTCTCTGCAGCTGGGAGCTGCTCCCCTACCCTGGAGCTATGGCTATACCCCAGCTGCTCGGACCCTCTGTGGCCCCTGCCCAGCTGGCCATGCCCAGCGTCTCCACAGCCTTGCTCCTCTCTGCGCCTGTCACCTCCTCTATGAAATGGGCTTCAAACATTTACTCCTCCCAAAAGGATCAGCAGGTGGACGGGAGTGGCTCTGGGTTTGGGGACCTGGTCCGCAGCCTCCCTCACCTCTCAGACCTGCCTGGGGCCCCCAAGCGGACCTTTAACCCTAGGAAACTGAGTCACACTGTCGGGAGGAAAGGCCAGGAGGTAAGCCTGGCTGGTGAGGCCGGGGTGGGGAAGGCTGCAGTGGGGGCCGGGGGTCTGGTCTGGGGGTCCCCAGGTGCAGGAGCATGGGCTGCATCCTGGAGGTGATGAGGAGTGTCAGGGCAAGGGTGAGGCCAGGCATGAGTAAATTGCGTGTGTGTTTGCAGGGCAGGAGGAGGTGTGAGCTTTAACAAGCAAGGGACCCAGCAGGAGTCCTCCCCTCTCTGACCAGCCCACTCTCTCTGGTCAAGGGCATGGCCCTCGCTCTCCATCCAAGTGTAAGGTTCCTTGGTGGTGGGCTGCACGGGCTGTACGTATGGGGAAACTGAGGCCCACGAAGGAACAGGAGGGCCCAGATACACTCTATGAAGAGCACATACAGGAGTCAGACCCAGGCTCACCTGAGCCAAGTGGTTCTGAGAAGCCGGGCGACTCACCTGAGCCAAGTGATTCCGAGAAGCCGGGCGACTCACCTGAGGACGCACAGCAAGCTCCGAGCGGGGCCCAGCCTCCTACCTCCCCAGGCAGCCTTCATGCTCAGAAGGGGTGGAGTGAGCGCCGAACTGGCGGGTCCCGGCATGCCCAGGTGAGTCAGCTGCCTGTCCCTGTGTCAGTCTACCCAGCAGCTAGACCTGCTCCCTTCCCTGCATTGCTGGCCTCGGTCCCCGCTGGGTCCCTCTCGGGCAGGGTCACCGAGGCCTCCCCTGCCCTCTCTGGCCCCTCAGCCACACCCTGTCATGGCACCCGTTCTGGTATTTCCCGGTCTGGACAGGCAAGGAAGTGCTGCTGGCTGTGGAGAAGTGTTCCTGGGCCGCCCGGCGCCCCCTGATCAACCTGCCAGCCCCGTGGGCGGACAGCTGGCGAGGAGCAGCCCATGGGAGGGGGCACTGGCCCTCACAGCTGACCCGCAGTCTCCACCCCGCCTCGCCCCCAGCATCCCGGCTCTGCCCCCACCTCCCCGGTCGGTCCCAAGCTTCTTGTCCTAGAGGCTCCTCCGCTCCCAGCCCGGACACAAACTTCGTAACCTCCCTTCCTCTCCCTGCCGGGCACACGCAGTCACTGGATCTTCCCAAACATGGGCTCCCGGGCCAACCACCCGGCGGCGTCACCTCCTCCAGGCGGCCTCTCGGGCGAGCGGAGGCCCCGGCCCAGCCCCCGGGCAATGCGCTCTCGGCCGGCCCGGCGCCGGGAGGGAGGGAGGGGGAGGGGACTGTTCCCGAGCCGTCGGGCGGCCACGGGGCAGGGAGGTCGAAGCGGGGTGGGACCTTCGGACAAACTCGGGCCGCAGGTACCCAGAGGCCGGAGAGGGACGGCGACACGGCGACCCGAGGGGGCGCGGAGGCGAAGGTCCCACCTGGAGCGAGGAGGGCGCGGAGCAGGGGAGCCCGCCACAGGGGAGCGCGCGCGCCCACCCACCCTTACCTGTGCGCGCGCCCACCCACCCTTACCTGTGCGCGCGCCCACCCACCCTTACCTGTGCGCGCGCCCACCCACCCTTACCTGTGCGCGCGGGCCCGCGCCGGGGAGCCGGAGCGCAGATTCTCGCCGCGGCCGCACGCCCCGCCCCTCCGCGCCTCGCCCCGCCCCTCCGCGCCTCGCCACACCCCTAGCCCCGCCCTCCCGCGCCTCGCCACGCCCCTCCGTGCCACGCCACGCCCCGCGCCCCACCACCTCCCTCGCCACGCCCCCGGGGGTGCCCTGCGGGGAGCGAGGAGCGGAGCTGGCCTGGGGGTGGGGCGTGGCGAACGACCGCCCGGCACCCGAGGTCTCTCCTGAGGTCAGTCTCCCCTCCCTCTGGTGTCCTTCGGGGTCCGAAGGCTCCTGGGCGCCAAAGAGGGGGAGGGGGAGGGGGAGGAGGGGGTGACTTGACCCTCCCGCTCCACACCAAACTCACTCCAGCCGGCTCGCCTCGCTTCCCGCTTCCCGAGCAAGGGCTCGGAGGAGAGCCAGCAGGGGCCATGGCTTCCTCGCCCTGGCAGGGCCTTCCCAGTCCCCACCCCCTGCCCCCCATTCTGATGTTCTGCCGGCCTAGGGTGCAGCCCGTGACCTCCTCGACGCCCCTGGGCTGGGCGGCATGGCCAGCGCCACTCTTGCCTGTGACCTTGGGAAGCCCTCCTCCCCCCACTCCTGGGTCTCCAGCGTGAAGCCAGTGGTTGTCTGCGCCAGGGCCTTTGACCTTGGAAAGGATGGCGTAAGCCTAGTCCCGAGGACCTCCCCGAGGGGAGGGACCAAGGTTCCGCCTGTAACAAAGGAACCCACTGTCTGACCGGTACCCCTCCGACCTGACCGCCAGGCCGGTTCCCCATCACTTGCTGTAGCACGCGGTTTTCAGGGGTGACACTGGGCCACCTCTGCCTCTCACTGCTGAGAACACGGGCAGAAGGGCCTGTCCGAGGCAGTGCAAGAGCAGAGCGGCCCACCAACCCCCCACGCAAGTCTGGGGCTGTGGCACGCACGTCCCATCCTGCCGGGCTGAAGAGAGAGCCTGGTGGAGGGGGTGCGTGGCCAGTTCCAGGGGTTCTAGCAGATGAGCAGGCTCTTGGAGGGTCTGTGGGTCCCCTGACACATGAGAGTGGGCAGGCAAGTGGGTCTTTGGGGCTTGGGAGGAGGGGCTCAGAGCTGGAGAGGGCCTGTGGCCACATGTGGAGAGAGCAAGGTCACCCGGGAGCATGTGGGCTCACCATTTGCAACCAATGGGGAAGGCAGATCCCTAAGCAGGAGGATCTGGTCTTGTGCTGGGTGCCTCTGTGGCAGCCCTGACCCTCTCTGGGCCTCAGATGCAGCCGAGGGAAGGCCATGCTGCCTGGGCTCAAGCAGGAAGGGAAGGGCCCGTCAGCTTCCTCCCCAGAGTCCAGGCTTCCTGTCCGACCACATCCAAGGGAATTGGAGACTGGGGGGTCAGTCTTCCCTCACTTCCCACTCACTGGGTAACCTCATGGGCAATGCCAACTTCAGTTTTATTACCTGCCAGATGGAGCAAGACCTGCCAGCCTCTCCCTCAGCTCATCCAGAGCTTGGGGCCGGGTGATGTGTAGTGCCCCGGAGAGCACCCTCTACTGGTCCACCTACCCTCAGCACCTACAACCCAGCCAAGGGCTCTGTCCAATCCCGCCCACTCCTACACCCCTGCACACATATAGGATGCCACAGTAATGTGGTGGCGTGTACACTGGTGCCACACAGACTCATCCACTACAGAACTCACTGGCAGGGCTCCCTGTTGCACAAGTCAGGTGGCAGCCCTGCACATGGGCATATGTGTACACGTTCACACGGACGCAGACGTATACACTATGGAGTGTGCACACCGAGACCCACACCCAGGCACATACAGAGGCAAGTGCGAAGTGCACGTGCACGCTTGTGTACGCAGATGCTGTGGGACAGCGCGCATGCTTACGCACACATAGGTGTCACCCAGCCCAGCACAGCCCCAGAGCTATTCTGGGCCTGGGGCCAACATGGTCAGAGACTGCCAGCTCCCAGCAGGCCCCAGCCGCTTGTCCCAGGCCCAGGCTGCTCAGCCCAGGCTACGTTCAAGATGCCCCAGATCCAGGCTGATTCCGACTTGGGGGATCCCTGCTTCCTACCTCCTGTTCCCCCAGAGCTAAATCTCGAGCCCTGGGGTTTCAGGCTCCAGGAGAGAACCCCCACAGTGTTCCCTGGCCACTCTGAATGGACTCTGCTCATGGCTTCCAACCCAGAGGCCCTGGAAGCTGGACTGGGTTCCTACAGGAAACCCACAGGAGCTAAAAATAGTACACAAGGGACAAATAGGGCTCTGCAGGCCAGCATTCACGCCACACACACCACCGCATGGAGAGGAAGCTGCCTTCCAGGGAGGCTGGGCGGGGGACCCTGGGGCCCAAGCTCCACCCCCGCCCCCAGATCTGATGGGCTCAACTGGGGGCAGGGGTATGGAGAATGGAAATCTCATAGGAAGTAGAAACCATACTGGACAGTGGGCAGAAGCCTGAATTTGAGGCTCCAGTTCCTGAGTGTCAGGCCGGGCACAACCCCTCTCTGGGCCTCGATTTTTCATGAGTAAACAGGGGAGAGGAATAAAAAGATGGATAAGGCATTAGCTTTCAGGATGTGCCTCTCACCATGGTGTTTACTATAGGAAATAATGCAAATATTCGTCAATAGGGTGTTGATTGAACAGGTATCGTTGGGTTTCTATGCAGTGCCTTGAGCAACGACAGCAATATCGGAATGACTAGCATTTACTGTGATGTGCAGGTCCCACAATATTGCCGTCATTCCCGTTTTACAGATGACAGGCTGAAGCTCAGAGGGTAAGTAGCCCACTGAGGGCTCACAGCTCTCGATATCATTGCACCCCAGAAGTCTTAGTTCTAAGCATTAAAGCATTAAAAACCGTAGAGATTATAAAGCAAAAAGATACAAATTTACAAGAAACATTTCAAAGTTTAATTACTTAAATTTTTTCTATGTTAGTCTAGTTTGGTAAATTATGGAGAATAACTTTATTTCAGTCCAACTTTTGCCCTCCTCAGAGGGCCAGAAAAGTCCTTTAAATAATTAAACTTTCAAATGGTGTCTCTTGTAGCTTGTAGCTTTATACTTCTGAGGTTATTAAAGCTTAAAACAGCACTGACAGTTTCAGGATACCCGTTATTTTACGTCAGTTTGACGGCAAAGCCTGTGTGACGGTTTCGATGGTGGATTGGGGTGGAGGGGGAGATCCGTGATGCTGTGCTGGGCGGAAAGCCTGGGGAAGGTATATGATCAGCAGCACATGTGGTTCAGGAGCAGAAGGGGAGCCCCCCCAGAGCAGAGGCCGTCCCAGGGGACCGTGGGACACACATGATGGTGCTCCCTCTCAGATTTCTTCATCAGGCTTGCCCTGCTTCTTGGAAAGATGATGAACTTTATAGGAAAAAGTGAGACCCCTCCCTCCTGGGCTGAGCTGTCCTATCGAGTAGTCAGCACCCCCATAACAGTTCATGCATGTAATCCTCCATCAGTCCTGTGAGGACCGTCTGGCCCTCTCCATCCCATAGATGAGGAAATCGAAGCGCAGAGGCCACTGTTAGGTTCACTAACCCCAGCCCAGCCAAGTCCTCTCTGACCCTGTATCCCAAGGGTGACCCCATGCTCCTGACTGGTCAGTGTGTCTTTCCCTGGCCTGGCCCACGACAGATGGCATGAGGGAGTGGAGAGCAGACAGAGAGCTCTGAATGCCTGGCCAGAGCAAGCCTGGGGAAGATGGGGTGGCCCAGCCCCCAGACTTGGCCACCCACTGTTGAGAGCCTCCTCAGGAGGCCCCTGGGCCAGCCGTGCCCTGCCCACAGCTTTCCTGGTTTCCTATGGTTGTGCCATCTCCCAGGCCTGACTCCTGTGGGTGTCTGACCCTGGCCCTCCACCCTCCGCTGCAGCCTGCCCTGGTCCTTGCTCATTATGGCACCTCCTGGCAGAGCCCCCAAGGCTCTGGGTCTATAGGGTCCCCAGTTCTGAGGGCGGGCCCAGGGCCCACAGCACCCCTGCCTGGCAGGTCTCCCCTGGTGTTCCTGGTGATGAGGGACACACTCAGAGGCAGGAGATGCATGATAATGGAACAAAGGGAGGGAGGAGGGAGGAGGGGGAGGGAGGAGGGAGGAAGGGGAGGGAGGAGGGGGAGGGATGAGGGAGGAAGGGGAGGGAGGAGGGGAGGGAGGAGGGGAGGGAGGAGAGAGGAAGGGGAGGGAGGAGGGGGAGGGTGGAGGGAGGAAGGGGAGGGAGGAGGGAGGAAGGGGAGGGAGGAGAGAGGAGGGGGGAGGGGGGAGGGGGGAGGGGAAGGGAGGAGGGAGGAAGGGGAGGGAGGAGAGAGGAGGGGGGAGGGGGGAGGGAGGAAGGACATAAACCAGAAGGCTCCCGGGGACCCAGGCTGCCCCCTCCTTTTCCGCAGTCCTCCCCAGGTCTCCACACCCCCACAACCTCCCTCCCTCTCTCTTTCCCTCCAGCCCTGGGTTGTCAGGACCAGAGTGAGATGGGCTGGGTTCAGTGTGAGGTCGGGGCCAGGGCTCAGGTGTGACAGAGGCTGAGGGTCAGCCCCTCCAGGGGAGCCTACCGCGTCCTGCGGGCGGCCGCAGATGCTGGCTCCTTCGGGAACCTTCGATGGCACCCGCAGCGGTAGCTCCCACCATTCTGTCCCCGCTCCCCATCCCCACCCCCGCCCTGGTGTCCAGGGTGACCAGAGCCTCCGGCAGGAAGCCAGCCCAGGGCATCCCTGAGCGCCTGTCGCCATGGCAACCTGCCTGTTGGGCGCACCCACCTGGGTCCAGAGCCGCTTTTCACGATCCGGATGTGAACAGGGAAGGGCCTCCCAGATCCGCAGATTCCGCCCCCTCCTTAGCCCAGATGGGGAAACTGAGGCCCAGTGGGGAGGGAGGGTGGGACCTGTTGCTCAAGGACCTGATCCCGCGTGGGTCCAGGTGGGGGTGGGGGGAGGGGAGTCTGGAGCCTGGTCCTCGGAGGGGCGGGCCCTTCACGCGCTGAAGTGCGGGGCCCGCAGCCCAGCAACCGGACACCAGCGATGAATAAATGATGCCCTGGCGGCCTGCGGCCAGATCGCCTCCGTCCCTGCCAGCTGCCAGGGGCAGCCGCCGCCGCGGGCATCGCGCGGCTCCGGACCTGCGGGCCGGCCGGCGGCGCAAGGATGGCCAGGCGGCGGGGCGCGGGGCCCCTCTGGGCGCTGGGCGGCGCGGCGCTGGGGGTCTGCCTCGCGGGAGTCGCTGGGCAGCTGGTGGAGGTGAGTCTGACGGCGCGGAGGGGGGTGGGGGCGGCCTCGGGGCGGCCGGCACCGTCCAGGTAGGGGGTGGGGTGCCTTTCTGGCTGGAGCTGCCCTCCTGTCCTCTTGCCCCGGGAAGGCCTGGCTTCATGGGTGACCCAGCCCGGCCCCGCCGCTTCCAGGCTGCGGGGAGATAGCCCCCAATCCAAGGTCCCTGGTCCCCTGATTTCAGGGGCGTTCCGTCTGATGGGGGAGACTCACTCTGACCTGATCTTAGGGATCCCGGTCTGACGGGGTTACAGCGTGTCCCATCTGCTGGGGTCCCTCAGCTCCTCTCCTCCAGTGTTCCGTCTAGAGGGCCTGGGGAGAGGGGGTGCCTAGTCCTTGGTTGCAGTGACCACTAGTCTGATGGGGGGTCTAGTCCCTGATTTTGGGGTTGTTGGAGGAAGCAGCGTCTGCCACCCAAGGTCCTCCAGGGTCCCCTGTCCAGGGAGGAGACCGGCCTCGCTGGGGAAGGAGGTGAGGAAATTGCATTCCAAGCTGGAGGCTGGGACAGGCGGTGATGGACTGCATTTGGCCTGGAGGGAGGGGCGGGAGGGGCGGGCGGGTGGGCCCGGCCTTAGGGTCTGTCTTGGTCCTTGCGATGGGGGGTGGGGAGCCAGCGGGGTTTGTAGAGGGGAGAACCGCGCTGAGTCCTGGTTTGGACAGAAGAGAATACAGTGGAAAAGGGGCATGTAGTTGGGAGAACTGGGAGGAGCTGCTGAGACACCCAGGAAGAGGTGAGGAAGATGGCTGGTCGGTGGGCCAGGAGCCTGGCTGGGGCCAGGAAGGGCTGGGCGGGGCGGGGTGGGGCAGGGAAGGGTGGGGGCCATCTGCAGCCTCCCAGCCCCTCTGTGCCCATTGCTGTGAGCCTGGAAGGGGTGCCAAAGAGGCAGACCTGACCCAGAATTCTGGAGCATGAGGTCAGGAAGCAGGGCCAGCGAGCCGAGTGTAGAGAAAGCAGGGAAGCTCCCAGGAAGCCCTGGAGTGGCAGGTGCTCGGGGACGGGATGGGAGAAGGAGGGCAGAGCCTTGTCCTGGGGTCAGAGGGCACAGCCCTGATGTGAAGGGTCTGAGGGACATGGGTGGGGACAGAGCCTTGCCGCCCATACTAGCCGTCCCTGCTGCTGACCAGGGGGTGCAGTCAGAGGGCTGGGCTGGAGTTAGGTGTCAGCTCCGGTGTCCCTGTAAGGGGAGCCAGGCTGGCCTGAGCTGTGGCTTGGGCACATCACTGGCTGCCCTGAGGCCTCAGATGCAGAAACTGAGCTGGCCTGGGTACCAGAGAGGCGGGGGGGTGGGGGTGGGGGGTGGACAGTGCAGGGCGAATCAGCTCTGGGCCAAGGACTCCTCCCTGGCCCCTGGGAGCACGTCTCCTCCCAGCTCATTAAGGGAAATTGCATTTGGAGTCCATCTACCTGCCATCTGCGTACAGACTATGCAAGGGCCTGGCTGAGCCTGGGGATCCAGGGAAGCACCAGAGAGATGGGCAGGGCCAGGGCCCATGGCACCACCCACCCCAGCCCTACAGCCTCACCACGACAGGCTGTGAGGCTCGGATGGAGGTGGAGCCTCCACGCTCGAGTTCAGACCCCCAGCAGTGCCCACCACAGGAGACAGCAGATTGCTCCTGTCACCCTCCACCCAAGACCCGCCACTGCCCAGCCCTGGCCCTGACACTGCCCACATGTACTCCAACCACATGTGTGCCCTGTACCCACATATGTGTGCTCAGCCCCATGTGTGCCCCACCCCCCACAGGTACCCTGACCCCACAGATATGTGGTACCTACCCCAGTTCACCCTGGTTATGAGAAAAGAGCCAGGGAATCGGGTACGAATCCCTCACAAAGACCCTCTGGCTTCCCGGGACAGGCTGCTGAAGGTGCTCAGTGGAGGAGGAAGAGGAGGAGGAGGAGGAGGAGGAGGAGGAGGAGGAGGAGGGAGGAGGAAGTGTCTGGCTCGTGGGAGGACCCAATCCCTGCTTACGGCCCAGGGAAAGGCTGATGGATGGTGGCCTGCGGGCTGCCTTTCCTCCCAGACAGCCAGAGACTCCTCAGGCCTGTCCTTGTTTGGTTCATCGGAGGACGACACGGTGCACAGATGGCCCAGGGTCCTTCCTCCTAAGCACTAACTCCCATCCACACCCTCAGCCAAGCGTGGGGACAGCGGTCATATCCCTGTCAGCCCTGCAGATCAGGGACAGGTCTTGCTCAGACCCTCCCAGCCCCGGCCTGGCCCACCCAGACCCCAGAGCAAGGCCATGTCCCCTTAGAACCCCAGGGCAGGGCCATGTCCCCTCAGTGTCCATTCAGTCCTTCAGGGCAACACTCTGTCCATTCAGTCCTCCAAGGCAGGGCCATGTCCCCTACACCCCCAGGAAAGGGCCATGCTCCCCTCAAGCCCCCAGGGAGCGCGGGGCCCGCTGGGAAGGTGGGAGGCAGCTGGCTCTGCTCTGCTTGGCTGACTTGCTCCCACCGGACTTACATGGTTCGGCCCCCAGGTGTCGCTGCCGTACTGTGGACAAATGATCTCTCAGGTCCTGTCCTGAAAGGCCTGGTCCTAGCCCTGGTCATTGGAAGTGATTCTGGTGGGCGAGGTGACTGCGAGGCCGGGCGCAGTCATGGGCTCCACACCCTACCCCACACTGCGGGGGGGTGGGGGTGGGGGGCAGCACAGGATAGCGAAGTCCCCAGGGTAGTACAGTACTCGCCTTGTCTCTGGCCTTGGTCCTGAGTCCCTGTCTGCCTGTGGGGGCCCAGGACTGGAGGAGGAGGAGGAGAGACCCACAGGCTCTCCGAAGGGGCCTTGAACCAGATGGGGACGGGCTGTCCCATTTTGCCCTGTGGGCCTTGGTTTCCCCGAGCGCCGACCACCCTGGCACTCCAAGTCCCGGCTCCGTGGTTCTGGGACTCTGCTCTCTTGTGCTAAATCGGGAACTTCCCAAGGTCTAGGGCAGCTAACGGTGAGCCGCAAGGATTTTTAAAACATGCAACACTCGTGTTTAGTCAGGGGCACTGCCCTCTTTCCCCTTAGATCGGGGTGGGGAACGTCCAGCCCACAAGCGAGCGATCACTTGGTCTGGCTCTGCCAAGGCATCAGGGGTGAGTTAATTAAATGTTTGGCCAAATACAGCTAATTTTAAGTCGATGATTTTGTACGGCCCGCGAATGAGGTTTTAAATATCCAAATGGCCCTTGGCAGAAAAACGGTTCCCCACCCCTGCCTGAGATTGTCAAATAAAACAGTGACAGCAGCCCACACGACAGCCGTCCAGTGTGAATGAATCAAAATTATACCTGTTTTTTTTGGTCAGATCAGCAAAATCGTCTTTCTCAGTTGCCCCGGGACTTTAGTAATTAGTGTATGTGCCACGGGACGAAGAAGGTTGAGAACCACTGGTTTGGGCAATGGTCGTGAATGTCCAAGACAATTGATTCCAGGCGATCCTGAGGTGCTGGGGCTAAGTCCTTGCTGAGACCAGGCTTCTCTCAGCCCAGTCCCAGCCCGGGCTCTGCCTGGCTCACTCCCCTCTCTCCCATCCGCAGCCCAGCACGGCCCCGCCCAAGCCCAAGCCGCCGCCGCTGACCAAGGAGACCGTGGTGTTCTGGGACATGCGCCTGTGGCACGTGGTGGGCATCTTCTCCCTCTTCGTGTTGTCCATCAGTGAGTAGCCGCCCCCTGCCCTCCCCAGCACAGGGCGGTGGGGGCACCACCCCGGGGGCTCAGAGCAGCAATTCCGAGCAATGCAGGCAGGCCAGGCGCCCGTGGGAGGCCTGCTGTGGTTCCTGGCACCTCCGCGGTCCACACAAAGTCCCCGTGGAGGGCGGACAGGCGGCGGTGACCTGAAGCATTCCGCCCAACCGAACGGGGAAGCAGCCACATGGCAATTAGGGTGATTACAGGGGCTCCGGGATCCAGGACGGGACGTGTCATTTTTCCCTATCGGGCCTCCTGATGCTTTTCCTGCGGTTCAGCCAACTTAAAGGGCCCACACCCAGGGGCCCCAGCAAGGCCACCCCCGCGTGGCCCAGATGCCCAGCAGATGTGTCTCCCAGGCTGCAAACCCTGCTTGTCAAATTCCATGGCCCCGCATGCCTCACACCCCTCTCAATTAAAAGCAGGAGACCCCTTCCTGGGTGGGGGGGTGGTTTGCTTGACACAAAGTCGAAATAGAAATGGGCTGGACATGCTCCTTGTGGGGGGTCTAGTCTGGAGTTGGGGGAGGGACAGAGAAATGCCAGCTGGTGGAGGAGGCCGCCATGGCAGAGCCTGAGGGAGGTTCCTACAGGCCGAAGGGCATGGGGGGCACCCTGCAAAGGCTCCAGAGCGCAGTCCTCTGAGCTGCACGTGGAGGCCCTCAGGGGGAGGGGTGGTGTGGGCGGAGGTCTCGGACAACCCTCCGGACCTTTCCCCGAGCGCCTGGGTTGGGTGCGGCGGGCGGCATGCGGGTTCTAAGGGAGCTGGCCCGGGACGAGGTCCCCTGAGGCAGGGCCTGCTGACAGCATAAGACACACCCAGACGTGGGGCTCCAAGGGGACGAGGACATCTGACGCGCATGTGCTTCTCCTGGCACCAGAAGTGCCCTCCCTGTGGGAAAATGGCCCCCACCCACCGCTTCTTCACAGCCTGGGTGGGGCCAGGATCTGAGCAAGAGGCTGTGTGCGTTCCTAGCGGAGGCTGGGAACCAGGCCGGCTTCTGGGTGCAGGCCCCGCAGGCAGACGGGGGTCCACGGAGGGGAACAGGCCCCACCCTGCCGGGGGGGTGGGGGCCTCTGTCCTGCAGGGGCCACAGGAGGACCCAGGGGCAGCTCTGGGGCACACAGTGGCCTCTCCCGGGCTCTGCTCGGCCCCACGTGGTAGAGGTGCCTGTGGCCTCACAAGAAAGTCGCGGTGCCGGGCCCAGAGGCACCTGGACATCAGCCACGCAGACCGACTCGGGCTCCTCACACCACCTCCTAGAAAAGGGTGAGGACGGCCCACCGGCCCGAGCAGCAGGGCAGCGCGGCTCCTCCAGGCTCGAGAGCAGGGGTGGCCCGAGCCTGAGGAGGAAACAGCCTCCTGCTCCCCCTGCGTGAACCTGGGAGGCGCAGCTGTCGCTGGGGCATCACCCCCAGACCCTGTGAAGAGGGGCTGGGATTGGATGGGGTGCCTCTGGGAGGGGTCTCCTCCGGCCTGGGCCCTGGAACTCAATCGAAGGTCCTTTGTTTCTCTCCTCCCTTGAAGAGAAGCGGCCAGGCCCGGCCTGGAGCGAGGGGCAGTGTCTGAGCCCTGCCCTGGCCTCCACTGGCTGCCCTTTGTGCTCCCCCTGAAGCCCAGCCTCCCGGTCCGGAAGCAGCTCCCTCCCTCCCCCTGAGGCTGGAGCCAACGTGGACAGCCCGAGCGGGCCTGGTCCGGAGGGGGGCCTGGGTGGCTGGAAGACGTGGCACAAGCCGGAGGGTTGGGGCGAGGGACCCACCTTGGGCGCCGGGCACACACAGGGGTCTGGAGAAGACCAGGACCCAGCTCTCTGGGTCAGAACGGCCTCTGTCTGCTCAGCCTACCCCACAGCAGAGGCCACTCCGACCCACTGGGGCCTCCTGCAGCCCCCACCGTGCTCCTGCGTGTGACTGCCCCCCTCCCCGCCCCCATCCATTCATTCAGGAGCCAGTCTTGTCCTCCGCAGCAAAGGCCTTGAGACTATCATTCACTCATTCACTCATTCATTCATTCTTCCTTTCCTCTGCTATTGGGTGAGACTCAATGGGCCATGATATTTGGCCGAAGTTGCACAGGGCACCTCCAGAAGGTGCTCCTGCCCCGGCCACGTCGGTCGGATCCATCTTCCCCAAATACGCCCGCTTGTCCTGCCCGCCCTCCTGTCCCCAGGAGTCTGCCAAGAGGTCATGTCTGGTCATCGATTTATAATAGGAAGCAGCTCCATCCCTCCCCTGAGGCTGGGCCCAAGGTGGTCAGACTGTGGGGGCCTCAGAAAAATAAATTCAGTTCAGCCATGCCCATCGCCAGTCAGGCCAGCGCCGTGCCCTGGCCAAGGTGCCCGGGAACCGCCGCCCCCGCAGGAAGCCCGCTCCCGGAATAACTCGGTCTGAGGTGAACGCCCGGGGCAGGGCTGGGCCCTGGCGGCTCACAGCCAGGAGAGGCGCAGGCCGGTCCTCAGGGGGGAGGAGGTGCAGCCTCACCCTCCAGTGCCCAGGACGCGCTGACCCGACACACGGAGCCCAGGGGCCTGGGTGGAGGCACAGGGCGCCTCCCGGAAGCCGTGGCCTGAGTCGTGGGGCAGCCATGTGCCCTGCCCTCCGGGGACTCGGTCTGTTCAGGAGGACCTCGGGACCAGGACCCTTGACAGGGCAGGTGCCAGATGGAAATATGAGGCCCCTGGTTCAAAAGGCATTAAGAATTTCCCGACAGTGAGAGCAGAGCACTAGCCCAAGCACCAGGCCCTTCTCCGGTGCCTGACACACGTGGCCAGCCCCGGTCAGCAGAGCCCTTCAGAATCCCAGGGCCTGCGGGGTTTTGTCAATGCGAGCCTCGCCCTGGCCTGTTTGGCTCAGTGCATAGAGCGTCGGCCTTCGGACTGAAGGGTCCCTGGTTCGGTCAAGGGCATGTGTCTGGGTTGTGGGCTCGATGCCCAGCAGGATGACTCTCTCTGTCCTCCCTCCAGTTATCACTCTGTGCTGTGTTTTCAACTGCCGGGTGCCACGGACTCGGAAGGAGATCGAAGCCCGGTACCTGCAGCGGAAGGCAGCCAAGATGTACACCGACAAGCTGGAGACAGTGCCGCCCCTCAACGAGCTCACAGAGGTGCCCGGAGGTGAGTGACCCTGCGGAGCCAGCCCGTGCCTCAGGCCTGCCCCCCAGTAGGTTCAGGGAGGGGACCCAGCTCCAGCCCTGGCACTAGAACACAGAAACTGGTCAGAGTGAGGCGGGTGGAACAAAGAGGTACTGTGCAGGTGGGAGAGGTGTGGAGGGAAGAAGGCAGTGACGGGCTGGGTGTGGAGGCTGTGGGTGAGCCTTAGGGTGCTGTCTCACGCCGGCCGCACGCCCCTTTACCCCACAGATGACAAGAAGAAGAAGAAGAAAAAGGACAGTGTGGACACGGTGGCTATCAAGGTAGAGGAGGATGAGAAGAATGAAGCCAAGAAGTGAGGAGAGACACGAGGACAGCTTCCTGGCGGCAGCTGGGGCTCAAGTCCTGGCTGGGGCCCAGGCATCCTGGACTCCACGCTCCTTCATGAGCCAATCAGGGGCTGGGACCAGACCGCAGGTGTCCTGCCTCCCAGCCTGGACTCTGCTCCTTTTACCATGTCCACGTGGCCGCTCAACAAAGCGGGTCTGGGGCCACTGTCCCTCTGCAGGTCCAGAGCAGCCTCACACCCCCAGACACGCCTGTCTCACCCCTTTGGCCAGAAACAGCAGTGGTGCTAAAGGAGTGATACGCTGTGGAATCACTCGGGAAAGGCACGTGAACCGATGTGAACGGGACGATCAACCGGGAGCTGTGGCAGCAGGCAGTTCTCAGGCCTTGCTGGACAGCAACCCTGGGGCGAGGGGTCAGCCCAAACCTAGCAGGGGCTCTGGTCCAGTGAGGTGGGCAGAGGTGGCCAGAAGCAGGAGAACTCCCAGCCCAGCAGACTAAGCCCCTGGCAACAGGATGCACTTGGTTCACGCTCAGTGATGGAGCAGAGGATGCTGGGGGTCAGCCCGAGGCCCGGCTCAGGGCTGGGCTGCAGCAGTCACGGGTGCAGGAGGCTGAAGCCGGGGGCCGGGGAGGAGGGAAGAAGGCTGCTACCTGGGCCCCTCTAGGAATCCAGGGAATATCTGAGAAGTCAGCGGGCCCTTGGGCTGCTGCTGTGGGGGAGGTGTCAGGGCCCCAGGGGATCACTGAGGGGACAGTTGGGGGTTGAGGCCGCCTCTTCTCCCACCCTCAACAACAGGGCCCCAAAGCACTGCCGATGAGAAGGCCCTCGGGATGAGGGATGCGGAGGGGCATCCACCGGGCCTGGGGACTAAGGAGATTCCAGAGGTTTCCGGGCCAGGGGGCCTGCAGAGATTAGTAAATAAAGCAGAGCGCCTTCCATCCCCGACCGATCTGGAGTGAAGGTGACAGCGGCAGAGGCCGGATGACCTTCTCCAAGCCTGATTAGGTTGAGCTGGAGGGAGTCAGGTGACCAAGAGCAAAGGGCAGCTTTGGTTTCAACAGGCCTTCGAGGGTCTGAGCCCAGTGCTGGGTGTGTTCTAGCCACGGCCAGGAGCCGGGCTAAGGTCAAGAAGAGCCCGACTCCAGTTAAATTAACAGAACGAATACCTTCAACTCCGGGCCCAACAGCTGCCCCTCCCAGCCTCACGCAGTCCAGCAGCGCCAGCTTCGGCCTGGGCAGGGCATTCCAGACCCTCCATCGCCTGACCCCGATGTCATCCTTACACAGACTCCCCCACCTTCTGCAGGAGCCACCCCTCCCTCTGGATGGAGGCCGGTCCTGGGCTCTGCCCTTGCGGTGCCCGAGCCCCCACCCCACCCCATCTTGTTCAGCCATCTCCCACCCGAGCAGCCCAGAGAGCAAGGGCCTCCAGGACCAGGAAGGAGGCTGCGTGAGGAAGAGAACTGTTTAATTGAGCACCTGTCTCGGCCCTGCCGGATGGGACGGGAGAGTGGACCTGTAGTGTCCTGGACGAGGACGATGAGGGGCCTGGGGCCAGAGGGCGCCCCCAGAGATGGCCTGGGAGCATCAGCAGGCAGCAAGGAGGCTGAGGGGCAGCGACAGTGCCAGGAGCAGGGCCCTGGACGGCGCTGGCAGAGCCTGCCCGTTGATGCGCTTCCAGATCCAGTGTTGGTAGGTGGAGATGCGCAGGTAGATGGGCGGGGCCTCGTTCTGGCCGCAGCCGGGGCCCCAGCTCACTATCCCCACCAGGAACCACGTGTCCTGCACAGGACAGGACAGGGGCTCCCCACTGGTCTCCTGTGGGGGTGGGAGGACATAAGGGTCAGGGAGGCCAGATGTGGCCTGAAGGAGAGGGGACCCAGCTCAGGGACAAGCAGGGTGCTTCACACAGATCTCCCCACACCCCTGAGTGTCACCGGCTGAGCAGGACCCAGGAGACCTCCCACAGAGGGTGCATCTCCCTGCTCTCTGGGGTCAGTCCTCCATCCCCCGCTCCCTTTAACCCACCCTCCGTCTTCCCACCCCCCACTCTCCCACCTGACCTCATCTCTCTCCTCCATCCCATCTCCCTTCCCCATCTTCCTGCTCCATCGCCCCTGCTCATTCCCTCCCCATGCCCCTCCTCTCCCTCCCCGCTCTAGTCCTGGCCCAGGGCCTGGAGGGCAGGGGCAGGGGCTCACATAGCAGAAGTGCTTCCTGTCGGTGTCCTGCACACAGATCATCTGGGAGTTGATGACCCGAACCAGGGAGGGGATTTTGGAGAATCGGTGGTAGAAGTCCTCACACTGCTTGCTGTCCAGGATCGTGACCTCCTTCTCCCGGATGGTCCGGAACTGCGGCCACGTGCCTGTGGACAGGCCCCCATTCGGGGGGCGGGGGCTGCCACCTGCCTTGTCGCCCACCCGCTCGGCTCCTCGCCACGCCTCCAGCCTTTTCCGCTGGCCGCACAGCAGCCAGGGAGGGGGGATCTCCAGGCTCAGCCCACCTGCCATCCCAGCCCCCCTCCCCCAGCACCCCTTGAGAGGGACCCCGGGCAGGGCTCCCAGTCTGGCCTCAGTGGACCTGGTTTACCTTCCACAGAGTAAACCAGTTTACCATCCACTGAGTCCGTTTCTACGTCAGCAGCTTGGCTTCTGCCCTTCCTTCTACCCCAAGGCCCTCCTCAGAGGCTCCTCCCTGAGCTTGCCCAACGCCCCTCCCCCAGTCCCCAGCACAGCTCCCTCCCTCCCCTCCGCCTGTCAGTCCATAGCCTGAGACAGGGACTTCTGATCATCCCCAGCCATTGACAGCTGGGGCAGGGAAGACAAGAAAACCAGCCCCTCCCCTGGGCTGGAGCCCTGTGGCCATTTCAGACAAGCTGCTCCCTGAGGCTCCCTCCGGGGAGGCACCTCCAGTGGGAAAGGCTAAGGTGCCTGCAGGGAGAGGGCATTCCTGGGCTTGTAAGGAAATGGACCCTTGAAGGGCCGGGACAGCACTCCGCTCCGGGCCTTGCTCCCGAATTGGGATGACATGGGGCTGAGGACCACTGGGCCGCCCCCCCCCAGTGACTCCCAGACTGTGGTGCCTTGGCCAGCCCTGTGGGGTCCTAGCCTGCTCCTCTCGCCCCGAGGTTCTGCTTCAAGGCACGGCCCCCCTGGAACTGTGCAAACAGCAGAGCCTACTCCCCGTGCTCCTGCCTCGGGAAGCCCTGTCCACATGCCTGGCCTGGCTGAGTGCTCACGGGCATCTCTGCCCCCACGGCCTGAGGCCGCGGCGTGCTCACTGCCGAAACCCTCGACCACCTTGGATAGAAGAGCCCGACAGGGCCCAGCCGGCGGGGCTCGGTGGTTGAGCATCAATCTATGAACCAGGAGGAAAGGGTCAGGCACTTGCCCAGGCTGCAGGCTCAATCCCCAGTGGGGGGCGTGCAGGGGGTAGCCGATTAATGATTCTCTCTCGTCATTGATGTTTCTCTCTCTCTTTCCCTCTCCTTTCCTTTCTGAAATCAATAAAAACATAAAATTTTAAAAAGCCCGACAGGAAGGTGGGAGCAGGGGGCTCCCGGGATGATGTCTCAGACCCAGCTGTGCCAGGCCCTCTCCCACACCCCGCCCTGGTCTGGAGGTGTGACTCACCGTTCGCCCTGGGGAGCCCCCAGCCCGTCACGGTGCAGAGGGAGAAGTCCTTCACCCTGTAGTCCAGGCCGGGCAGGCAGATGGGCCAGACGTACTTGCTGTAGGTGAGCGTTCTCTCGAGCTGCAGCAGGGCGATGTTGTTGGCCTGGCCCACCCAGGACCAGTAGCGATGGGCCCGGAACCGGCTGTTCAGGATGACCTGGTGCACCCGGACGTCGGCCGTAGTCTGAGCCCTCTGGTCAAGCCAGGGGCTCCCCACCCGCACGGAGTAGGTGACATTTTCCCTAGGGAAGCGCCAGGGGAGCCTGCCATCAGCGCCAGGCACCCCACCCCAGCCCTGACCCACTGCCACTCTCCGGGAAACCCAGGCAGGCCACCCACTGACTGCAGGCCCCTGAGCCTCTCCTCACAGCAGAGGTGAGCGGAGCCCTGCACACACAGTGTGGCCGTGTCCTCGCAACAACCCTTCATTTCCACGGAGGGGAAGCCGAGGCTCAGAGAAACCCAGGGACCAGCTCAGGGCTACAAGCTGGAAGTGGCGGAGGTGGGCCGTGGGCCGAGCCTTCTCTGGATCCTGTCCCGGCCGGTGATGCGCCCAGGAAGTGGCAGGCCCCCTGCACGGGCCCTGGCCTCGCCCTCGGGCCTCCTTCCCCAGCATGCCTCTGGAGTCTGTGTGGACCCTTAGGCCCGATCACAGCCCATCACGCTTCTGCACTGGCCAGCCCTCATGGCCAGCACAGGTGTCGCCTCGGGCCGCCCCCCGGCACCAGCGCATGGGCATGCCCTCCCTCTTGTCCCCACACTGACGAGACGGCCCTGCGAGCACCTGAGGAAGTGGTGGGTCCTCTCTGGCCCCAGTGCCCAGGCCAGGGCCTGGCTGCCAACGAGTGTCAGGGCTGTTGGTCGATGAAGGAAGGAAGGAGTAAGGGAAGCAAGGTGTGTGGCATGGAAGAATTTGGGCCTCCTTTCTTGGAAGCGGGCTCGGGACCCAGGCTCCCCGGCGGGAAGGGGGGGTGGGGGGGGCCAGCACTCTGCTCCCAGGAAAGACTGCAGAGCTGAGCTCCGCCTGCTGGGAGCTGGGGTGAGGCTGGGCCTAGGACTGGGGGGCTCTGCCCGGGCTCAGCTGCCACGGAGGGGCCAGCGGGTGGGAGGACAGGGCCCACGTGGCTCCAAATGCCTTTCCCCGCCCACCAGACCCCCACTCACTGGGTCAGGCAGTGGGCCACGGTCAGCACCCACTGGGCGGCGATGAGGGCGCCTGCACACACGTGTGTGCCGTTGGCCCGCACGCTGACCATCCACGGCCACCGCCGAGCGATGGCCTCTGGGTCCCTGAGGGTGGGGTCCTGCTCCTGGGATGCACCGCAGGCTGAGGAGGAAAGAGAGCCTGATGAGGGGGGGACCCAACAGCCGCCTCCCAGGGCACCACCCCACCCCACCCCCACCCCCCACTCCCCACCCTGGGGCCCGGGCTGGGAATCCCCGCCCGCAGCGGGGCAGGAGCAGGCGGACACCCCGACCCAGGCCCCGGCCCCGCCCACGTCCTGTGCCTTCTGCCCATCCCCGCCCCCCCCCCACCCTAGTAGGTGCTCAGTTAACACCCGAAAGGCAGGCTGCTCTCTTCTCACTCCTGCTTGTCCGTCCTCCTCCTCCTCCTCCGTCCTTTCTGTCCTGGGGTCCGAGGCCTTCCCACCCCCACCCCCACCCCCACCCTCACCCCCCTCCCTCCCCCCTCCCCTCCCCTCCCCCTTCCCGGGCGCTCACTGAGAGGTAAGGCCGTGCTGGCGTGGGAAGCGGGGTTCTGCGTGGTGGTGGGGCCCGCGATGGTGGGGCCCGCGATGGTGGGGCCCGCGGTGGCGGGGCCTGTGGGGCCCTGCGGCCGCGTGGTGGGGGGGCCCATGGTCGGGGGGGCCCGCGGTGGTGGGGCCCTGCGGCGGCGGCGGCGACAAGGTGGAGGGGACCTGCCGAGGCAGACGCGCCCCCCCTGAGGGGCAGGTGGTGCTGGCGGCACAGGGGGCGCCAGGGTCAGGGGGAGCGGCCCTGGGCAGTGCCCTTGCGGCGTCGCCTGCGCCCGAGGAACCTGTGGAGGGTGCGGAGGTCAGAGGTGGAGACCGGCCCTGGATGGGGGGCGGGGGGCAGGGGGCGCTCACCCGCCGGCCCGAGCAGCAGCAGGAGCGGGAGGCCGGCCCGGACCAGGACCAGGACCAGGACCAGGACCAGGACCAGGGCGCGGGCGGGCGGCTGGCACCGGCGCTCCATCCCGGGAAGCGGCAACTGCGCGCAGCTTCTCTCCGACGGCGCCCCCCACTGGCGCCCCACGGCTTCTGGCGCGAGGTGGGCGGGTCCGAGCCGGGTCCCAGCGACGGCGCCCCCCAGCAGCCCGCAGCGCTGCCCCCGCGTCCCCCCCCGGGGCGCCCCCCAGCGGCCCGCAGCGCTGCCCCCGCGTCCCCCACCCTGGGGCGCCCCCAGCGGCCCGCAGCGCTGCCCCCCGCGTCCCCCACCCTGGGGCGCCCCCAGCGGCCCGCAGCGCTGCCCCCGCGTCCCCCCCCCGGGGCGCCCCCAGCAGCCCGCAGCGCTGCCCCCGCGTCCCCCCCCCCGGGGCGCCCCCCAGCGGCCCGCAGCGCTGCCCCCGCGTCCCCCACCCTGGGGCGCCCCCAGCGGCCCGCAGCGCTGCCCCCGCGTCCCCCCCCGGGGCGCCCCCCAGCGGCCCGCAGCGCTGCCCCCGCGTCTCCCCCCCCCCCGGGGCGCCCCCATCGGCCCGCAGCGCTGCCCCCGCGTCCCCCCCCCCCCCCGGGGCGCCCCCAGCGGCCCCCCACACCGGCCTGACGGCGCGGGGAACAGTGCGGCTCACCACCCTAACCCTCTCCCCGCCTGGTGGCCTCACGCCCCTCGGCCGGAGGGTCTGCAGCCGCTCAGCTCCCGGCCATTCCCGCACCTCCTGGCCCTGCACCCGCCGCCCACCTCCTACCGACCGGCCCGCGGGCGGTTCGGCCTCATCCCTCCCCGGGGGCGATGCCCGGGTTCCAGGCGGCACACCCCCCCCCCCCCCCCCCCCCCAGCCTGCGGACGGACGCGTGGGCTCTGCCCGGTTCCTGGGACGAGCCGGTGGGAAGGGCCCAGCGAGGACCCTTACAGATCGCACCGTTCAGAGCGGCGCTCGCCCGCCGGCCAGGGCCCCTCCTGCCCCCGCAGCTCCATCCACGCGGGACCGGCGCTCGGGTGGGGTTTACACACACACACACACACACACACACACACACACACACACACACGGGGACGGCACCCACAGGCTCCGGGAGCAGAGGGCCACTTCCTGTGTTGGAACCAGGGGAACATTTTGATGACTCCAGACGGAGATGGAGAAGACACTGACCATGTGGTCTGGGGGAGGCCTATGAGAAACTTCCTTCGGCTCAAAGCTGCTGGAAAATTCTGGCCTCAGACAAGCAAGGCCAGCGTGGAACCGCGCCAGGACGCTCCGACTGCTGCCGGGGCACCGACCTCGGGCTGGCCACCCAGGCCCCGGTCACACCCACCACCTTCCTGGGGCCCAGGGGCTCGGGGGTGTGCGCTCGGAGCCTGAGCCCCACCAGGTCTGAGGGACCCCACGTCCCTCCCCACTCGGGCGGGACTCTGCCCTCAGCCAGGCCAGCTTGGGCCAGCCGGTCCTCCTCTCCAGAGCCTGATGGGGTCACTGAGGCAGCTGGTGTGCATCCCCTCACACACGTCACCCAGGCAGCGCTCTGCCCCCCATCACCCACCCCTGCGGGAAGAGAGAAACAGGCCAGATTTTGTAGAATCAGGGGACACTCGGGGCTGGGAGAGGCCGTTTCTGAAACAAGGTCCACAGGGCAGGTCTGGGATGTGTGTCCTGGGAAGAGACTGACCCTCGCAGGAAGGCCCTTGGTCAGAGACCCAGGCCAAGGCCTTGGGACCTGGGGTGGGGGTGGGGTGGGGAAGGGCTACCTCTGAGGGTTCCAGCCAGAATCAAGAAGAAAGATGATGACTTCAAGTGGCAAAAAGTGCAAAAGCATCTTCATTGAACAACTGAAAGCCAGTGGCGTGGGACCCTCCCCCAAGGGCACTCTGCCCCTGTGTCTTGCACGCCTCCAGGCCCACCTCTCTGAGGGCGGGCAGAGGGCAGGGAGAAGCAGCCTCAGCTCCAGCTCCGGGAACGACCCCTGGAAACGCTGCTCACAGGAGCCACAGGGAGCCCAAGGAGACCAGCAGGATGTAGCCAGTGCACAAGACGGGGCTCAGGAAGGCAGGGTGGGCCCTGCTGATGAACTTGACGTCCGTGATCTGCTGCTTGATCCATTGGGTGAAGTGGGAGGTGCTGGTGTAGATGTTGGGGAAGTGGTGCTGCTTACAGCTGAAGCTCCAGCTCTCCACCCCCATCTGGACCCACGTCTTGTTCACTTGGCAGACCAGGGAGCTGCCAGAGTTAACCTGTGAGGGGAAGATGGAGCATCAGGGACGCAGCGGGAGGGTCTAGTGCAGGCCTGGCATGGACTTGCCCTTCCCCAGGCCATGGCCTCAGTGTGAGCTGCGCATCAGGTCCCTGATGATGGGCCTGGCTGGGAACCTGCTCTGCACATAGAAGCTCCACGCTGGGGCCCAAGCTCGGAGCCTCGCTGTCCTTTCCCTTCAGTCTCCTTCAAACTCCCCTAAATCTTGGGGGGCCTCCAACGGGATGTCCTGACCTTTTTCTTTCCTGCAGTCCTGGCTTGCACAGTGAGCCACTGGAAATGCACACCAACCCCTCCTCTTTTTGTGCAAAACATAAGAGTAATGTTACAACAGCATCGATCAATCCAAAGGTAACTGCTGTTATTTCTCTTGATGGCAGGTTTATGATCATTTAAAAAGTTTTACACTCTTCTGTATCATTGAAAAGTTTTGTAAATTAGAAAAAAATGGTTCTCTGTATAGCTATAGATATAAATGATATAAAATTTTTTGGTTAATCCTCACATGAGAATTTTTTCCCATTGATTTTTAGAGAGTGGAAGGGAGCGGGAGAGACAGAGAGAAAGAACCTGATGTGAGAGAGACACATCGATTGGTTGCCTTCCCTATGTGCCCAGGGATTGAGCCTGCAACCGAGGTACATGCCCTTGACCGGTATCGAACCCGGGACCCTTCAGTCTGCAGGCCAACGCTCTATCCACTGAGCCAAACCGGCCAGGGCAATGATACAGGTTTTTGTAAAATAATGCAAACCTCTGACCCACCAGTTCTTTGCAGGATGCAGCCCATGGAAAATTCTGGAGCATGTCAATAGGGAAATGAGTGTAAGAATATTCAGAGGAGCAGAATCTGTGATATGAAAAAACTGGAAACTACTTCAATGTTGTAGAAAGGATGAACTGTGGCATATTCATCAAAGTGAATATTGTGGATAGAACTGATTAATGAATTAGCTGCACGTATCACTATGGCTAAATCTCAAAAAACAACGTTGAACAGAAGATGTAAGAGGCAGAAGTGTGTTTACAGAATGAGGCCATTTATGCAAAACTGGTTCTGCCAGAACCTGGCTCAGATCCAAGCATGTACTGACTGATGTTCAGACAAGTGCAAATGACCTGGGAGGTACTGCTATCACCACCATTCTTGTGGTCAGCAGCAGAGTACTGTCACCTGCTTTTACAGACTGGAGAGCTGAAGCCCTGGGAAGGGAGACCTGTGTGAGGTCTCCCAGCGCCACGTTAAAGGAAGGCATGGCCCCTGAAAGTCCCCTCCCTGCCCTGGGCCACCCCCTTCGCACCTGACAAGAGTCTACGCCCCACTCTAAGCTGGCACACAGCACATCTTTCCCGATGAACTTCTTCTGGCCCTTCAAGAAGAGGAACTGATACTGCTGATTGCAGATCTCGCTTTTTAGTATCTTGACAGAAACTTCCTGAAGACTGTAGGGGGGCCTTGGGGGCACTAAAGAGAGAGAGAGAAATTCTGCCTCAGCACCCTTCAATAATCTGGCACAACTTCACCTTGGGGTTCTCTACATCCCTGATGTGGGGGGCAGGGCCATCTCCTGGGGTGGTAATTTATTTATTTTTTGGGGGAGAGGGTGTAATTTATAAAGGCCCAGTCCATTGCCTGACTTTCAAAAAAGCTCAAGCTCATTAAGAAAACTAAGTAAAAGCCTCCCAAAGGGCTTGGTGACATCCAGGCACTGAATGAGGACAAGGAGAGATTACCTCAGGGACCCATGAGGGCGAGGGGCTGAGGTGGAAATGCCCTGGAGCTCAGAGTGGGCCACCCCCTGGGAGGCAGGACCCCACAAAGGCTCTTAGATGCTAGAACCCCAGAGTGGCGCTAATAGGGGCCATTGGCATCTCAAGGTCACAGCTGCGTGGCTGCCAAATGGTTCAGGGCCTCCTAGACATGGCCCTTGTGCCACCTGCGGACAGGGAAGCCCACTGGCATCCAGGGATGAATTCCCTGCCCCGCTGCCAGGTGATGTCTCGACATTGGATTTGACCTTGGGGATTGAGGCCCATGCAGACCACGAGTGTCTCCTCCACGAGAGCACTTTGCTATCAACAGAGGTCGGGAGAGTGTGCAGCACGTGTAGACGCTCAGGAAATGTTTGCTGACAGGTCGATGAGGGAAGGAGGGAAGGAGGGGAGGGGGGTGGGGGGGAGGGGGAGGGGGGGCGGGAAGGGCCTTTGTTTTGGAAACTGCCTCCACTCACGTTTCACGGATGGCCGTCCCCACACAATGGCCCAGCATAAGGCTCCAACAGGTGGCACGAGCTTGGTGGTCGGGAGGCAGATGGGCTGGACAAGGGGGGACCAGAGGATGGGGTCCCTGAGCTTCAGGAGGGCAATGTCATAGGAGATGAGGTCCTTGAAATTCTCGTGAGTCACCAGTCGAACGACTGGGAGCTGAGTGCCATTTGCTGGGAGGTGCTGGACTCCCACAATCACCGAGTATTTGCTGGCATCCAGGGACCTGCAGGGCCGTGGGTAGGAGGAGGATCTCCAGCAGTAACCCTGCGACTCCCAGAACCCCAGCCTCACCAGGGCCCCCCCGGACCGGCCGCCCCCGACTGACCTCTCCAGGCAGTGCGCGGCCGTGAGGACCCACTGGTGGTGGATGACGGAGCCACTGCAGATGTACATGCCCAGGAACAGGATGCTCACCTGCCAGGGCCACTTGCCTGCCTCCACCAGCTTCCCCTTCACCATCTTGCAGGACAGGTTGGTCTGACCACAGCCCCAGAACCAGGGCTCTGAGGAAAGAGACAGAGAAGGGGCCACGCCGGCCCGGCCCGTGTAGACAGCGGCAAGGCAGCCCTCGGCTGTAGAGGCAGGCGAGCCGCCTCGGGCTGTCACGAGGAGCCACTGCCACACGCACACAGGAGCTGCCAGGCGACCCAAGCCAGGGCTGCCCCACAAGAACACACGTGGTCAGTGTGGGTGGGCGCCCAGAGACCTTCTGTCACGTGGGACCCCAAACTTTTCACCCCCAAAGAGTCTACTGAAAACCCGGCTGGTGTGGCTCAGTGGTTGAGCGTTGACCTATGAACTGGGAGTTCACAGTTCGATTCCCGGTCAGGGCACAAGCCCAGGTTGCGGGCTCGATCCCCAGCATGGGGCATGCAGGAGGCAGCGGATTGATGTTTCTCTCTCATCACTGATGTTTCTATCTCTCTCTTTCTCCCTCTCTCTAAAAATCAATAAAATAAAATACATTTTAAAAAAAGAGTCTACTGGAAAACTGGTATTGGATGCTGGCTCCACAGGTCCCTGAAGTTCTCTGGGCCCTGGTTTCCGACGGTGAGGTGGGAGTACTGGTAAGCCCACCTCCCCAGGCCCACCTCCGTCAGCCTCAGGGAGGGCCTTCTGTAGGTGAGCAGTCATTCACACACCGCGTCATCACAAACCTAGAGTGCACCTCCCAGACAAGCTCATCTGCTCCACGGATGGTAGCTTGTCCCCCAATTTTTATTTTTATTTTTTTTTAAATATTTTTTTATTAATTAAATCTTTATTGTTCAGATTATTACATTTGTTCCTCTTTTTTTCCCCCATAATAAAAAAATGTTTTTATTGATTACAGAAGGAAGGGAGAGGGAGGAGAGATAGAAACATCAATGATGAGAGAGGATCATTGATTGGCTGCCTCCTGCATGCCCCCTGCTGGGGATCGAGCCTGCAACCCATGCATGTGCCCTGACTGGGAATCAAACCCAGGCCTCTTCAGTCCGCAGGCTGACATTCTATCCATTGAGTCAAACCGGCTAGGGCATTCCCCAATTTTTAATAAGGCTCTTCCCTCGTGTCCATGTCACCCTGCAAACTGGACACTACCTGGGTCCCCAGGTGTGGCACACCATGCAGTCTGCTGAAGATGCATCCATCGGGCGTGAGGACAGCCAACACAGACACCCAGGCACACAGATTCCTCCTGCCCCGTCTCATGTCCCTGAAGCCCTCCTTCCTGCCCCTGTGCCATGTCCCCAAAGCCCTACCTTCCACAATGAGTGGGTTCCCAATTCTGGCAAAAGATAATGGAGATGAGAGACCGTGAAAGTCTCCCAGCCCGCACGCCATGGACAGCTGGTGCCCGGCGCCGCTGGTCCCCATCGTGGACATGGGGACAGGCATCTCCAACGTGCAGGGATTCTAGAACTCATGGTTTGTTTACTCAGGGTAGTCAGGGGGGCCTCTGCTCCAAGGCTGGGGCTCCCCCAGCTGGGGCAGCATCAGGATGCTCGCATAAAGGGAGCCGGTGTGGTCTTGGCGAGGCCCCACCCAGGCACGATATGACTCTACTGCCAGGTGCCTCCCTAGAACGGTGCTCCTGGGCCTGACCTGAGCCTGGGGCAGTGCTGGCGTCTGGCCTGTGATGGGGCCTCCCTGGCTCAGCCTGGGCCCTGACAGTACCCCCACGTGCCCATCCCGAGCCTGTGACAGCACCAGGTATCTGGCTTGTAATGGTGCCCGGCCTATAAGGCACCCCTCGTGCCCAGTCCCAGTGCCTTCAAGACCCGCCCACCCCCCCAGAAGTGAGGCGTGGAGAAGGGGACGGCTCACTCCTGGTGCAGGTGGCTGAGCTGGATCTAGAGGTTTCCTTTCTCCCCGGCTCTGCATTTTCAGGAGAACAACTGCTGGGTGGAGGGAGGCAGGTGGCTTCCTGAGAGGAAGCAGCGTGCACACCTGGGGTTCATGAGTCCACAGAAGAAATGACATCTCTGGGCGCCTTCCCCCACACTCCATGGAGGCCCCTCCCAGGATCCCACGCTCCTCACACTGCCCACCCCATCCCCAGTGCTGCCCACACTGCGGGGGGATGGGCTGAGGCCACCATAGGAGTTCAGAATCAGGTAGGAGAGCAGACATGTGCCTCCCACAGCTGCAGCTCCACCCCCGTGTGCGCCATGGCCACGGGCAGCGGGAAGGACAGGCAGTGCTGTCGGGCAGTGTCCTCAGGGCAGGATGGAGGCAGAGTCCTCAACAGCCAGGGCAATGGACATGCAGCAACACATGAAGCTCATAAACACAGTTACAAGTGAAAGAACCCAGACACCATAAGGCCCATATTGTATGAAATTCAAAAACAGGCAAACCAACTATTTTTAGGGAAACCTGGTAGAGAAGGAAGGAAATGATTATTCCTACAATCAAATTTCCTCTTTGAGAGGAAAGGGAGAGGGTAGGGAGGAGGGAAATACTTCGAGGGGAAACAATCAATCAGAAAAACCCACACAAGGTAATTGCATAAAAATGCATATCCATTATCGCCACCAAGGTGAATACAAAAGCACTCTCGAAGTCAAAGATTCTTATATTGGGTAGAAAAAAACCCCAATCACATGCTACTTATTAAAGACCCACCTAAAACAAAGTGACATGAACTGTTGAAAGTAAAAAGATGGGCAAAAAATATTATGGCTACGCAAGCAAAAATAGAAATGGCAATGTTAATCTCTAACCAGAAAAAGAAAGTCATTTTATGTTGGAAAGAGATAAAAGTTCCAATGACTATATAACATCATAAAGTTCTGTTCATCAATAACATGACATCTAACAAATGAAGCAAAGCCAGCCAGCGCTGCACAAGAAACCAAACCCTCACTTGCAGTGGGAGAGTCTTCAACTCTTGTCTTTGGGGAATGAAATATCTATAAAAATCAACCGCACACTCGAGTACTAAGGAAACCACAGTAACTTCCCTACGAGTAGAAGTCTCTTGGCCCACATTTCTTACCATGATGCAATGAAGCAGGGATTTAATAACAAAAGACAAAGCAAATAAACAAAATTACTTGAAATTTGAAATAATGAAAAGAAATTAATTAAATGTTCAAATCAAGAAACTATAAAAGGTGCAAAATAAACCCAAGGAAAATCTGTAGGAAACATGTACAAAATATAAAATTATACCCCAATCAAATAGAACAGTAGAATTAGAAATGAACGCTATGATATGAGCCAGATTGTTGAAAAAGAACAAATATTAAATAGGACCATTTTACATTGATAGGGTATGTGCCCCACTGAGATGGTACAGTATGCATGAACCTTGCACTATTAACAACACAGCTTTGAAACATAAAGCAAGAATTATAACTGCAAGAAGAAATAGATAATGTCTTAATTCCTGTGATAAACCTCTCAAAAATCAGCAGATTATCTATATATATAAAAGCCTAAGCAACCAAATGACCGAACAACTGGTTGACCAGTTGCTATGATGTGCACTGACCACCAGGGGGCAGACGCTCAATGCTGTCCCTCCTGAGAGCTGAGCATGTGACTGCTTCCCCCTAAGGACGTGAGCAGCAGGGCACAGAGTGTGCACTGCTGACCAGGAACTGGGTTAATATATGTGGGAAAGACAGATACCAAAAAGCTAACCTACAAAAGTACACCAGATGACTTTTTGTAAACCTCTAAGAAATAGACCAAAATCTGGATTTAGGCTTTTTTTTTTTTTTTAAAGAAGAGGAGAGCTTTTGCTACAGTTTAAAAAACATACATAAAGCAGATTGAAACAGTACAGCACTAACCCAGGGACAGACAGATCAGTGAGCAAATAATAAATATTTTAAAAACATATCCATGAATATACTGAGATTTCATTAGGATAAACATTCAAATATGCTATATATATAAAAGCCTAAGCAACCAAATGACCTTCAAATCAGTAGGACTCTACAACATATAGTGTCAACGGAGTCAGTCCTCCAGTTGGAAATAGATTCTCCACCTCACACCAAACATATCCCCACCTCACACCATACATAAGTAGAAATGTCAAATGGATTACAGAGTTACACATAAGAAATAAATTTATCAAAATGTTAAAAAAGTCAGGAAGATAGCTTTTGTCATCTGGAGATGGAGAAGGCCATCTGAAGTAAGGCACAAAACTCGAAAAGATTGATTTGACTCTGTAATAATTTTTAAAGTCTTTATGGAAAAATTACCCATCCATTCCACATATTTCAAAAAGAAAATATTTGTAAAAATCAACAAAGCCTTAATATTCAGAGAAGATAAAGACCTCCCATCAGAAAAGATAAGCCACCCAATTTTTAAAATTGGCAAAGTCTGTGAAGAGAGGATTTAAATTTTTATTTTTTATTTTATTGTTGACAGTATTGAACAGAGGATTTACTAGAGAAAAGGTGCATGTGTTTTTCAATAAACACATGAGAAAACACTTTTTAAAAAAAGCACAATGCTATAACTTTGTACCATAGGATGGACAGAGGTTTTGAAGATGAATGATACCCACCTTTAGCAAGAGGGGAAACCCATTCTCCTGTACTGTATGTGCACACGTACACTGACTCCGTTTGGGGAAGGGATGAATTTGATGGTATTCATCCAAAATGATTAACTTTGTGTTTCCTTAGACTGCCCCCACCCCCCTATGCACGCAGGAGGGTGTTCGTGGCTGCCTCAATGCTGACAAGTCAGACACAGCCTAAAAATGAGTGCGGGCCCAGCCAGCGTGGCTCAGTGGCTGAGCATCGACTTATGAACCAGGAGGTCACAGTTCGATTCCCAGTCAGGGCACAGGCCCGGGTTGCGGGCTCGATCCCCAGTGTGGGGTGTGCAGGAGGCAGCTGGCCAATGGTTCTCTCTCATCATTGATGTTTCTATCTCTCTCTCTCCCTCTCCATTCCTCTCTGAAATCAACAAAAATATATTTTTAAAACAAAACAAAACAGGTGTGGGTTAAATAACCTCTGCTACATCGCACAGACCCAGGAAGTGATCGCTCTAGATACTGACATGGCTTTTTAGGCATCTATTTTTTTAATGTAGGCTATGAATAATACATATATTTAAAATCATAAAGATACATTATTTAAGGATGCCACCGATGATTACTTCTGGGTAAGGGAGCAGCACTGTGGTGGGGTAGATGAGAGGAGGAATCTTCACATGTATTTCTGAATTTTTAAAGTAAATCACATATTCAGCTATTATATTCATATTCAGCTATTATAGTTTTTAATGTAAAGAAAAATGTAGCCATGAACACATAATACTTTTGTAATTAGTATGTTAAAATGCCACTAAAAAAAAGTAAAAGCTTCCCAGCCGGCGTGGCTCAGTGATTGAGTGTCAAACCAGGAGGTCAGGGTTCAATTCCCGGTCAGGGCACATGCCCAGGTTGCAGGCTCGATCCCCAGTGTGGGGTGTGCAGGAGGCAGTTGGTCCATGATTCTCTCTCATCATTGATGTTTCTATCTCTCTCTTCCTTTCTCTTCCTCTCTGAAATCAATAAAAATATATTGTTTTTAGAAAAGTAAAAGCTGACTTGGAGCATTGTATGTAGGACCTTCCTATTGTCAGCTTACGGGGAGTACTCCCTTACAGCATGCCCACTTCACAGATGAGAAAACTGAGGCCTCAAGCCCTTTCCCTGTGCCCCAGCACTAGTGATATAGCAAAAAACATCAGCCCACCTGGTAGAATTAATTCCAGGAGACCCTGCCCTCCCACCCACCCACCCCTAACAACCAGGGCCACCGAGAAAAGAGAACAGAACCAGCTTACATTTGCACAAATTTAATCCCTGCTGTTCTGGGCCCCAATTCCAGAGCCCTCAAGGCCACATGCCCCTTCTCCTGGTCAGCCAAGGGCTTGTCATCCACCACATCCCTCCCTATGGGATGCCCAGGCAGGACCAGGCCTCCCAGGGGCCACTCTGTCCCCACCTTGACTCTTGTTGAATAGGGACACATGACCTTGGTCTAACCTTGATCTGGCCCCATTCTGGAGGGGGGAGATCAGGGGCCCATCTGGAGAGGCAGCAGCCAGGTCAGGAGAAGGAGCCAGACGGAGGTGCAGGGGCCTGAGAGAGCCCTGTTGCTCATTTGGTTCTTGATCCATTTGCTGTATTTGGTGACGCGTGTGTACACACCTGGGTTCTGTGCTTTGGCACAAGCCTTTTCCCAGGACATCACCCCAGCCAGAATCCACCTGTCCTCCACTTCGCAAGCCAATGGGCCCCCAGGGTCCCCCTAGGCAAAGAGAGAGGCGTGACGGAGGCTCTGGGCCCAGCTGGGACCAGGAATCAGGGGACCCAGAACGCCCAGGAGTTCCACTTGGAAGATCCTTTCGCTCCTTCAGGATCTCACTCCCCAGGGTCCTGCTTCAGCCCTAGAGTTGGGGACCTGCCCCAGAATACTAGGCAAATCAAAGTCACAGGGGAAGAGGGATGGAAGCAGAGCACTGCCTAGGGATGGTGACCGAGGGAGGCCAAGCTAACCCCTCCCCGGGGCCTTCCCCTCCCCGGGGAGTCCTTCCCAGCAGGAGAGCCCCCAGAACCTTCCCAAACTCACATTGCACAGGTTTTCTCCGTAATTGGTGGCACAGATCATGTCCCCCAAGATAAGGGGGAGGATGTGGGGGATGGGGGACTCTTTCCGGTAAATCTGGTCACACCTCTTGTTGTCCATGATGAACACCTCCGCCTCCTGCAGCTCTGGGGTCAGCGTGGAGTTGGCTGCCGAAGAGCCCAGTAGGGCGAGGATTAACCCCTCACTCCACCCAGCCTGGCCATTTCCCAGGGTCCTGTCACCTCCATCCTGGGGACTCAGCCCGCCCACCCCTTAGCACTTCCACACCCTCCTTTCCTGGCCCTCCCCCTGCCGAGAGGACCAGGTCTGGCAAGCCCCTGTGTTTCTCTGGGAAGCTTTCGTTTCTGCACCAAGCAGGTGCAATCCAAGTCACAGGGACAAGCTGAGAGCCAGCCACATGCTGATGCTCTCCAGCCTGAGCCCGGCCCCGGCTGTGCCCTCGGCCACCTGAATGAAGCTCACTCCTCCTACAGGCAGCTCAGGCAGACCCTCGGCCCAGAGCTCACCCCACACCCCTCTCAGCTGGAGCTCAAGATCACCTGACAAGCCCGGCAGGTGGGGCTCAGGAGTTTAGCGTGGACCCTTGAACCAGGAGGTCAGGGTTCAATTCCCAGCAGGGCATGTGCCTGGGTTGCAGGCTCAATCCCCAATGTGGGGCGTGCAGGAGGCAGCCGATCAATGATTCTCTCTCATCATGAATGTTTCTCTCTCTCTCCCTCTCCCTTCCTCTCTCTGAAATCAACACAAAAATATATTTTTAAAAATCCTTTTTAATAAATGATCACCTAACAAGTCTTTCCCTGTCACCCTCCACTCAGGTGAGCTCCCTGGGGGCAGGGCATGTGCTCCCATTGCCAAGGCTCAGCATGTGGCAGACGCTTGAAGATCGTCAAGTGAACACATGACTGAGCGAATGTGTGACTCCCTGACTCTGAGCTTCTGATAGGCTGGGCCTGACTGCGGGCCCACGGCAATGGGCAGCAGTGCCCACGTGGGAAGCAGTCTTAACACATTAAGGACCAGGGGCCGGAGGTCACGGCCATGAGTTCCCTGAGATGCCCTGTGAGGGGGCCCAGCTGGCAAGGCCCCAGGAGGAACTGCTGCAGCCTCTGTGGGACCCCCAACCCCAACCCCCTCCTGCTCACCTGAGTAGCGCAGCTTGGCCTGGCTCCAGCCGGTCACCCAGCACTGCACCCCCACCTTCAGGTCGAAGGTGGGCTCCGGGAGGCAGATGGGCTGCACGTACTTGCTGAAGACGATGGGAGTGTGCAACTGCAGGAGGGCGACATCGCCTATGGTGAAGGTCCGGCCCCAGAACTTGGGGTGCATGATGATGTCCTTCACCTGGATCGAGACGGCCATCCTGGGGTTCGTGGGCTTCAGCTGAGCGGTGCCGAGAGTCACGGAGTACTCTTTGGTGCTACAGGGGACACAGAGCCCCACCTGGTAGGTGTCAGGGTCCCCAGGGCACCCTGCTCCTACCTCCACCCAGGACCCCTCCCTTAGCAGGCGTCCTGCGGATCCAGCCTGGAGGCCCTTGGGGCCAGAGATCTGGCTGCCTCCGCATCCATCATTCAAGTTGATTCAAGGTGGCCTGGCCTCTGTGTGGTGTGTACAGAGGTTGGTCTACATGCATGTTTTCATGCATTAGGAGTGGGGTGCCATACTGAGTTTGTTGCCCTACTTAGCACACGGTCTCCGTTGCTTGGGGCTCCTGTCCCAGCTCAGTCCCTGGCTCCCTGTGAGGTCCCCCTATCTGGGCACCCCTTCCCATGCCCCCTACCTCCCCACTCATGTTGCTTCAGAGGAAGCGAGAACGCCAAACAGGGCCTGTTGCAGCCCCGGGTCTCCAGGCCCCCGACGCGTGGCCGCACTCACCCTTTGATGCAGTGGGCAGCGGTCAGCACCCATTTGTGGCCAATGAGGGCCCCTCCGCACACGTGCTCATCTTCCACGCGGAGGCTCACCTCCCAGGGCCAGTGGCGGCTCGCGTCCTTGTCCTCCGGCCACCAGGGCTTGCCACAAACTTTAGGGACAAGATGCCGAGGAGATGCAGTGACCACCCAGAGGAGGATCGGAAGGACCGTGACCAAGATGCCCCGGGGCGTGTGCACCAGGCCGTGAACCCAGGGCTTGTTCCCATTTCAGAGACAGGAGAGAAGGGCAGTGGCCGCTCACAGCGCTGAGCCCGGCAGAAAATGACCGTGACAGAGATGAAACGCATCGAGATAGCGACAGCACAGGGGGACACGGAGAATGTATTTTCTGTTGGGTGTGCTGGGTAGAGAAATGTCACTGACTGTGAGAGTAAGTTGTTGAAGGGTTATATATACACAAAAAAAGTACACAAATGCCCTAGCTGGTTTGGCTCAGTGGATAGAGCATCGGCCTGTGGACTGAAGGGTCCCAGGTTCAATTCCGGACAAAGGCACATGCCCAGGTTGCGGGCTCGATCCCCAGTAAGGGGCATGCAGGAGGCAGCCAATCAATGATTCTCTCTCATCACTGATGTTTCTCTCTCTCTCTCTGTTCCTCTCTGAAATCAGTACAAATATATATTTTTTAAAAAGGTTGGAAAGAGAGTAAAGAGAGGGAATAGGAGTGGAGCACGGACATAAACAGGAATAACTTAGTCAATCAAATAATTCAGGACAAGTCAGGACAATAGGGGCCCATGAACAAGCAGGATACACTAGCCTCCACCCTTGAAGCATCAGGAAAAGGCAGGGAGACCCAGAAGAGCTGGTTCTGCGGGCACTGCCGCGGGCCCCGAGGCTCTTTATGTGAAAGGAACCGTTTGGAACCAGGAGGTTTCTGTGTAGAAGAGGGGCACCTCCCCTGGTCGGATGCAGCCTGGGCTGGAGGTAGAGGCTCTGCGTCCCACAGGAACGCTCTTTCCTCCCACCGGCAGGTCTGCGTGTCCCGGCAGCACAGCCTGGCCTTTGGAAAGCAGGCCCCTCCCACTACGTGCCTGCTTCCTTCAGGCCCAGAAACACTAGCCACAGGTGACCCTCTTCAGAACCTCCCCCGGCCCCCAGGAGCTGAGGCTCTCCTGCAGCAGGGCTCAGCCTACCCACCTGATTTGGTGTCTTCTCTGTCACCTGGAGAAAAGGGGCAGAGATGAAGAGAGCGAAGAGGGGCGTCTTCATGAATGAGTTCGTTCATTCATTCATTCACCAATATTTCTCATCTCCCACTCGTTCCCAGCCCGGAGCCCCAAGCTGTAGGACACAGGTCATCAGGCAGGTACACGCGGCCAGCAGGGGAAACAAGTAAACGCAATCACCCGAGGAGGTCGATGCAGGGACGAGGCCACAGATGTCAGGGGAGCCCCGAAGAAGCAGTGGACAGAGAGGCTCTGGCAAGAGGGGTCATTGTGGCAGGTCTTAAAGAGAAGGTAAGCCACGGATGAGAAGTGACGATGACATTCCTTACAAAGGCAACACCGTGGTGCAGGCCCCAGCTCTGGAGGATAACGGGCAAGGCCTGTGATGGCAAGAAAGGAAGGCCAGGGAGCAGACTCCGGGAGGAGGAGGCCAGTGAAGATGGGACGTGGGCCGCCGGTCTTGTGAAGGCAGCGAAGAGAACTGTAGGAAGGTGACAAGACTGAGGGCAGCCAGGCCCCACCAGAGGCGCTGCAGAAACCAGGCAAGAAATGCGGAGTCTGAGTGAAGACGGAGTGTGAGAACCGACGTGGTGAGCAGAGGGGGGACTTGGGGACACAGCCGAGTCCAGGATGACCCCCTCCCCATCTCTGGTGGCTGCCATCCTCTGAGCGAGAGGACAGAGTGAGGAAGCCCAGTCTGTAGGAGGAGGGCCTCCCCGCAGCTGAGATGGGCTCGGCTGTCCAGGCGGAGGCGCAGGCAGGTGGGTGCTCGGCCACACACTGGGCAGCAGCACATACAGTAGATGGCGGCTCACTGCCCGGGGCAGGTGAGTGCACGGCCAGCAGCAGGGAGGGGCCGACAGCTCCTTAGGGAACAGCAATCCATCGGGGATGAGCACATGGGCGGCTGGGAGGGACGAGAGGAGCAGGAGGTGGTGCTGAGGGAGAGAACTGAGCTGCTGAGCTCTCTAATTTGATGGGACCTTCCTTCTGTTACTTCTTGAGCCGCCCCTACATACGATTTAAGCCTCTCTTGGGTGAAAGGGTGAAGGGATTAACAAGTACAAGCTGAAGTTACAGAAGAGTCAGAGACGACGTTACCGCAGAGGGAAGTCAATGCTATGGGAATCACTGGGTGTGGTTCCAGGTGGAAATATCTGTATGGACATGATTGTCTACTGCTGCGCTGTCCGCCTGTAACTGGTACAAAATAATATTGGATGTAACTCCGATTGAAAATTAATGTTTCAAATTAAAGTTTCTCGTTGGGCACTCCCCAAACCACTGTGTCTGCACCTGCACCAGTCATGCCAGCCCCCGGTGGGCACCTGGGGACAGGGAGACCCGCTGCACCTGCGAGAAGAACCCTAACTCTGTCATTGTTGCTCCCGATGCATCAAGTGCCCCCCTCCCCTCCCCTCCATCTGGTTCCAGGAAACCGCCGTTCACTCTGTTTCACCTGAGGGAGGGGAGACGCACCCAGGGCTGTGTCCACTGAGGAACAAGGCAGCGCTGGGTAGGGAAAGAGGGTCGGGTTGTGGATGAATTGTGGAATATTCTGTCACATGGAGACCCTGAATCTGTGCGGGCCAGTCCCCATGCCCAGGTGGGGTACCCTCGGTGCCCAGCTGCCTGGGGCGATGAGAGAGGGAGCCTGGGGATGCTGACAAGAGGGTGGCTGGGGTCTCAGCCACGAAGGTCCACGCTGCCAGCAGACAGAAGCAGCTGACCCCCCAGGAGAAAAGTCGGGGATCCCCAGGAGGCTGCAGGCCCAGCGGGGGCTGGGGGAGGAGGCCAGAGAGGGCAGGGGTTTGGCATCCCTGGGAGGTGGGGGGGCGGGTAGTGGAGGAGAGGTGACTGGGCGGGGGGTGGGGGTGGGGTGGGGTGGGGAGATCCCAGAAGCCCAGAAGGGTTATCCGGGCCTCCAAGGGGGATTGGGGGTGAGGAGGGGAGGGAGGAGTGGGAGGAGCAGAGGAGGAGAGCAGGGGAGCGGGGTGGGGAAGAAGGCGGGGCCCTGTCGCCTCACCCCAGCTCCGCAGCGGCGGTGGCAGCAGCAGCAGAAGGAAGAGGAGGCTCAGGCCTCCAGGCCCAGCGCGGAGGCCCCCTAGCGAGGCGGCCATGAGCCCGCAGGCGGCACCCGCCGAGTGAGACGCGCGAAGGCACCCCATGCGCGTGGGCAGCGCTGGCGCACGATGCGCCTCCAGCACGTTACCTGCCGGATCCCCAGGCGCGAGCCGCCCTCCTGACGTCCTCCGCGAGGGGGAGGAGGAGCGGGAGGAGGAGGGGGAGGGGGAGGGGGAGGAGGAGGGCGCCCCCGGAGCCCCAGCACCCCCCCCTTCCCCCGCGCCAGTTCCTGGAAGGTGACCTCGGAGCCCTGGACCCCAGAATGCCCCCAGGTGGCCAGCCCCACGACAGCGCCCCCAAGTGCCTTAAATTGGTGACAGCGCCCCCAGAACCTGGCTGGTGATCCCTGGACCAGGGACGGCTTCTGTCCCCTAGCCCCGGCTGCACCCTGGTCCCTGCGCTGGGTGCATGGGACTTACCCAGTTTATCTTGAGAATCTGGAAAGCTGTAGACAGCGCAAGAGAAGAAAGTTTCAGGTTCCGCAGGGACCCGGGAAGATGTCTTAGAGACAGTGACATCGGAGCCGGACCTAAGACTTGAACAAGAAGCCAACCGGGCGGCCAGGCTTAGAGACGAAGGGCTCCGGCTCCCACGGTGTCTGGAAGGACGCTGTCCTTGAATTGTCCTTGAATCGCTGGTGTGGCGGAGATTGGGAGACCGAGATTTCTGTTTCTCTTGTCCAGTGTGGAGGGCCCAGCTTTGGGGACCACAGCTAAGGGGGTGCAGATGGGTCCCCACCAATAGGTGGGTAGAGGTGGCCTGTGTCCCCGTGTGGAGCGTGGTCCCCAGGGCAGCAGTAGCATTACTTGGCAACTAGGTGGAGAGGCACCTTCTCAGCCCTGCCCAGACCCGCAGGCCTGGGAACTCTGGGAGGGAACCCGTGGTCTGTATTTAACCAGCCCTGCAGGGAATTCGGATGCAGGGAAAGCACAAACCACAGCTGAGTGGAGCCATCAGGAGAAAAGCTACCTGCTGACCAGGCTATGGGAACAAGAACATCAGTTGACTTTTAACCGCTGACTATTCAGTGGCTCCTTAAAGCAGCCGGTTGGAGCCGCATTAAGAGACTGGGTTTGATGCAAGCTCTGTCCCACCCAGCCTTCCTCGGCAACAGTGGGACTGACACAGGCCGCCCTCTGAAGCCCTGGAGGGAAACCTGGGCCGGACAGCAGGGTCAGAAGACCGGGAGGGAGTGGCCAGAGCGAGGCAGAGACTCTGGACCACTGGGCCCTGGAATGAGGACAAAGAACTAGATCCAAACACAATGACTCTCTTCACTCTAATTCTTTTTTTTTTTTTTAATATATTTTATTGATTTTTTACAGAAAGGAAGGGAGAGAGATAGAGAGTTAGAAACATCGATGAGAGAGAAACATCGATCAGCTGCCTCCTGCACATCTCCTACTGGGGATGTGCCCGCAACCCAGGTACATGCCCTTGACTGGAATCGAACCTGGGACCTTTCAGTCCGCAGGCCGACGCTCTATCCACTGAGCCAAACCGGTTTCGGCTCACTCTAATTCTTTTTATGCTTAAAACTTTAAGTCAAAACCACAACACTTTCTTTTTTAAATAAGCAAGTATAAGGATCTATCAATAAAGAATTGCGGAAGATCAAAAACACTATCATTTCAAAAGCTTCCTTCTTTACTTCAGAGAATAAAACTCACAAAATATAAAGTCTGCTAGTCTGTTTGCATCAAAAACCCCAATCTGCTCAGCAATGGACAGGTATGATGGTGCTCATTTTATTAAACAAATGTGTGTGCCATTGGCTGGAGGCATCTTTTAACAAAATCAATGTCTTTCAGATTCTATTGAAGTAACAATATACCTTCAGCATATAAATGCCAGCTAGTGGGTGCCTGGCTGGTGTGGCTCAGTGGTTGAGCATCGACCTATGAACCTGGAGGTCACAGTTCGATTCCAAGTCAGGGCGCATGCCCAGGTTGCAGGCTTGATCCCCAGTAAGGAGCGTGCAGGAGGCAGCAGATCAGTGATTCTCTCTCTCCTCTCCCTTCCTCTCTGAAGCCAATAAAAATATGTATATATGTATACTTAAATGTCGGCTAGTGGGAAATCAGCCGTTCCCACGTCAGCAGTTATCCAGAGAGCATTCATATTTTGCATCATAAAATTGATTAGAGACTAATGCTTTGTGTTTTCATGAATAAGAAAGAGAATGCTAAAAATTTATAATTCTAAACAATTCCCAAAGATACTTCTGTTAAAAAAAAATCAATGTTAAAATTAAACATAATGAATAGTTTAACTATGCAACCTGAATGGCCTATGTAAAGCATGACTACCTTATGAGACAAAAAGCTTCAATCTCATCATTTATATTCATCATCAATATGTAAATCATGTACGTCTACATTAGCCCACAAAGTCCAGGACAGCAGAGCTTCAGAACATACAAGACATTCTCCAAACATTTATTTGACTGATGCCAGAAATCTCGGCACTCCTTCCTGTCTCAACACAACATGGGGTGAGCCTGGATGTGGCCACCAGGGCACTGAGGGAGGGGGTTCCGAGACCGGGTTGACCCAGGAGGCTGACGTGGCAGAGGCTGGCACTCACAGGTGGATCCACATGGGGTGCAGGGAACGTCTCCCCACCACAGACAACCGAGTCCCGTGGAAATCACACCACAGCAGGTGGCACCTCGCTCACTCTCTGGACAGTCACCAAGCTGACTGGTTTGACAGTATCAGGCGACAGCCTGAAACCACTGGGTCTAACGGTGTCCAGCGCTGATGGCGTCTCCTCCTCGGTAGAACTTCTCCGAGACGTCCATGCGGCACCTGTTCTCCTGGGCAGGCCAGCTGGCCCCGGAGCTGGATGGTTTCAGCCTCCCTCCCAGCAGGTGTAGGCGGGGCCGGGGCCAGGGACTGGAGCGCCAGGCAGGACACTTTCGGGGACTCCAGTCTCACTTCTACTCTCTGTTGTGTGGCTCCACAGAGCTAGTGGGTCCCAACGGGAATGTGAGGGGAGGGCACTGAGGAGAGGGAGATGGGAGGAGAGGCCTCGAGGGAGACTCAGAAACAGGAGGGAGCAAGCCTGTGGTCACAAGGTCACCAAGACGCCCAGGGACAGCACCAGACACAGGGGCAGGGTGGGGAGGACTGCTGAGTCTTGAGAAGAAGCCTGGCTCATCTGATCAATGACCCAGTCCTTGAAGAAACTAACTTCAGTGTAAACTCCAGGATATCCTTTGCGGCCACAGCCGATGCCCCAGCTCACAATCCCCACTTGGACCCAGGTGTTATTAAATTCACAGACCAAGGGGCCTCCAGAATCTCCCTGGAGAGAGAGAGAGAGAGAGAGAAAGAGAGACAAATGGAGGAATGAAAGACCAACATCAGAGCCGGCTGGCTGCCCGCAAGGCACTGGACACACGTGGGGCGCCCCCAGCCCAGGTTTCTGAGAGATTTACAAGTTGAAAATTTGTAAACATACTCAAAAACTGTGCCCAGAAAATACCGACTATAAACAGAGAAAATGTACATACTCTGAGACAACAATAACGATTAAAGCCCTTACCTAAAGCATTGCCTGTCACACAGAAGGGGCTCACAACATGTGACCCGTCTCACTGGTGTGTCCTGCCTGGACCCCCCTCCTCCCTGCCCCCCTCCAGGCAGCATCCTCTCCTCTTTACTGAAAGGCTGGGTCAGGGTCAGGCCAGCCGGGCAAGGCCCCCGCAGCGTGTCCCGCTGAATCCCCTTCATCTGAGTGGAGAGTGAATGGAGGGGCTGGCAGGCGATGCAGGTCCTACTGCCTGTGATGAAGAACCCCAGGGGACAACCTCAGGGCTGAGGCAGCAAAGGGTCGTGGACTGACCTGGCAGGAATCCTTTCCGAGATCGGTGTAACCACAGACACACCCTTCCCTGACTACGTCAAACCTGGTTCCCAACTTTTTCTTGAGGATCTCATTGCACTTCTCATGGCGAATGATTTTTAGCTCAGCCTCCTGCAGCAATTCGGGGGCTGCCTCCTTAGGATCTGGAAAGATAGTATCAGACAAGGGGGTCCGCTTAGTGGCACCCACTCTGGGCCCCACAGAGTGTGTTCACACACAGACACCCTCTTAGGGCAGTGGCTATTGTCGCCACTGGACATTGCAGGAAAGGAGACCCAAAGGTGACATGGGGAGAGGAGGAGGTAAGCATCAAAACCAAGACAGGAGAAGGAAGGGCCGATCAGGACCGGAAGAGGCGAGGCCTTACCAGCCTGAGAAATCAAGCCAAGCACCTGTCACCCTGAGTGCCATTAGGAATCTCGACAGGTGTCCTAGACATCAGGACTTTCTTTCACTTGGAGCAGGTTCACAGACTTGCATCAGGAAGTGCCCCGCAGGTACCAAATCCAGCTCTCCCAGGGGCAGGAGGCCCTGCAATGTCACTGAGAGGCATCTCTACGGCCTCTTCTCACCGAAAACTCCCCAAGCACCGAGGCAAGTACTTCCAGTTGGGGGCGGCTCCGATTAGCAGCCAAAACCCACCTGAGCTAAAACCCACCTTGCTTGTCACCCAAGGTCCTGACCTATTCATAGAAATGTGCAACCCCATCAACGTACCCTCCTCCCTTTCCCTCTGGCTAGAGAACTGCCTCCCTGGTCTCCCTTTGGCCTCAACCCCAGGGCACCTCTCCTCGGGCCTGAATTTGCTTCACAGTCTCACCTTTTTCATGTAGTTTTCCCCACCCAGTCACCCAGCAGTCGGTATCCGTTTGCACCATGAAAGTCTTCTCCGGGAAGCACACGGGCTGGATGTGGGTGGAGTAATTCACAGGGAACTCGAGCAGAACCAGCGCGATGTCGTTCTCGATCGTCTTGAACGTGCTGTAATCCTGGTGGATGACGATGTCTCGCACCGGGACTCGGACTGCCATTTTGGACGCATGATGCACGTGGATGCCTCCTACCTTCGCCGTGTAATCCAGGTAGCTGCAGAGAGGTCCTGGATGGTCCGCAGTCCCTTCCACGTGGTCTGGGTTCTCCCCAGCCCCATCCTATCTCCAACGCCAGCCATCAGCCACTTCCCTCCCTCCACCCTGCATCCCCCCGCCCCCCCAGCCACTCCATCCAGGGGTTCTCAAAGTCTGGTCCTCGGATGAGCAGCATCAATATCACGTGGGAACGTGTCAGAAATGCAAAGTCCTGAATCACAACTTCTCGGGCTGGGGACAGGCCATCTGTATTTAACAAGCTCTGCAGGCCTTTCTGGGCTCATTAGAGTTCAGACCACTGATCTAGCCAAACGGGTCTACTCCACCCCTCCTCCCCCGTAAGCACCCCCTCGCCCCCAGGGGAGTCTCTGCCCAGCACTGCCCCCCACTGGCATCTTCCCCTTCTGGCCGCGGTGAAGGCTGACCAGCACTGGCTTCAAGCAGCGGCTTTGAACCTGGTTTTGGATCTGGATGGTCCAGGCTCCCAAGGGCCCTAGCACCACCTGCCTCTGACCACAACCTGAAGACAAAGCCCGGGGCGGGGCCAGCGCTGGCTCGGGCCGCACGACCTGACCGGCCAGGTGCAGAGCCGGAGCCTGGAACACTCACCCGTAGATGCAGTGGGCGGCGGTCAACACCCAGCGGTTGGCAATGAGGGAGCCCCCGCACACGTGCTCGTCCTGGATCTGCAGGCTCACCTGCCAGGGCCACTGCCCCTCCGCCGCCGGCCTCCCGCCCACGATCCGCATGGTCTGGTGGCCGCAGCCTGGAGCAGGCGAGGAGGGCGCACTGAAGGGCCACGCCGCCGGCGCCCGCCCCGCTCGACCCGGCCCCAGCACCGCTGGTCTCTGTGCGGGCGGCCCAGCAGCATCACCTGCAGCGACGGGCGGTGTCGGTGTCGGTGGAGCCACCGCCGTTTCCTGGGCATCAGAGCCCCCTGGGGTAGACGCCGCCAAATGGGGGGACCCGGGGGCCTCGGAGGGCCCCTGAGCGCCTACGGGTGGCAACTCCCGCGGGCCCGCCCCCGGGTCCTGGCGGCCGCCCCCCGAGGGCGCGGGTGAGGGTGCGGGCCCGGGCCCCCCCGCCCCGCCGGCCCGGGCCTCCGGGAGCCGCAGCAGGAGCAGGACCAGGACCAGGAGGCCCAGGGCGCCGGTGCCGCCCAGGCCGCCCCGTAACGGCATGGGCCCCGCCCGCGGCCCCTCTGCTGGCGCCCTCGCCCTGGGGTTGGCGGAACCGGGGCCGCGCCGCGTGCGTATGTGCGTATGTGCGTGTGTGTGCGTGTGCGTGTGCGTGCATACGTGCGTGCGTGCGTGCGTGCGTGGGGTCATCTGGGGTCAGAGCCTGTTCCGCAGAGGCGTTCACGGCGCCGGCTGCGCGGGGCTGAGGCCTTTCTCGCGCGTCCCTCCCCGGCTTGTTCGCAATAAAGACTTCGGGGCCGTCATGGCCGCGACGCACAGTCGCTAAGAGCTGGACGCGGCCGAGTGCCCACCGGTGGCGAGTGGACTGAAACCGGCGGTGCCGCTGCAGATGGAATACGACGCGGCTGCGAAAAAGAACGCGCTCTTCCCACTCGCAGCGCCGACGGACGGACGGACGGACGGATGGACGGGCGGGCGGACGGGCGGGCCGGGAGAAGCCAGTCGGAGGAAGGTCAGTTCGCATGACCTCACTCACCTGTGGGATCTAATGAACAACATACACTGATGAACAACGTAGGTCCAGAGAGGAAGCATGGGGAGACCGTCCAACCTCGGGACTGGCATGCAGCTGAGCAAGACACCGGGACCAGACGGCGGGGGCGGGGGCGGGCAGGGACCGGTCAGTGGGGCAAAAGGAGACATATGGAATACTTTAAACAATGAAGAATAAATTGAAAAAAGAAAAGTAGAACCGACTTAACCTCCTAGCAACAGTGGGGAAAAACAGCAACAAAAACTTCAACCCCGTGATGTAACTTGCACTGAACATTACGAGGCACGACGTTGGAGATAACAGTGCTGCCTTCAATAAAACCAACCCCATCTGAAAAGAGCCGTTAGCAAAATGCAAATTAAAACTGCAACGAGGTAGCACTGCACACCGAACAGACTGGCTACAGTTAAAATAGTGCCCAGCAGGTGTGGCTCAGTGAATGTGTCACCCTAGGAACCAGGAGGTCACAGTTCAATTCCCCTCAGGCTGCAGGCTCATCCCCTGTAGGGGGCATGCAGGAGGCAGCCAGTCAGTGATTCTCTCTCATCATTGATACATATATATAGACAACACCCAATACTGACACGGATGCAGATATTGAATCATTCATACATTGTGCCAGGAATGTAAAATATTACAACCTCTCTGGAAAACAGATCGGCAGTTTCTTAAAAAATAAAATATGCAATTACCATATGACCCAGTAATTGCACTCCTGGGCATTTATCCCAGAGAAATAAAGATTTATGTTCACACAGACACAAAAATAACTGTTCAAATGTTTATGGTAGCTAAATTCATAATATAGTAGTCCTCCATGTCCACGGGTTCACTCTCTGTGGTTTCAGTTACCCATGGTCAGTTGTGGTCCAAAAATGGTAAATGGAAAAATCCCAGAAATAAACAATTCATAAGTTTTAAAATGTCCCTCCATTCTGAGTCGCGGGATGAAATATCACACTGTCCTGCCAGGTCTGTGAATCATCCCCTTGTCCATTGTCTCCACACTCTACACGCACTGCCCACCCGCTAGTCATGAGCAGCCACCTCCCTTGTCAGGCTGACCGCCTCAGTGTCGCAGTGCTCATGTCCACGTCATCTTATTTTACTTACAGATGGCCCCAAAGCACAAGAATGACGATGCTGGCAATTTGGATACGTCAAAGAGAAGCTGTAAATGCTTCCTCTAAGTGAGAAGGTGAGTACAGTGCAAGGTATTTTGAGAGACCACATTCATGTAACTTCTATTACATTATATGGTTACAGTTCTCTTTTTATTACTAGTTATTGTTGTTCATTTCTTGCTGCACCTGACTTATAAATTAAACTTTATTATCGATACATACGTATAGGAAACAACAGCACAATGTACCCTTGAACAACATAGGGGTTAGGGGTGCCAACACCCCTTGCAGTTGAAAATCCACCTATAACTTACCTACCAATAGCCTACTGGTGATGGCTAACCTGACCAATAACATAAACCGTTGGTTAACGCGTATTTTGTATATTATATGTATTATGTAATGTATTCTTACAATAAAGTAAACTAGAGGAAAGAGCATGTTTTTAAGACAATCATAAAGAAGAGAAAATAAATTTACGGCACTGTATATATTTATTGAAAAAAAATTCGTGTATCAGTGGACCTGTGCAGTTTGAAGCCATGTTGTTCAAGGGTCAGCTGTATGTATAGGGTTCGCTAGTATCCACGGTTTCAGGCATCCCTTGGGGGTCTTGAAGTGTATTCCTCACAGATAACAGGCACTACTGTAGCCACCACCTGGAAAAAACCCTGGAGTAAACAGAATAATGGCCTCCCAAAGATGTCCGCGTTCTAATCCCTGGAACCTGTGAATATATTACCTTACACGGCAAAAGGAACGTGATAAAATAAAAATCTTCTGGGTTACACACATAGGAATGGCCATAGTGCTTTGTAGTTCCTCCCATCAAGAGATGAAGTTGGGCCCTGGCCAGTGTTGCTCAGTGGTTGAGCATCGTCGACCCAGGAACCAAGAGATCATGGTTTGATTCCCGGTCAGGGCAGATGCCCGGGGTTGCGGGCTCAATCCCCAGTGTGGAGCATGCGGGAGGCAGCCAGTCAGTGATTCTCTCTCATCATTGATGTTTCTATCTCTCCCTCTCTCTTCTGAGCAAATGGGCCGCACTGGACGGCACTGGGCAGGGCACTGGGCAGGCTGTGCGGTAGGCCTTCCCCAGGCCCCCACCAGCCCAGGGTTCTGTGCATATGAGAACTGAGAACTGAAAAGTTAATAGGAAAATTTTAATGTCATCCAAGGATATTATAACTGGTTGCTTCCCAAACCGCAGTGGTTGTTAAATATTCTGAATATCACCTCTGATGATAGCCCCCAGATCCTTTCATTTGCCTAGAGTTTCTCTAGAGGTCCTAACCCATAGAGCCAGCTCCCTCCACGGGGTAAGCTCCACTCCCAGACACCCCGACACCCTCCACTCACGCAGAACTCTTCCTGCCCTTTCCCAAGCCTGCTCTGGTGGCCCCACCACTAACCAGCTCAGCCAGAAACACAGCCTCTCCCTCACCCTCACAGGCAGTCAGTCACCAAGAAGTGAGGATTCATCTAAACACACCTCTTTCACCCGCCCCCTGCCCTGCAGTCCTGCCTGGCCAGGACCTAGAAACTTGGCACAGTGATTCTAACTCCAACCCCCTTCTCTGGCCATAGTTGACACCTCATTGCTCCAGACCTGTAGTAGGTTCCCCAAACATGACAAGTCCCCTCAAACCTCTGAGCCATTGTACATGCTGTTCCCTTTCCCTACAATGCTGTTCTCTTTCCAAGAGCTCCAAACACTCATCCTCTAATACCTGGCTCAAATGCCCCCTCCTCAGGGGGGCAGCCTGGTGCAGAGGGCAGACAAATCCCCAGGAAGGTCGGCACAATCACACGATGGAGACACCTCTCATTGAGGCTCCTCTGAAAACTTAAACTCCCATCGTTATGAAGGGAGGGGAGGAACTCTGGAGAGAGAAGGGAAAGAGGGAGGGGGAGGGGAGGAAGACACTGAGTTATGTATGGGCAGGAAAATGCAAAATGCATCCTTTGTAGAAGATGCAATTGCCTTCTAAAGCAAATCCAAATGAACCAACTGAGAAATTAATAAAACTATAAGAGAATAAGCTAAGAGGGCTGGGGAAAGATCAGTAGACAAAATCAATAGCTTTCTACTCATCAATAACAAATTAGGTCATATAATAGGAGAAAGATGTTCCATCAGTGATAGCCATCATATACTTACAGACCCCAGGAACTGGCACCCAGGTTCCCATGACCCTTTGCATCACCCTCCTGGCTCCTGCCTCTGGGCCTTTGCACTGGCTGTTCCCTCTGCCCCAGACATGGTTTATCTCCTCACCTCCTGGGGCTATTCCAGGGTCAGCACTTTTTATGTAAAGGCCACATTTTAAAGACCTTAGGCTGGGTTGGCTATGAGGCAAAATTGAGACTATTATGCAGGAACTTAACATATACCAAGAGAGAAAACGTCCACAAGATGTTTAGTGATGAAATGTGACTTTATAATAAGACTTGATTACTGTTTTGTTTTTTGATAATACAGGTCAACTAAGGCTAAGAACGGGATTCTTTTAGGGGGATAACATCAAAGTTAGTGTTCCCATCATGGAATTGATTGTAAATGCTATTCTGTAAAAACCATTCTCAGCTAAGAGAAGGTGGGCCAGGTCTGATCCATAGTCAAATGCCACCTCTCAGTGAGGCTCTCCAGGACACCCTCTCAAAAACAGCCCCTCCCACCTGCCCTCTCGTCCTCTGACTTTCTCTTAGCACTTCTCACAGTCTGACCGCTGTCTTTTATTCGTGTGTACGTTGGCTGCCTTCCTCCCACTCGCAAACATGTGGGCAGGGGTCGGGTTTTGTCTGTCTTGCCACTGCTTATTCCCAGCATCTGGCACATAGTAGTCACTCAATAATTATCTGTTGAATGAATGTGCCTCACTGGCTTCTGCCTCCGGGATGGATGGATGGATGGATGGATGGATGGATGAATTGTAGTGAAGAGAGACTGTGTTCATACCTGTAAGTGCTTAGAGCATTGCCTGGCACAGGCTGTGCTCAATTGGTATTTGATAGATCAGACAGAGGCTGAAAACCAGGACTGCAGGCTTTATTAGAGGAGAAGGACCTGCGGGAGAACAGCAACTCGTGCAGGGTGGGCGCGCCTTTTGAGGGGCGGGATGGGAAGGGGTGGGGGCTTAGTGTACTTGGCGTGCGCTGATTGGTGGCTTCATGTATGGTCCATATAGGAACAAGGGCTTAGGGTATTTGGCAGGTGTGGATTGGTGGTTCAGTGTATAGTCCAGCCGTGGGCAAACTACGGCCCACGGGCCGGATCCGGCCCGTTTGAAATGAATAAAACTAAAAAAAAAAAAAGACCGTACCCTTTTATGTAATGATGTTTACTTTGAATTTATATTAGTTCACACAAACACTCCATCCATGCTTTTGTTCCGGCCCTCCGGTCCAGTTTAAGAACCCATTGTGGCCGAAACCGGTTTGGCTCAGTGGATAGAGCGTCGGCCTGCGGACTGAAGGGTCCCAGGTTCGATTCCGGTCAAGGGCATGTACCTGGGTTGCGGGCACATCCCCAGTAGGAGATGTGCAGGAGGCGGCTGGTCGATGTTTCTCTCTCATCGATGTTTCTAACTCTATCTCTCTCTCTCCCTTCCTCTCTGTAAAAAATCAATAAAATATATAAAAAAAAAAAAAAAAAAAAAAAAAAAAAAAAAGAACCCATTGTGGCCCTCGAGTCAAAAAGTTTGCCCACCCCTGGTACTATAGTCCATATAAGGTACCTGGTTAGTCACTCAGGTATTTCCGGGCTGCAGGTTCCGTCATACTCCGCCCACCAGTTGAGGGAAGGGAGGATCTATCAGTATTCGTCAGTTACTGTTCCTCTCAAGAGGGACCTCGAGCGTCTGGAAAGTGCAGGCTCCAGAGCACAAAACACCCTCCAGCCCCAGAGGTGCCCACCACCGGCCTGCGCCCAGCCTGCCAGGAAGCCCGGCCCAGACCCCTGGCCCTCCCTCTGAGTCCCCTCCTCCTGCCCTGGAAGTCACTGCCCCAGGGGTGCGCGTGCTCCCCCTCGCCGGTCCCCTCTGTCGCCCCACAGCAGCCCCATCCCTCGGTGGAGGAAAGGCGAGGTGAGAGGCTGAGCCGTTTGCCGGGGTCGCGCGTGGCGGGGCTAAAGCGGGCCTGGGCACACAGCACAGCAGACAGACAGATGGACACATCTGTGGATGAGCCAGCAGCTGAGCTGGGACGGACACGAGGCCCTCCCCCCCACCCCTACCCCCACCCCACGCTGCTCCGCGAGGCCCGGCGGCAGGGGCTCTCGGGAGCCGCCCCGCCCCTGGCGCCGGGCCAGCGGTCCTCCCCGTGAGGTCAGCCATGGCCCGCGATTTCGGGGAAATACCAGCTCCTGATTGAAACCAGGCGACGGCCGGGCCCCGCTGCTTTCCCAGTAGAAACGAGGGTGTTTGTTCCAAGAGGACAGGGTGGCGGGGCCTGGCCTGGGCCGCGGGCGCGAGGCTTGCGCTGCAGCACCTGGTCGTGGGTGGGGGTGTCGGGGAGACGGGTGGGGAGGCGAGGGGAGGGAGGGGGTGGGGAGCGAGGCACCCCGACGTCCTGGCCAGCGCAGCCCGGGGGGTCGCCACCCAGCACGTGGAATGAGCCGACCAGGGAGGGTCACGGACCGTGGCCTGGAAGCCACGCGGGGCGGGCAGGGCAGCTTCACGGAGACCCCCACCCGGCACCCAGCTCGGGCACTGGGCGGGGCTTATGCTAAATCCCCGCCCCTTCCCGGTTGCGCAGCCCAGGCCCCGCCCCCGGATCTGCCCGCCCGCCACCTGCAGGGGGCGCCCGAGAGCCGGCGCCCGGCGCAGACGGGGCCGCGAGCCGCCCGGCATCTGGAGCGAGTTAAGGGGCGGCGGGCGGCCTGGCGGGCGGCGGCGTGAGCTCATCCCGGCCCGCCCCGTGAGGTTTCCCGGCGGCGCTGGGACCCGGGCACGGAAGCGCCTCCTCCGGGGTGTGGGTGTGAGCGAGCGCGGCCGTGTGTGCCCCTGGCGCGCCGCCCGGAGCGCGCTGAGCCCTGGGAGCTGCGCCCGCCCGCGTCGCCGTGTAGCCGTGTGTCCTGGCTCGCGAGGGTGTGCGTGTCCCCACGGGGACACATGCGTGTAATGAGTTGCACACATCCCAGCACCTACTTCCCGTTTTACAGGAAAGAAGGCCACGTGCAGGGAGGGAGAGGGCGGGCCGCGGGGGGGGGGGGGGGGGGCGGGCAGAGTTGGGGCGCATCCCCATGCACAAACCTAGCTCCCTGGTCCCTGTCTCCCCCACCCACACCCCCATTCCTCAGGGCCTTGGGCACCCTCCTTTGGAAGGGAAGAAGAGCCGGCCCGGTGTGCTCAGTGGTTGGTTGAGCATCCACCTATGAACCAGGAGGTCAGGGCTCCATTCCTGGGTTGTGGGCTCAATCCCCAGTGTGGGGCGTGCTGATCGATGATTCTCTCTCATTGATGTTTCTATCTCTCTCCCTCTCCTTTCCTCGCTCTAAAATCAATAAAAATGTTTTTAAAAAGGAAGAAGAGATCCCTTCACACCAGGGTCATGGCTACCACACACATAGGAAGACACACACTTGATAAAGACTCACACACGGGGACACACACCAACAGACACGAGGGGACACCTCCTATTGGTGGCATCGGAGTCAGGGCCGCCAGCAGGCGGGTGGCAAGGTGGTGGCAAGGCTGGGAGAGGCCTCTGGGGAGATGCCTGCACCCCTGCCAGGGCGGGGAGCTGGAGGAGGGGCTGGAGGTCCCTGCACCCGCGTCCTCCAGGCTCTGGCTCCTGCAGTGGGCCCTGCGGTGCTGCCCAGGCTATGAAGGGCCTCAGAGGCCCCAGGACTCCCAGGGCCAGGAGCCAGAGTTGGGACATGGCACTGTGGGCATCACCAGACATGGTGCCCAGGTCAGGGGTGGGGGAGCTGTGGCTGGAGCAGGGACCTCTGAGCACCCAGGGCTCCCCCACCCATCGGGCTAGTCCTCTCTTCAGACCCTCACCTCAGGGCCTACTGTCCCACCTCGGGCAGCATAGCTCCAGCCGCCCTGGAGACCTCGGGGAGGTGGCCCTGGACCCTCAGAACCCACCTGCCTTTCTGACATGCCCCACCCTCCTCCCTTCACCCACAGCTGGTGGGGCTGAGACGAGGAGCCCGCCTGCAGGATGGGGCACATGAGCCCTTCCGGACCAGCGATTACTCCCAGAGCACAAGCTCGAGTTGGCGGTGCTGGGCTTGCTAGGAATCGAGGGCTCGTGTCCTCACGGCGTTCCCACCTGTGAGAAGAGAGGACCGCAGGCCCTGGCAGCTCCCCAGGGAGTGTTAACTCTGAAGGGATGTGCCCCTACCGTGGCCACCGAGGCGTCAGCTCCTGACACTGGGGCAGGCTGGTGAGGCAGTTTTAACTGGAATGACTCTGGTTTGCATAACCAGAGCCTCCAAATTACTTAGCAAAACATGTTTGCTTTTTAATTAACATGTGCTTGAAAAACAATGGTTTTAATTAAAGTGGGTGGGGGAGAAGAGTTCAAGGCGCGCCAAGGCCCAGCCCAGACTTCTTAAAAATAAAGTGGGAGCCTTGCCTCCCGCACAGAAGCTGGGGGCCCAGGCCATGGGCCCACCTGCCTCCGCCCCTCCCTGAGCCTTTGCCCTTTTGCTGACAGTTTAATCACTCACCTGCCCTCTGTTCCCTGCTCCCCTCTGGGGAGGGGTGGGCTGGTAGAAAGCAGTCTTTGGGGTAAATTAATGGGAGTCCACCAGGCGGGTAAGAGAAAGGGAGCAGCATGAGTGAAGGCCTGAGAGTGGGGGTCTTATTGGGGGAACATTAGATTTACTGGGGAGGGAGAGATATCAGGTTGGGGGAGGTGACCCATAAAAAAAGCCAGATCCCCCAGACTGGTGGACTGGAAGGGTAGGGCTGGACCCAGATGTCCAAGCCCCAGGGAGATGGGGGAGGGGGTGTGAGCTGGGGCCAGGAACTTAGGGGTGGAAGGGAGGTGACACTACCTGGAGCAGAAGGAAGGGAAGGGGCAGTGGAGAATGGAGGCAGGAGGGGAGTGGGCCTGGGGGCTCCATGGCCAGGACTGCAAGTTGAATCTGTCCAGCAGGGGGCAGTGTTGCCATCATTCAGCAAGCAGGAGGCACCCACCCAGAAGGTGATCAGTAATCGCTGGAGGAAGAGTGAGGGTGAGGAGCTGTCCCTCCAAGGCAGCCACACTTTCTCCCCGCTCTGGCCTTTTGGGGCAGGCACTGGGGTCAGAGGTTAGCACTAAGGCAGGACAGCACCCCCACCCCTCACTCATACAGGCGAAGGAAGATGGAGAGGACACTTCTGGGGAGTGAGGGTACAGGGTTAAGTCAGGTGGCCCCAAACCCCCAGCTCCCAGCAGCCCCGCCCGGAACCCTGTTTCTCATTAGGGGCCTCCAGCCTCCCCCGCCCCCATGAAACGTGCCTCCCTGCGCTTATGCATTGCACTCCGCCTGGGTGGGAGGCCCGGGGGTATTTTTTCCCCTGAGCTCAGACATTCCTCGCTTTATTATTCTCCACATTTCAAAGCAGCTGTTGCCTCCCCCAGCGTCCCCCAGCCCAGAGCTCAGAGTCCTAAAGGGGCCCTTCCAAGGCTCAGGACCCAGAGGCCCCACCCCTCCAGCCCAGCATAGGAGGGAGACTGAGGCTGTGACGGGGGCCCAGGCATCGGCATGGACCTCCTCTCTCAGGCGACACCTGAACTTGCCTCCCCTCAGGCCTGGATCCTCCTGTGCCCCCATCACCCTCCCCTAACACTGCCTTCCTTGCCCCTCAGGGCCACCTCCACACAGGTGACCTCAGAGCCCTGAACGATGCAGAGGGAGCCCTTGCCTGGAGCAGATGCTAGGGCACTTCTCGGGGTCCTGCCCTGCTCAGGGCCCTAACAAACGGAGCCCCCACCTGTGTCCGTGGCTCTACGAGAGCAAGGCCCTCCTAGAACACAGCAGGGCTGGGTCAGCTGAGGGGACCACCAAGGGGGAAACAGGTCTCAGGACTCACTTTGGGAGTTCGGGGAACTAGACAGGCCCCAGGCAGGTTCTTGTCCGACATCAGAGAGCTGCCCCGTCCAGTCCAGGAGAGGTGCGTCCACAGAGGTGAGCTCCCTGCTGCTGGGGGTTCAAGACTTGCCCTGGAAAGAGGCCGGCCCAGGTGTCGGAGGCCCCCTCCTGTCCAACTTCACGGTCAGAGTCTGGGGCTGGCAGATTCAGTGCCCACTGCAGCTGAATGTTTGAGGGCCCTCCTCGCTCACTCAGGATCGGCTAGACAGGTCTGGGAGCACAGGCGGAGGCACAGGACAGAGGACTGGGAGCTGGGCCGAGGACTGGCCTGGACGGGTCGCTGCAATGTCCTGGCGCCTGGTGAAGCGCCAGCAATGCCATCGCCGCACCATCGCTATGGACTGATGAGTTACGTGGGGTCAGACCTGGGTCCTGCTCAGAGGGTTGGGGGTAGAAAGCAGCCCTCAGGGCTCAGGGCCCACACCTGGGGAGGGACTCTGACCACCAGGGAAACTGAGGCAGGAGCCCACGTGGGGCAGGCAACCTGGGGACTGAGTCTGGAGGTCACTCTTGGCACTCTGGCCATGTCGCCCCTGCTGACCCTACAGCCAGGCATGTCCACCCCGGGGGTGGGGCTGCCTGCTGGATCCTCAGTGCCCAGGAGGGTAGGAGGTGTCCTGTGACGTGGCCCTGGAGAGTTCTCACCGTCCACAGTAAGCCGGGGCCCAGGGCCTGCCCGCACTTCCAGGTCTCCCCCCAGGGAGCCCCTACTACAGGAAGACACCCCTGGGACCTGGACTGCACAGAGCCTGGGCCCTCAGGCCAGAGCTGTCTCCGCCTCCAGATGTGGGTCTGGCTGTGTCACCCTTTGGGGCTTCTGGCCCAGGGCCCCTCCACCAGGCAGGCCATGCAGAGGGCTCTGCAGCTCCGGGGATGTGCCCGCTTCCCGTCCACCCCTCAGCCCTGAGCACTGCTCTTCCTCCCGTCACACTGTCACCCCCTGCCCACTTTCTTTTACCCCATCTCCTCCCCTCCTGCCAGAAACCACAGAAGCTTTGCCTTCCTGCCTCAGCAGCTCCATCCGCCCTGAGCTGCCCTGCCGACGAGAGGCCACTGTTATCCCACCTCCGGCTGCAGGCTCCAGAGGTGCGGGCAGGCATGGGCATCCCACGGTTGGGGGACACTTAGAGTCTTGGAGTCCCAGATTCTCCAACCAGGGGAGGAGCTGAGGCTTCTGCACTCGTGGGCCCCACCCCCCAGCCCCACCTCGCCAGGAACGGCTTGTCCTGGCCTATCTGCACTGCCCCTGCCAGCTCTCCACTCCCCAGGCCACCCCAGCGGGCAGGGCCAGGCCTCTGTCAGTCTCACAGACGGAGCACAGTTGGCACCTCATACTTACACGATGGCTGGATGGGTGGCTGGATGGACAGGTGGATGGACAGATGGAGGGATGGACGGCTGCCTGGATGGATGGATGGGTAGACGGAGGGAGGGAGGGATGAATGAATGGGTTGATTCAAATGAGCCTTGGGCCTGGAAGGGATCTGCCCCATTCAAGGGTCTCGATCCCAGGCTTTGGGAAGACATTGATTGCAACAAACTGAAATTTCCTCAAAACTTAAAAATCGACACGTCAGGTCTTATTTTGCCAAATAAAGCCACGGAAAACAGCGACCACCAGCTCCCCCACCATTGTTGTGTAAACAAAGCATATTCTCAAGGAGGAAAAAAAAGTAAAGTAGGCAGGATGCGACCTCAGGAGAGACAGGCAGGCCCTGAAGATTCATACGGTGAACTTCAGGGGAAACACACATGTGGGCCTTCCTGCTCCTGGACTCACAGGTTGGCTGGGCCTTGGGGGTGCCCAAGTGCTTCCAGACTGACCAGGGCACGAGCCCCTTCTGCAGCTTCCCAAGGAAATGGTTCGCCTCTGCTTGCACACCCCTTAGGACAGGGTTCTCACTACTATCCCAGTGAGCTGGGAGCTGGAGAAGCCACTCCAGAGCATCTGTCAGTGGTGCCCATGCACCCTGGGGGAGAGGGGAACTGGCCAGGAGGGGAGTGAGATGGAAGAGGGTCTGAGGGGAGGAAAAGCAGAGGCCTCCAGACCTGGGTACGAGAACTGTGTGAGGGAAAGGGGTGACCGTGGTCAGCTTGACCAAAGTATAAAAGTCAGAAAGTTGGCCAAGACCTCAGACTTCTCCGGGGGCACAGTCTCCTCAGATCAGGAGTTCCAGAGCCTCCCAGCTGCCCGAGCCCATCCCCCAGCCCTCCAGAAAGCTCTCTGATGCAGCCATTCTCACCAATGCCTCAGTCAATCATGAGGTGCCTGGACCCATAGGACAGAGGAAGGAACAAGGATGGGAAGAAAATGGTGGCACCTCGAGTGTCCTCAGCCAGGCTGGGGGAGGGCCAGGCAGGGCCAGCCCTGAGACCAGAGGGGCCTGCTGGGCGGTCCCCAGGAAGCCTCGTGTGTGTGTGTGTGTGTGTGTGTGTGTGTGTGCGCGCGCGCGCGTGCCCTCACACACACTCCACATTCCAGCTGTGCTCTGTCAGCATCTGGGCAAACCAGGATTGTGTGGCTTTGGGAGGCAGGAACAAGTAACCCCCAAACTCAGCGCGGGCGGGCCTGGGGCTTGTGGAAGGGACTGGGAGAGCCCCAGGGGGCACTGCTGTGCTGGGTCACCCGGTTCACGGTCTGGGGGTTCCCTGCTGCTCTCTGAGATGACTGGGTCAGCGCGCCCTGGGGTGCGGCTGCCCTGGACCCAGGCAGCTCACCCTTCCCCCTCCCCTCAACCCTCCGGACCATCCCGCGGCCTGAGGCCCAACAGCAGGGCACTCCATCCTACACCGCCCCCCGGCACCCACTCATGCAACAGGACGACAGGACGGCTGCCTGTCACACTGTGGCCCAATTTCTTTCGCCCCATCTCCTCCCTCCCTCCTCATCTCACACCCCCTCTCGTTTCATACACTCATTGCTTGGACCCTTTTACTCCAACCACTGATTTCTCTTAAGATCTTTGCCAGCCCGGCCGGCGTGGCTCAGTGGTTGAGCGTAGGCCCATGAACCAGGAGGTCATGGTTTGATTCCCAGTCAGGGCACATGCCCGGGTTGTGGGCTTGATCCCTAGTAAGAGGCGTGCAGGAGTCAGCGGGTCAGCCTCTCTCTCTCTCTCTCTCTCTCTCTCTCTCTCTCTCTTCTCTCTCATCAATAAAATATATTTTGAAAATAAAGATCTTTATCGGCGATCTGCCCGCCACCCTGCAGCTGAGGGTCCGAGCCCGAGGGTCTGGCTTCTCCTGCCTGCGGTCTGATTTCTTTCCTTCTGGTGACCTGGTAAGATCTTCCTCCAACACTTGATTTCTTCCAGACCCTCTGACCTCATTCTACCTCGGCCTGAATTTCTGGCCTCTGGGCTCCCCACTCTCTGACCCCTGTCCGGGCAGGGACCGGTATCACTGAGGATGGCGTCTGGAGAGAGGATGCAGGTGTGGCAGCTGCCGAGAGCCAGGGGCGTCCCTGCAGGGATGTCAGAGCAGAGGAGGGGCAGTTGGTTCTGGGGTCCTGATGCAGAGCTCTGTCCCTGGTCCCCTGCCCCCCAGCTGCCCCACTGACCCTCTGGCTCAGGCTGGCCCAGGCCTGGAGAGGTGGCTATCCCTGCCCCTTACCAGGACCTCAGAGATCAGGCTCCAGGCCAGATGGGGGGAGTGAGGCGTGGAGAGACCCCAGACCAACCTCCCCCGCCTCACGGATCTGACCTGGCACTTTGGGTGTGGAGGGGACCAGGCTGAAGGAGGACAACCCCTTAGCCCCCATCGCCTTCCGCCAGCCGCATGGCCGCAGGCTGGACCTCCCTGCTTGAGGGGAGCGGGATGTGTTTATGCAACTGTGGGGAGGCCACAGCCGGGCTGGCAGTGCCGCCGCTCAGCACAGCGCTGACTCGGCAGAGTCCCCAGCACGTCCACACTCCGACAAGCGGCCAGACACATGCATGCACACACAGAGATAACACATGTGTGCACATGCACAGATGGGCACGTGCAGACACACGTGGGCACGCACACGCACAGGCACCCTGTGGACACGTGCTCACTCCAACACCAGGAAGCCCACAGCCAAGGCAGGTGGGAGGAGGAGACAGGGGCTGCTGGGTCAATGTCTGTCTCCGCATCCCTCGGCGGAGGTCCCCAGGGAGGCTGAGCCCCACTGCCCACGCGCCATCTGCTCCCACGCACCTGTCGGACTTCCCTCCCAGCTGCCCTTCACTCCTGGGGTCCCCTCCCTGGGAGACTGTCTGCATTTGGGTATTGTCTCAGCTCTGCTTCTGGGGAAGCCCCACCCAAGACACTCTGACTCTCCTCACTTTTGTTTTTGTTTTCTTTAACAAGACGCCCCACCCCTCTCTCCCAGCCCTGGCAGCCACCATCCTACTTCCTGTCTCTCTGAATGTAACTCTCCAGGCACCTCATGAAGTGGAATCACACGGAACATTGGCCCTTCCGGGACTGGCTCATTTCACTTAGCGCGGTGCCCTCGGAGTTCACCCGCGTGGTAGCCGGTGTCGGGATCCCCTTCCTCTGCAGAGCTGAGCGCGTCATTGCATGAACAGACCACACTGGTCACCCTTCGTCTGTCGATGGGCACCTGTGACTAACGCCGCCGTGACATGGTGTGTGACGTCTCCTCCGGCCCCTGCTGTCCATCCTCTGGGGTTTGTGCTTGGGAGTGGGATTGCTGGGTCACATGGTCATTGCTTTTTAGTTTTTTGAGGAGCCTCCACACTGTTTCCATAGCAGATGCACCACCTCACAGCAGTGCCCAGGGTTCCAGTTCATCTAATGATGTCAACATTGGTTATTTCTTGTTTTGCTTTTTTTGCGGGGACGGCTAGCCATCCTAGTGGGTGCGAAGTGTTACCTCATTGTAGTTTAATTTGCATTTTCCTCATGATTAGTGTGAAGCTGATTGGCTATTTGTACATCTTCTTTGGAGAAAGTCTGTTCGATCCTGTGCCTATTTTTAATTGGTTGTTCATTTTGTTGAGTTACAGGAATTCTTTATGTAATCTGGATATTATCCCCTCTTACATTTTTGCCCAACTATTAGCTTCTCAGATAATCACTAGCCTCATTGTTTAACATGTCAACACCTCCCAACTCTCTCTCTCTCTCTCTCTCTCTTGCTCCCCCCCCCCCCCACGTCCCGTCCCCCCCACCCCCCACACACACTGACAGCACAGCCCCTTCCTCACTATGGGCTCCTCCTCAGCCTTTACCACAGCAGACACACTCAGCGCTCAGCTACCTGCCGGGTTTGTGTGGGCGCTTCAGGGCAGGGTTTTGACTGCCTTTTCCACTGCACTGTTCCCGAGCCTGGCACATAGTAGGTGCTCATTTAACGCTGAGAGAATAAAAGGAAGACGCGGCGGGCACTGCACGCACTCACCCCACAGGACTCCCACACACGCATTCACACACTAGTCCTGGCTCACTCCCAAGCAGACGTCGCACCACCCAACCCTCAAGCAGCCTGACCCGCGCACCCACATACCGCACATGCAGGTGCACTCACCCCACATGAGGCCATGGGCATGAACCCCCAGGGGCTGCCTTGGCCTCCCAGGTGCCCTGGCCTGCGCTGTCTCCTGCCCTGCATGACCCACCCCCACACTGAGCCTTGATTCCCGCCCCCCCCCCCCACGCCCCATGTCGAGGGCCCAGCCTCTCTGCAGCACTGCGCTCCCTCCCATTCAACCTCTGGGCATCTCTTCCTCCAGGAGCCCTCCCCTCGCTCTCCCCACAGGGCTCTGAGGAAAGGGGGTCCCCAGAGCAGGGTGTGGTGGCAGGCAGAGGTTTGCAAGGCGTGCACCCCTGCCCCCCATCACTGCACACTTGGGGACTGCACGCTCGTCTTCTGCTGAGAAGCCCAGGGCTGGGGAGCTCACGGTAGACCCTTCTCCTCTGGCGAGAGCCACACCTCAGGCAAGTGCCTCCATTTCCCACCTGAGTCAGGCAGGGTCTATGGCCTCCTCAGCCCTGACAGCCGGCACGGCCAGCTCCTGCCCTGCTGCGCTCCCCACTGACTTGGGCGAGGCCATTCTCTGTGCTGGGCCTCAGTTTCCCCGCCTGTGTCAGGTGGCTCTGGGCCCCTGGCTCCCTCATGGCTGGTTACGGAATGAGAAGCTCACGGTGCGCTGGCATCTCTGTATCTGGGGCCACCGCAGGGCTGCTGTGTCCATAGGGGAGGAGCACAGAGCCAGGGAGGGCACCCAGGCCTCTTCCAGTCAGCCCTGCTCCTCACCCAGTGCCTGGGGGGGCGAGCTCACAGGGTTGGCACACGAGATGGGGCCGTTTTGATCGGATGAGGGTCGATGGGGAGGTTTGGGTCTGTGGGCAGCCTTTCAGAGGACGCCCTTTGCTGTGTCCAGGGCTCACTGGCCCGTAGGGTTCAGAGGAGCTAACCAGAGGGCCCCAGAGGGAGGAAGAATGAGAGCAAGGAGGGGGAGGGGAGGAAGGAAGGAAGGCAACAGGAAAGGAGGCAGGAAGAAGGCATTTATTCATGGCCCCAGGGCGTGGGGACAGTCCCAGGTGCATGCGGCCTGACAGGCGGGAGGCAGGGGGAGGGGGTGCTGCAGAGCTGGTGCGGGGCCTCCACGGCTCCCTCCTTCCCGCAGCTCCCGGCCACCTGCCACCGATGCCAACATCACTGCTGTCCCAGCAGGGCCTCCCTGGGCTCCCTGAGGGCAAAGGGGGCACAGGCTACGGTGAAGGAGCCAAGCCAGGCAGCAGGATGTTAAGTGGGAACGGAGCTGGTGCGGATGGGGAGGCGGAGACAGGGACGGGTGGCAGAGCGTGAGGGGACACAGGCTGAGGGGCTCACCTGGGGGTAGGCTCAGCTGGCCATGATGTGCTTCACGAACGCTGGAGGGAAGGGAGGTGAGTACAGGTTCGGCCCTGGGCAGCCTGGGCCCCAGGACCCCCCAGGAGGCTCCCTCCCTCTGCGCCCACCTTCATAGTTGATGCAGCCATTGGAATCTTCTTGCCCAGCCATCAGCTTCTCCACCTCGTCCTCGGTCAGCCTCTCACCTGGGGGTGGGGGCCGAGTCAGCACCCCCCGGGAGGGGAGGGCGGACACTGGGCCTCTGGGTGCGCTTTGCCTCCCCACATGCCCTCACCCCTCTGGGCACTGCCGTCGTAGCTCCCCAGGCCGTGGCCATGACCCTCGTTTCTGAGTCCAGGAGAATCCGTGACAAGTCAAAAAGGGCAGGGCCTGGGTGCGGGCCTGGTGCCCCTCGAGCCTGGCTCTGTCCATAACAGCCCCCCCTCTGTCCCCATGAGGCTGGTGGGGATACAGCTGGGGTCCGGGGAGCAGGGTGACTATGGAGGGGACCCCTGTTTCCCAGGCAAGTCGGGCACCTTCCTGTCTCGGTACTTTTGTATGTGCTGTGCTCTTGCCCCCCCTGGAATGCCAACTGCAGTTTCTCCCACCCCCAGCCACACGCATACATACACACACACTCACATACACACACACTCACATACACACACACTCACTCACATACACACATACCCACACACATACACACCCTTACACGTGCACACACGCACACACTCATGCACACACTAGCACACACTCATATACATACACACATACTCATTCATACACTCATATACATACACACATACTCATTCATACACATACTCATACACACATGCATACACAGGCACACACAAACATACACACATATACATACACACTCACACTCATGCACACACTAGCACACACTCATACACACTCACACACACATAACCCTAGAGACCAGCACAGGTCTGGGCACACAATAGGTGCTCAATAGCATCTGCTGTGGGAGAAAGTCTGTTTCAGAAGGAGGCACCCCTGCCAGCCAGGCACCTGACAGTGGGGTCAGGATGCCCAAGATGCAGGCACGTGACCTACTCGGCCACTCAGGTGACGTGGCTCTGGGTCTTGACCTTGAGGCAGTGAACCCCGAGACTGAGCTGAGCCTCCTGGGTGCCTCACTGTGCCCCACCTGAGCCCAGAGCTGTTCCTGTCTCCCTTGGGTTCTGTGAGTGGCACCAACACGCTTCCTCTATTCCCCTAAGTGTCTAAATCCCCCCCCGATTTCTGTCCCTCGCTATAGAGGCGCCTTGACTGTCAGACCTGGGAGCAGGTGACCAAGTGGCTCCTCCTAGGATAACCCCCAAGGAGGAGTGGGGAGGCTGCCCTCACCCAGCGTGGCCAGCACGTGGCGGAGCTCGGCGCCCATGACCGTGCCGTTGCCCTCCTTGTCGAAGACCCGCAGCCCCTCGACAAAGTCCTCGTAGGTGCCCGTGTCCTTGTTCTTGGCGATGTGCTGGAGCATGGGCAGGAACGTGTCGAAGTCCATCATCTTGGTGTTCAGGTCTGTGGAGAGAAGGTCCCGAGTGCCAGCAGGCCCTCCCTCGGCCCCCCAGTCCCCACAGCACGCGCACGGTTAGCCACTCACAGCACGCCACCCCACGAGGCACTTCACAGGCACCAGAAAGGCGTTCGTCATGCAGCCTGTTCTCGAGGAGTTTGCTGGGTGGCACCACACGGGCCTCGCCCAGCACCTCGCCCTCCTTTGAGGAACAGTCCTTGCTGGTGCCATCGTCTTCTAGACCGCACCTCCCTGCCCCTGCGGTTGGTCAGGAGCAGCTGAGCCAGTAGAGGCCTTCCCTGGGCTTGTGAACCACTCCTCCTGGGGGCAAAGCAAGCAGCCCTCTCTGGCCAGTGTGGCCAGGGCAACTGGCCCCAGTCCACAGAGCTGACCGGGGCCCAGGAGGGCAGAGGGAGCCTGGTCTGTGTGTGGTCAGTCCCCGAGGACCAGGAGGCCTGGTGCATCAGCCTGGGGCCAAGGGGACAGAAGCCAGCGCTCCTCGCCACCTGTCAGCTTCCCCTGAGACCAGCCCGTGTCCTCGTCCAGGCAATGGAGGCCAGTGCACAGCAGGAGGTTCCCGTGCGGCCCCACCGCATGTGGCAGCCCCACCTGCAGTCTCGGGGAACCAGCACTAAGGGGGAGCTTTCAGGGGCGGGGTGTCCGACCTTCCTGCTTGGGCTTCCCCAGGACGCGGAGCACCTCAGCCTGCGTGGGGTTCTGGCCCAGCGCCCGCAGGACGTCCCCGCACTGTCCGTAGGTGATCTTCATCTCACACTTGGGCGTGCGGTCAAACAGCATGAAGGCTTCCTTGAACTCTACCGGGAAAGGGCGTGAGCTGTGGACACTCCCGGCGAGAGCTCCCCGCTCACCCACACCCCTGGCAGGACTCTCAGACTGGGGGCCCCAGGCCCAACCCTGCAGCCCCAGGGTCAAGACCCCCCACTCACCTTCAATCTGCTCTGGAGTGAACTCGATCTGAAAGGAGACCCCAAAGATGCCTCAGAGGTTGGGGCCAGGCCTCCACCTGGTCACTCTGTGACCAGACCAGACCTCAACTCCTCAGCTGTCCCACCCTCCCCATTTCCGCACCCCAGCCTCCATCCCTCGGGACCTCCCACTGTCCACCCTGACAACCCCCTGCCCCTTATCCTCCCCACCTGCCAGCCGAGGGCCTTTGCTCTGAGTGGACCCAAACCTCGACACCTGGTGGGAAGTGGTGAGGACGGAGGCCTGGTGCCCTGAGCCCCCAGCTCAGGGGGGCTTACCTGCTGCCCCTGGTCCTGAACAGATGTGCCTGAAGCCACAGATCAAACCAGCCTGGCTTTGCCACCCACCATGCCTGGGCGCAGGGGGCAGGACTGGCCACAGGAGTGCGATGGGGGGCTCACCTCAACGGTGTGTGTGTGTGTGTGTGTGTGATGTGCATGTGTGCATTCATGTGCGTTCACACATGTGTTTATATGTGTCTGCCCCTCACAGAGCCCTCAAGGCTGGGCATTGTTGCTCATGTGGCCCTGCCTACACCTGGGTCCTACACACCCCGCCCATGAGGGCAGGGCAGCTCCCCCCCCACCGCCCCTGCCCCCATGCAGCACAGCCGAGCCAGGGGTGCTGCGGAGGCGACATGGGGCCACCTGAGGCCAGAAGGCCTCCTGGGACCCAGTCTCCTCCTGGTCTCCCCCTCCCCACCCGATACCAGGTCTATTTTTATCACTGGCCCCAGGTCAAGGTCACAGGAGGGACAGGAGCTTGGGGGAGGGGAACAGGACTGGCACCTCTCCCGTTGCTGCTCCCTCGGGCCCCACCAACTCCACAGAGCACAGCAGTGAGAGGAGCACCCTGCCCTGCCCCTGCCATGGAGCTGCCCGGCCCCGCAAAGCTCTCTCCCCAGGAAGCCTGCTGACAAAGCCTCCCCCTCACCAGCCCCCCACCAGCCCTCACCAGCCCTCACCACCCTTCACCACCCTTCACCAGCCGGAAGTGGGGTCAGGGGCACATGAGGGGCCTCGCTGTTCCCTCCTTGTAGAGGGGAGTGTGCCAACCTCAGATCCGTGAGATTGGACAAGGGCACCATGGGTCCAGGTGAGCCTTGCCAGGGGCTATGGACACAAGCCCGCGGCCCGAGGGGTGGCTGGGGGCAGGAGCCAACTTCAGAGCACATGGCTGTGAGGAGGAGGGCTCCCGCCCAGTCCAGCTTCAAGGAGGGCTACTGCCCGGTCCATGGCTGAAAACACCAGACCCAGAGCAGGGAAGGGATCCGCACCCGAGGCTCCTCCCAGCAGGAGTGGGTCTGTGCAGAGGGCTGAGGTCCTGTGGGGCCTGTGGGAGCCCCAAGGGGCCGGGAGGCAGAGGCTGGGAGAGAGCAGGGAGCGGCGGGTGGCAGGGTGCGTGTTGCTCTGCCGATGCCACAGGTGGGAGTCATGGCTGCTCCTCCAAGTTTAGCCTCCAAGGAAGCCTCCTGGCCCGGAGGGCTCCTGGGACCATTGGTCACAGCGTGAGCCCAGCTTCCTGCCTGTACCCCAATCTCCCCACCTCAGAGCTGAGGCCCTCCCAGCTCTGGGGCTCGGGCACCTGGCAGGGGTGAGTGTGACCCAGCCTGGGCAAGGCCTTGCTTCCTCTGGTCTGCACCCGCCTGCCCCACCCTGGACAGGAGGCTCCTGCCTGGCTGCAGGGTGGGGGCGGCCACCCTGGATCCCCCAAGGATGTGAGATCAAGGGAGAAGGGCGAGGGAGAGTCAGGCTCCAAAACCACCAAAAGGACACTCCTTCAGCGGCAAGGGGCGTCCTCCTGCTGGCTGCCCTCCACCCTCCCGCCCTCCCTCCCACCCACCAAGCCTGACCGAAGCCCAGGGCTTGTCTGACAGAAGCTTCCAGCATGAGCTCCCTGCTCACTTTCCGAGCCCGGCCTGTCCCTGGGTCGGTCCACTCTGCCCTGTCCTTCCTGCCACACCCCAACCCCCACACCCACCTTGACCTTGGAGGCATCAAACTCGTTCTCCTTGGGGGGCTCGGGCTGAGGGGCAGCAGGAGCGGGAGCTGCAGCCGGAGCCGCCGCCGCCTTGGGGGCCGCCTTGGCCTCCTCCTTCTTGGGCTCTGGCTTTTTGGGAGCCATGGGGGCCCTAAACACCCAGAGGGGCGAGGAGAGAAGGAAGCAGAGCCGGGTAGGGGCGCCTCCTGCCCTTGGCCTTTATCTGGTCTGGGCACTCATGCCCCCTGCCCCACCCCTGCGTGCACAATAGGGACAGGGCCATAAAAGGACATTGGCCGGGCTCAGGGGCTATTTTGGGGCCTGGGGAGGGCATTGTTCAGGCTCAGGAGCCGTGGGGAGAGGGAGGGCTGTCCATTCCCCCCAATCACCTGTTGAGGAGGGAGGGGGAGGGGAGGACAGAGGCCGCTGCTCAGCACACAGCACACCCTGAAAGCACCGCCCAGGCCCAGCCAGACCCTGCACTCAGCAGGTGCAGAGGCCGCCAAGTGTGTGTGCCGTGTGCCGTGTGCCGTGTGCTGTGTGGGGACAGGAGGACTCGGGTCACCTGAGGCCCCTCTCCAGCTCAACTTCCCACCTGTGCACTGAATCCCCAGGTGTCTGCCTGCACCCGCACAGAGTGGGGCTGTCTGGGGGACTGTACGGGGTGTGTACGGGGGTGGGCTCTGTGTGTCCGTGGGGGAGGGGTGGATCTGTGCGTGTTTCCTGGGTGTCTTTCGGGGTGGGTTCCGTGTGCGACGGTGCCGTCTCTGTGTGTGTTTGTGTGTGTTTGTCTGTGTGTTTGTGTGTGAGAGTCACAGCTCTCGGGCAGCTGCAGCCCCAGCCATGAGTCTGAGGGTCCGGGAGCACCCCAAAGAGCTGCAGAATGAGTGCCTCTGTCTGGAGGGGGGTGGGGCAGCCCAGCTACCAGAGACCAGCCCCACAACCTCCAGCCTCAGCACCTGCCAGGCCCTGAGGCCGTTTCTCCGTTTCACTCTCGCTTCTCATCGCCTCTCTCACAGCCCCCGCCACACACCCACCCCACATGCCACAGGCCTGCTCCCCGCCAGGCGCCTGTCCACGCTGCACCCTCTGCCCAACGCCCTCGCCTCGCCTCTGCCTGGTGCACCCAAGGCCCCCTCTTCCAGGAAGCTCTCCCGGATGCTGCTCCCAGGCCCCCCATTTCCCTCTGCCAACCTTTCTGGTGGGAGACCGGGACGGTTCGCCTCTCTGAGGGACCCCAGGGGGTGGGTGAGGATTGCCCCTGCTGCCCAGGTCGGGATGCTCACCCCTAGTTCCCACCCTCATGCCCACCCTGGAGGGCCCAGCCCTCTGCAGCCAGCAGACAGAGGGAAGCCTGGCTGGCCACCGCTGGGGAGGGGGGCAGGGAAGCTGAGGTGGCCTGAGGCCCGTCCAGGCACATACTGAGAGCAGGGACATCTTGCAAACACATTGGGCCCCATTCCTTGCCCAGTGTCTGGGGGGAGCAGTGTGGGGGGTAGGAAGGAGGTGTCCCTGTTATTTTTAAGTGCCTGGAGCCTTTGATAGAAACTTCAGAGGCAATGCCCCCCTCTATCCCAGACCCCTGGGACCGTCCTGGGTGTGGGGCTGGGGCTGGAGCCTGAAGGGAGAATCTGCAAGTGCCCCCACCGCCACCTGCTAGGCCCTGTCTCTCTTCCTGTCACTCAGCCTCCTGAGGGGACAGCAGTCCGAGGGGGGGGGGGGGGGGTGGCCCTCTGAGCTGGGACATGGGACGTTCCTCCCGCATCTGGAGGCAGCGCATCCTCCATGTGGAAACCTGACGACATCCGGTGCCAGGGGAGCAAGTGTTTCACTTTCTTCCAGATGTTTGGCGCGAGGACTGAGAAAGGAGGGTGGGAGGGGTCCACAGAGACGAGCCAGAAATACCACAGGAGGAGCAGGCAGCCCGAGGGGACACACAGAGAGAGGCCGCTGGGTGGCCCGCCCTTGGCCCAGGCCTGCTGACCCTCCGCACAACCGGCGCTGGGTACCCCACAGGGCCCAGCCACCCGCAGGCTCCACCCCCTCCACTCCCAGCGGAGGACTTGCACAGGGCCCCCCCGCCCCAGCTCATTTTGTGTTTTGTATTTTGTTGTTAGTCCTCACCCAAGGATATTTTTCCATTAATTTTTAAAGAGAGTGAAAGAGAGAGGGGAAGACTGAGAGAAACATCGTTGTAAAAGAAACACATCGATGGGCTGCCTCCTGTACGTGCCAGACCAGGCCCCAGGCCGGGGAGGAGCCTGCAACCCAGGTACGTGTCCTTGACCGGAATCAAACCCCAGACCCTTCAGTCTGCAGGCTGACGCTCTATCCACTGGGCCACACCTCACTTTGTTGACACACCACCCTCCCTTGGGAACCACCGGGGATCGAGGAAGCAGCAGTGGGTGAGCGACACAGGCCTCCGGGCCACAGTTCTGCCACAGAAGTGGACAGACCCAGGCGCCCAGCAGAGCCACACAGCCCCACCCTCCTCTGCCTGTGGGGTCGTGGAGAGGGGTGTCCTGGTCCCTCTCCTTGGTGCCCAGGGCAGGTGTGGTCCTGCGGACGGGACACCGTGCACAGAGCCCTCTGCCACTCCCCGGGCTCAGGTGCATCTGGGCTGGGCCTTGGTCTGAGCCCTGCTCCTTGGAGCAGCATGGCCCAGGGCTCACCCATGAAACCCGTCAAACTACAGCTGACACCACCCCAGGCAGGAACGCCACCCCCTGGGCGGCCGGCAGGTTTGGCTGCTGAGGCCAAGAGCCAGGCAGGGGGCGGCCAGGTGGGCAGGCAGGTGGACCGAGAAGGCAGGCAGTGAGAGAGGGAGGGGTGGGCAGTAAGGACAGCCCACACCAAGGCTTGGCTCTCATCTCTCCCAGGTCCCAGCGGAGCTCCATGTGCTTCAGGAATGACAGCCCAGCAGGCAAGACCCAGGCAGGGCCTGGGGGTCCTGGGAGCCCAGGGACTTGGGGAGGGGCCTGGGTCCTACCCCTTTGGCTCTTCCAGCTCATGTCCGGGTGGTGGTCCTGTCTGGGGCCACATTCCAGAGCCCTTTCCGGGGGCGGCCACCTCCTCTGGCCACACACACAGCCAAGGGAATGCTGGGAAGATGTGGGCCTGATTTCTGAGGACCCTGTGAATAGAGGCAGGAGACCCCCAGCCACACTGGCCTCCTTCCAGGTTCTACCAGCCTCCCTGCCTTTGTACCGACTGTTCCCTCCCCTGGGGACCCGGGGCTCAGGCCCCGCTGGTCTCCGTGACACGCCGCCTCCGGGACCTGCCTCCCCATCCCTGCACACCCGAACATGAGCTTGTTTCTTTGTTACTGTGTTTATTTGTAATTTTTTTTTATTGATTTCAGAGAGGAAGGGAAAGGAAGAGATAGAAACATCAATGATGGGAGAATCATTGATCGGCTGCCTCCTGCACGCCCCCTACTGGGGATCGAGCCTGCAACCCAGGCATGTGCTCTGACCGGGAATTGAACCATGACCTCCTGGCTCATAGGTTGAAGCTCAACCACCGAGCCACGCCAGCCGGGCTCGTGTCTCTTATGTGTATCCACCCTGTGAGTATCAGCTGCGTAGGAGGAATTTTTGTTCTTCACAGCTATGTATCCCCAGCGTCTAGAACAGAGCCCGGTATACAGTAGGCACTCAATACATGCTGGATGAGCAAATGTCCCAAACATCTCAATGTACCCACCTCCCCACGGGGGGACTAGGACCCCTTGCCAAACCCCATCCATGGAGTGGGGCGCGGGGGGATGGGGGAGAAAGGGCATTTGCTGACCCACGAGGGTTCTGGGAGAGCAGGGTGGGCACCCTGGGACAGCAACGCAGCCAGTGGCTGCCCACCTGCCACTCCCTCAGCTCGGCAGCTCTCCGAGCCACTCCCATCGCCGCTGAAAGTCCTCTCAGCAGCCTGCAGAGCTGGGCTTGACCTGTGGTGTGGGCAGTGAGACAACATGATGAGCAGCCAGCAGGGGGCGCAGTGGGGCTAGGAACTGGCCTTTGGATCCTGATCCCGAACCCAGGACCCCTACCCAGACCCCAAACCGCAGGCCTGGAACCTGGAACCCCAAACCCAGATCCCAGACTCCAGTCCCAGGAACCAAACCCCAAACTTAGAACCTAGAACCCAGAGCTCAGGACCAGAACCCACTCTAGGGACCCAGACTCTCAATCCCAGGATGCCAGACCCAGGCCTCAAGCCCAGACTCTAAACCCAGACTCCAGACCCACAGACACACGCCCAGACCCCAGGCCAGGACCCGGGACAGGGACTGCTGGGTTCCCAGGCTGGCACTGCCCCCTGCTCTGCAGACGAGGGCGGGCGGGTGGAGGAGTAAAGTCTTGGCACACAGCAGGGCGAGTGTTTGGCAGACCCTGCCATGTTCAGAGGGGCCTGAGGAATGTCCCTCATCCCATCAGAGCCTGTTCCAGTTTGGGGAGCTCAGAATATGGTGGCCACGTGGAGGGGCGGTGAGGTCTGGCTGTCCCTGGGGCCCAGGAGCCAGAGGCAGGGAAGGAGGGTCTGGCTCCCCACGTGCCCTGGTCCCCGGCCGCAGGCTCTGCAGCCGCCTGGCCCTCCCCGCCCGCCCTCCTGGCCCACAGCCCCAGGCTGGGACGCAGGCCCACACTTCCCGGAGGAGTCAGAGCGCGGCCTGGGCCAGACCCAGAGCCTAGAAGTAGGTCAGATGTTGCTGGGCAGGTCCTGGGGACCCGGAGCCGGTCCGGGCACAGGTTGGCCATGGGCTGCAGCTCACCCCGAAGGGCACCCGGGTGTGTCCACATGGACGGGAACCCACTACCCCATGCTGGGTGCCATGAATGCAGGCCCCATGCAGGGCCCCTGTCCCTGCCCAGCTGCACAGACGGGGCCACCGACACCCCAACTCTGGCTAGAGGTGGCACGAGGCAGCCACGAGGGCCCAGGGAGAAGAACCTGGGCACCACCCCAGGCTCCTGGAACCTTGGGTGCAAGTTTGACTCTGAGGAGGACTTCCCAGCAGGGCCGCTCTGCCACCAACAGGATGTGGCCTGCTTCCCGGAGGCATAGCCCAGCACTTGGGAGATGGGAGGAGTGGCCAAGGGGAGGCAGGAGCTCCTGAGGGTCTTCTGACCTCAGCTGGTCCTGGCTCCTCCTGGCCTCAGTTTCCTCATCTGTACAATGGCTACGGGGGGGAGGGGGCACGGTGAGGCTGTGTTCCGAGGACAGTCGCTGCCCTGGGTCCCAGCCTGTCCTGCCACCCCCATGCCACACACAGACAACTCTGTCCTCTGCAAGCCAAACAGCCTCAGGCCCCGCCCTCTGCCCACTGTGCTGACGGGACCAGATGCTCCAACCCTGCGGTTCTGGGTGGGCGGGGTGGCAGGGCCCGCGGGCTGGCAGGCAAGCCCTGGGTTTGGCCCCGGGACCTATAATCAGCCCCTGCCCCTCTGATCCTGGCCCAGGACTGACGCTTGGGCTGTGGTGTCCTGGCCGGCTGTGGCCACGGCCGCTATATTTGGGAGCCCAATTGAGCAGAGGGGAGGGGTGGACAGGCAGGGGCCTCCAGGGACCAGCGCCCGTGGGGGACAGGCTGGGGGACAGCGTGGGGCAGGCTTGGTCCTTCAGGAAGGAGGGCAGAACCTTGGTCTCCGGGCCCAGTCTGAAGGGTGTGCTTTCTCTGGGACCTGGTGGGGGACATCGGCCCTGCCCGTGGTGGCTGGTCTAAGGAGGCAGATTGGAAATGTGTCTGGTGACCCTGAGCCCCCTATTTAGTCCAGAGTCAGACTGCAAGGTGGGGCCAGGTACCCCGAGAGCACAGGAAAGGGATGCGGGCTGACAGGGTGAGGGGGAGCGGAAAAGGGCCCTGGATGGGGCAGTTTGAGGTGCAGGGGTCTGAGAAGGAGGGGATGGGCAAAGGCCCTGAGAAAACAAAGGCCTGAGGCCGGGGTCTGAGGAAAGAGGTGAGGAGGAGCCCTAGCCCTGGCCCCGCTCTGCCTGCGGGTCCGGCTTCCGGAGGGGCCCAGCCCTCCCCCAGCGTGGCCTGTGGCCTCCCTCAACTGCCCTGGACATTCCCCACCACTGGGCCAAACCCTGTTCTCTCCCACCAGCCGTTTCCCAAAGAGCAAATATTTATTGTCCTTGGAAGAAAAAAAAGAGTCCCCTTTTAGGCTCGGGGTCTGGGAACTGCTATTAAGGCCTACAGGGGCCCCGCGGCCCGAGATGACCAGGCACCCCACCTCGGCCGGCGAGGGGGGAGGAGGCTGCACGGGGAGCTGGCCTCGGGGAGGGAGCCGGCTGCCCAGGCTGCGGGCGGGGCTCCCCAGGCCCCCATTTCCCTGAGGCTCCCCAGGACAGGTCTGAGGGCATAAACACTGTCACCACAGCATGCGGTGTGAGTGTGTGTGTGATCCTGCAGACGTGTGCTCACATGTATCCCTGGGGGCACAAGGATGGGAACATGTGGACCATGTGGGCGCCTGTCATCTCGTGTGCTCGTGTGTGTCACACGAGACCATGACCACAGTGCATGTGAGCGTGGGGGGCAGTCCGGCTCTGCATGCGTGTCCATCTGTGAGCCGCTCCTCGCTGGCACGGGCGCTGGGGGCATGTGGACACAACCTCTGTTGAATGGCCAATTCAGTCAAAAATGCAAGTAAATTTAGCAGGAGGGAAAAATCCCGTCCGTCAGATGGGGAGTCTGAATCGGGTGGTTGTTTGAGTGGTCGGACCGACTGTCTCAGGCAAACAGTTCACGGGCCGAGAGGAGGAGCCGGCGCCCGCCCGGGGCCATGCTGCAGAAACCGGAGCCGGGCGGCGCAGAGACCAGTGGCACACGGAACGGAGACGGGGACCGACTCAGAAGCAGGGGTGGGGCAGCTCCAGGGAGAGCCCGGCGGGATGTGACTTACAGCGGCATGTTCTCCCCCGACCCCCACTCCTCACCTGTCACCCCCTCAAACATCCGGAAACAGACACGGAATTGGCCTCCGATGAGGAAGGGACAGGACAGGAGCGAGGCAGTGCAGGTGACAGGAGGGCAGTGGTGGGGTGAAGGGGGTGACAGGAGGTGACAGGGGTGATGGCAGCAGCAGGGCCGCCCTCTCTGTCCCCTCCAGTTGCCCCACCTGTGGTGGCCCCACAGGTCCAGGCTGTCCCCACCCACCCCACCCAGTCCCAGCTGTGGCCTTGCCCCCAATGGCCACATAAACACCCTCTGTGGCCCAGGGTGTGGAGCAGCGTTAAAAATGGCCCCAGCCCCCAGCCAGGAATAGTGAGGGTCCATTCCGGGACCTGCCTGTGTGGTATTTATATACCTGCCGCCCACAGGTGTGGTGATGTCTGGCACACACACACTCAGCAGGCACCTCGCTCAAGCTCGTCTTTCCCTGCTGGGTCTGCCGCCTGGAGACACCGCTGGTCCCTGCCACTCTGCACCCACCCGGTCCCTTCCCACCAGCCCTGGGGCCACCAGGCGTCACGCTGAAGTGTGTGTGTGCGCACATGTCCACATGCACACACGTACACACCCACTCAGGAACCCTAGCCCCCAGGGCTTGGACCAAGAACAGACACAGTCCTCTGCACACACATTTAAACACAAATCCTGGGGCTATGCAGATGCCTTTGCATGCATGCATGCTCATACACCTGTGCACACAGATCCACACACATTTGCACACACATGCTCCATTCACATGCCTTTGCACACACACACACACTTCACACCTTCTAGCTCACAGGAGAAAGAGCTCTGAGTGGGAACTGGGAGCCTTGGGAAGGAGGAGAGAGGCTGGGCCCAGAGGAATCGGGAGCCAGAGCAGCCTGCCTGGCGGGGCCTGGGTGGCTGCACGCGTGTGCACTTGTGTGTGGGTGGGAATGGGTGTGCAAGGTGTTTGGGACCTTGCTGTTGCCGCCTCCTCCATTCCCTGGAAGGACGCCCCCACCCTGTTCACAGGGGGAAACAGAGGCCAGAGCAGAGCAGCTGGGCCTGGAGGTCGGTGTCCCCACGTCTAGGGCTCGTGAGCCTCGCATCTGTGTTGTTCTTGGCACAGTCGGGCCAGATAAGGACAGGGTCAGGGCTCGGCTCTCGTGGGAAAGGGCTCGCTGCAAGGCTCCCGACCCATTCCTTTCCCAGACCCTGGGCTCCAGAGCAGGCAGAGGGAAGGCACAAGGGAAAGGGTGGCCAGGGGGCAGGCACCTCCCCATCAGGCTGGCCTCGAGGGCGGGGGGGGACCACAGCAGATGCAGAGATCCATTCACCCAGGAATGTGGAGTGACTCTCACACAGCCCAGGGACCCAGATACAGGCCCTGGAGCGGGCGGACAGGGTGGCCAGGCACCCAGCTCCCTGCACCCAGACCAGACCCTCTGCTGCAGGAGCCCTGCAGGTGTGGAGCCAGGCGGAGGGCAGGGAAGCCCACAGCCCAGATGGTGGGGAGGAGAGGCTGTTAGGGGAGACAGCAAACATTTTAGAGGACACAGCGCATCATGCCCTGTCCAGAGCAGACCAAGGGTGCTGGTCCCAGGATGGTGATCAGGGCCAGCAGGGGGCCCAGTTCTGGTCCCGGCCCTCCCCGACTCCAGGGCCTCTTCCTGCCGAGACCTGAGTGTCCACACCTGTACAATGGGCGGGGGGCAGGGGGAGGGTCTTGGGTCGGCTCCGCGGTCCCCCAGCCCAGTCACTCTGCACTTGCACCAACCTTTGCCCCTTAGGCTGCCCCCAATTTAGTAAGAATCTTCCCTTGATGGTTTGGTCTCACAGGCCCCCTGGAGGAGAACTCTCTCACAACGCATGGGCTTGTCCACGGCCTCGGGAGGGTCCTGCGCCCTGTGATTCCCTCCCTCCTCGTGGGGACACTGAGGCTCAGGAGATGAGAGGTCTCCCCAACTAAGGGTGAGAGGGGGTGAGAGGGTATCTGCACTCTAAGCTCTAGCCAGTACCCGCCCCCCCCCCCCCCCCCCATCCTGCAGGGGTGCAAGGCGCGATGATGGACTTTCCTACCAGGGAGGAGGCAGCGGGACCAGGAGATCACGCAGTCCCTGCCCTCAGGGCTCACAGTCCCTCAGGTCAGGGGCATCAGAGTCCTGAGTCTCACTCTGCGGGGGTGCGGGCAGATCCAGAAGACCTCAGAGGAGGGGGCGTTTGGAGGGCAGATGAGAAGGCAAGAGCAGGTCTGTGAGAAGCAGGGGCAAAGGCGAGTGCCCATCCAGGGTTCAGGTAGCAGGCCCCCAGGACGGGGGAGCCCCCAGGACGGGGGAGCCTGCAGGATGGGGGAGCCCCCAGGATGAGGGAGCCTGCAGGATGGGGGAGCCCCCAGGACAGGGGAGCCTGCAGGATGGGGGAGCCCCCAGGACGGGGGAGCCTGCAGGATGGGGGAGCCCCTAGGATGGGGGAGCCTGCAGGATGGGGGAGCCTGCAGGATGGGGGAGCCCCCAGGACAGGGGAGCCTGCAGGGAAGTGGCTCCTGGAAGCAGGGCACCCAGGTCCCCAAACCCAGCCCAGCACACAGAAGTGTTCGGCTTCAAGGAGGGAGCGACCTGGTCCTCAAGCCTCAGGGAGGCCTTTGGGCAGAGAAGTGGCTGAGTTTCCAGACACGTCATCACTTCCTCGCCCCCCCACCCCTCCGCCAAAGAGCACTCTGTGGTCCTGTCTGACTTGGAAAATGGACAGGGAGCCCTGCGTTGAGGCGGGGTGACCGCCGGTTGGTGGGGATGACTGTGGGGAGAGGTGTTCCTGGTGGTGACGGGACACACTGGATGGCCCTGAGGCCAGCGCTCCTGTTCTCTGCACCCCTACACCAGCCAAGGAGGCCAGGAATGAAAGGGGTGCAGTGGGGTTCAGGAGCCTAAACCATGGCCCCCCGTGGAGTTCACGATGGAGTCTGGGGCTGTCTGGACCTCTGCTTTCCACTAGGGCCAGCAGAAGCTGGTGCAGGCACCCCACCCTCCCTGCGCCCCGTGACTGCCAGGGCCCCTCCAGCTCTGGGCCGTGTCTGAGTTATGCAGCCACTAGCGTTCTCCCTGGAGCCCTCTCTAAGGTGGCAAGTCACCTGTCCCCCATCGGGGCCCTCGGCCTCTTCCGTCTTTGGGAACCTCGGGGGGGGCCCAGGGACTTGGTCTGGATGGGCGGGGTGACCTCTGGCATGCCATTGCCCCTCTCCGGACATCGCTCACTCACACAGTTTTATAAACTTCCCCAAAGTGCTTCCCCTTTCTGGCCAGTTCAGCCAACGTCCACGGTGCCGCTGGCCCAGGTTCGGTGCCGGGTGCTGGACAGCCTGGTCCCAGACGAGATGTTCCCAGTGTCCCTGCCAGCTCCTGCCAGTACCCGCGAGTGTCCTCTGAGGCATTCGGGGTGAGAGGAAACTGAGGCCCGGGGAGCTGGCCCAGCCTGGCCAAGGACCACCCACCGAGCGGGCTCCTCCAGGCCAAGCAGGGCCCAGTGTCCAGGCCTGAGGGTCCCCACCCAGGTCCCAACACAGCTCAGCCAGGACCAGTGTCGAGCTAACGCCCTGCCCGCTGCCTCCTCCTTCCTGGCCCCTGGTCCCTTCTAACCGCAGGGCCAAGCCGCCTCTGGAACGCGTGCCCAGGGCCTTGGTGATATTTTGAGTTTAAGAAAACTTTGCAGCAGCAGGAGCTCTTAAAGGTTATAAATAGCATCTGCGGGAGCCCACGCTGGGAGCGGCGGAAACACGTGTCCAACAGGCCCCAGAGGGTGTTCGGAGCGCCGACCCCCGGCCCCCGGCCCCCGCCCCCCCATCCTGCCAGAGACCCACCGGCTACTGGGGATTTTATAGCCGCTGGAGCCGGAAGTCACACCCCACCCGGAAGGCGTCTGGAAAACGAGAGTCCCTCCCCTCCCCCATCCAGGGCCAGAAGTGGTTGGCCAGGTTGTGGGGGGCATGTGGGGCGCTGCAGAAAGGGGGCCTGGGGCGGGCGGTCTTGCTCCCACATCTCCCTCCCCAGAACCAGGGTCTCCACTCAGCTGCCCAGCACGGGCACTGGGGCTGAGCGACTTCTGAGCAGGTCCACGCCGACCTGCCCGCGGCCGCCCGGGGACAAGCCCAGGGTGAAGAAGGTCCCTCGGAGCCCCAGCCGCGTCCATTCCACCCAGTGCTGCTGCCGCCCTTCCACTTCGGGGCCCCGAGAGGCAGTACGTTACCCCACCAGTCGGGGGGCTGCAGGCAGTGTGAGGAGCGGGGAGGTGAGCAGACCCCAGGGCCCCATCCAATCCCCCGTGCCTCCACTTCTGTTGGAGACTCTGGTCACAGGCGAGGAAGTGAGCCTTGGAGAGGATAAGGGACTCCTCCCCGGTGGATGCGAACCCACACCCACCCCGCCAGGGTGTCCATCGCGAGCACCAAGGCCAGGCCTGGGTCCGCTGGTCTCGGGCTTGCCTTGAAGGCCGTACGATCTGAGCCTGTGCTCTCAGGGTTTTTTCCAGCTGATCCCCAAGGTGCACGGGCAGGAGCTGTCATTCCAATGCAAAGATCGGGAAACGGAGGCACGTGGGAGGCTCCCGCCTCGTTCCTGCCCCACCTGCTGCCCGTGGCCCCCAGCAGGTCTGGGGGCGGCAGCCAGGCCTGGCGTCCAGGCGCCCTGAACCTCAGGGAGCCCCAAAGGGTTTATGGGGCTCCCAATGAATGGGCCTGTTGAGCTCAGAAGGGGCCCAGCCCGAGTAAACATGACTGGGTCTGAGCTGCGATTCTCCCCTGCCTCCTTCCCCAGGACCCGGGACCAAAATACAACTTCCTGTCCCCAGAGCTGAGGGCCAGACGTGCCCCGCAGAGCCCAGGGCTGGGCCCCATGGAGGAGCCAGCCTGGCCCGCATCGGTGGCTGGAAGCTCAAAGCTCCAGGACACAGGACCTCAGGTTTGCAGACTCAGGGGTCTGCCTCCCACCCCGAGTGCTTGGGCCCTTACAGAGGGAGCCCCACCAAGCCGGGCCTGCCTTCCACGAACTGCAGATCAGGAAACTGAGGCCACGAGCAGGACAGGGCGACAGGGCAGGGCAGAACAGGCGCTTGCCCCTGACCCCTGGCCAGTGAGGACGGGAACAGTGGGAAGACCCAGCTGCCCACTGGCCGATAAAGTTTAAATCTGGCCCCACCTCGGGCACAGAAGGGCCTATGTGCCCTGGGACACCCCTCGGGGCTGCCAGCTCGGAGGGCAGGAGCCCGGTACTGTTCGTCATGTTGACTTCCGGGCCTCATTCCCCACCTGGAGGCCAGGTCCTCCCGAGCTCCCTGCCTCCTTCTCCAGCCTGTGAACTAGAAAGTCCTTTGGAAATTGTCCCCAGGAGCCTGGAAGACCTGGGGAGGGGTCACCTCTGGGGCTGGGGCCTGCGGAACATGCCCAGCAGCCGGGGTGGTTCGGGGCCGGCCGCCTCGCGCCGGGCACTGGGGCCGCCGCTGGAATGTGCTGAGCGGCGGCCACGTGAATCATTACACCTTGTCAGGCTGAGCCTGGGACTTCCAGGCACAAACCAGCCGGGGCTGGGCTGGCAGAAAGGCAGCCTGCAACCAGGGTCTCCGGGCCCTGGGGTGGAATTCCAGGATCTCGAATGATATCTTCCTCCCTGTCTACCCAGCCCCCGTTCTGCCACAGCTCCTGCCGAGGACCCACGGAGGGAGGGAGGGAGGGCCTTGTGTGCACAGCCTCTGCCTCTCCCACCTGCAGCTGCCCCGGCAGGTGCTGGGCCTGGGGGGCACTGGGGGCCCTCCGAGAGCATTTCCTGGAGGTTCACACCGGGAGCCCAAGCTGCAATGGGCAACGAGTCACATATGGGGTGGCTGTGGGCTTGCAGGGATCAGGACAAGGGCAGAAGGGTCCCCATGCCTCTCCTGGCTGGCAGCCATGGGCACTACCTGGAGGTCAGCCCTCTCAGACCTCCGTTTTCCTGCCGGTAGCCTGGGTATGAGCCACCCTCAGCCCCACAGGGTTTCCTCAGGTGTGCAAAGCTGAAGTCACTCACCGGGGCTGTGCTCGATGCCGTGGTGGCCGGAAACTTTATCTTACTTTATTTTTAAGGCCTGGAAGTTCTGAGATGTGGAAAGGACTGGAAGGGGCAGACAGAGACACCACAACAGACAGAAGGGGAGTTAGTTAGAGAGAGGCTTGGAGGGCAAGGAGAGGACCGCTGAGGCCACGGACCCAAGGGGCCGAGTGGCCTGGGAGCTTGACTGCAGACCCACGGGGGGAGGGGGAGCCCAGCCCTGGGTACTGCTGCACTTGGACCCGCCTCGCCCCCCACCAGGGTCTGGGACAAAGTCCTGGGCCGGTGTAGGACTTGGTGAAAAATAATTAATTTTTCTTTTTAAGCAAAAGCTCTGACTCAGGCCTTTTTCTTTCCTGAACAGCAACATCCTTGCTTAGGCCCGAACCACAGAAGCTGCCCAGGGCTACCCATGACCTCCCCATGGCCAAACTGACCCTGCTCCGTGGCTCCAGGCGCTCCTGGGGAGGCTCTGTGGGCTCCAGGTGAGTGGGATCCAGGTAAGTCCTGGGGCCCCAGTGCAGCCGGGAGGGGCCAGGCCCTGGTACCCCACTGGCTAGTGTCCTAGGGCAGACAAGGCCTGCCTGCCTGCCTGCGTGGGGACATCTGGGCTCTGGTGCTCCTACAACCCGGGGCCATGACTGTGGTCAGTAGGGACTGGACACCCAGGCCCCAAATCGCCCTCAACAGAGCCTCCAGACCTCCATGCCCCAGCTTCCCGCCCTCAGTCTTCCCCCAGAGGTGAGAAACCGGGCTTCCTGCGCGGGCCAGGGCGCCAACCAGCTGCTGTGGGGCCTCCGGTGACTCGCCTGGGGGGGGGGGTGTTTATGAGCAGCGAAATGGCTGTAAAAGTGGCACCTGGGCTCACTCACGGCCGGGCCACCCCCCCCGCTGGCCCTTGACTTGAAAAGCTTCCAGGAGCCTGGAACTGAGGATTAAGGCTTCGGTGCAGGCTCAGCTGGGGTCAGAGGTCAGTCGGGGGTTAGAGGTCAGTCTGGGATCAGGGTTGAGACTGGGATTGAGGATGATGTGGGCAAGGGCCGGGGGATGGAGGGTTGGGCCCTGCGGGCCATGGCCCCCCGCCCGGCCGGGGCAGGGGGTGCTCTGAGAGAGCAAGGTCGGGCTGCAGGGGGGAGACTGAGCCTCTGCCTGTCCGTGTGGAGGCTGGTGCCCACCCGGCCCCATGGCCCCTGCACAGACCAGTCCCTGCTCCCCTTCTGAGATGCAGGGACCACCGTGGCTTCTCCTTCTAGGCCTCGGGCTGGAGTCAGAGAGAGGAGCCCCAGAGGGACTCACTCCCCTTCCCTACCCCACCAGGCCTTTCAAAATGCCATTGAAACTGACCTTAGACTGACCAGAAACTGACCTGGGCCCCGGGGCCTGCCTGTCAAAGGGCAGGCTGCCTCTCCCAGTTAATGTGTGACACACCCACCCACCCTCACGGTGGCACTTTAACCAGAAGCCTGGGGGCGAGTTAGGGGACCAGTGGCCCCACCCACCGTGGTGGAATGTCCAGCAGGGGACTCTGGGGTGAGACACATGCGTGGTGGCTACAGGAACACCTGTGAGGGGCCCAGAGCCCACCAGACCCCTCTCTGCAGTCCTGTCCACGGCTTACCCTGCTCCTTCCACGGGCAAATGTTTCCACATCAGCTTCCCATCAGACCCATGAAGGACTCCCCCATCAGCCCCTAGGTTGACCTCCCAGCTCCCCCAACCCCTCTGTGAGCGTTGTTCTACCATCACCAAGGGAGGGGGGTGGGCAGTGGTCACCGATCATCAGACTTGGCATAGAATCGCTTAGAAAGAGTCACAGCTGAGACCATGGACAGGCAATACTGGAGAACCACAGGTGCTCTGGGCACCGGGGCCTCTGTCACCAGAGGGGCCCCATCGTAGGGAGCAGCCCCAAATCAGAGCCCCGCCCCAGCAGTGGAGGAGACGGGACACAGGACACAGGGACAAAGGGGTGGCCCTTACGCCCGGCAGAGAACCATCCTGCACAGGAGACTGCAAAGGAAGGCAGGGGAGTGGACCTGGGGGAAGCTCTCAGACACCAGGACCAGGAACTCGGGGCAGTGGGGCGCCAGGAGGGTGTGGGTGCAGCTGGAAAGTGGGCATGTTGGCTGCCAGAAAGGTTGGAACAACTGGATTGTGGCCTTAGGACTCGGGCTTGGGGACCCATTCACATTGAGGGGGAAGAGATGGGGGTTCTGGGGGGCTCCATTTCCGCAGCCGAGTCTGGGGGAGACCCCAGGACCCATGAGTCTGGACACCCATCCTCAGAGGCACTAAAACAGTAAAGTTAAAAGTGCCCTTTGCTTTACAGATGAGGAAACTGAGGCCCAGACAGCAGGAGAGTCCTGGTGCCCAGAATACACAGCTGGTGAGTGGCAAGCGGAGTGTGTGTGTGGGGGGGGGGGGGGGGCTGTCGGTCTGAATTCTATTTCCTAGGGCGCCCCCCCTCCCCCAGTCACATTAGCTTCCTCCAGCCATCCTCAAAGCCCTCCGGTCCAGGAACCCCAGGCCCCTCCTGCGCCTCAGCTCCCCAGACTGGTACTGAGAGGCGTGGACGGGGGTCCCAGGCCCCCTCTCCTGGTGGGTCAGGCGTCCGCTAAAGCACCTAAGCCCCGCCCCGCCGCACCCCAGACCCCAAAGACTCCGCTCTCTTTCCCCCTAGGTGGTGGGTCCCCAGGGGACCAGCCCTCCCAGAGCGGCTCCCGGTGTGACCGCGTGGGAGCAGGAGGCGGGCCCCGCGGGTGGGGGTCTGGCCGATCCCCGGGCCCCGCAGCCTCCAGCCGCCCGGGGTGGAGTCGGGGCGGAGCTGGGGGCACAGGGCGGCGCCTGGATGGTCCAGGCTGCAGAGACCCGACCGGGGAGACCCGGGGGGGGGGGGGGGGGGGGCGGGGGAGGGGGGGGCAGGGAAGGGGCGCGAGGCCGGAGACACGGGCGGGGGCGAGGCGGGTCTGGGGGTCCCGGTGAGGGCGGGGCGGGGCCGGGGGCGGGAGGGCAGCCGCGCAGCCTCCGCAGGGACCCCGAGCAGCCCGAGCGGGACCCCGCCAGCCAACCGCGCTGGCGCGGGCGCCTCTGGGGAAGGGGGCCTGCTCCGCGGCTGGGCCCATGCACCGCCCGGGCCGCGGGCAGGAAAGTAACGCCCGTGCCCCGGGGCGGAGAGCCCAGCGGCGGCCGCGGCCCGGCGGAGCCCCGGCCCGACGCGCACACAGCCCCGGCCATGCCCTCCACACGCCCGCCCGCCGCCGTGCGCCCCGAGCGCGGCCTGGAGAGGATGCCCGGCGGGGCCCGCTCCCTGCACACGCCGCGGCGGAGCGACCAGGGGGCGGGGGCGAGAGGCCCAGGCGGCGCCCGGCGGGGGAGGGGAGCGGCGGCCGCCCAGGCGAGGGACGCGCGCGGCGGGCGGCGGCTCCGGGCGGCGGCCGGGCGGGGGGCGCAGGAAGCCAGGCGGGCCAGGGAGACCCCCGAGCTCCATGAAGTCCCCCCGGGGCCGCGGACGGGGCGCTGTCCTGGGGAGTCTGTCGGGGGGCCCCCGACATCCATGGCAGGGCGGGGGCCGCGGCGGCGCGCTCGGAGTAAGTTGGGTCCGGGCCGGCGCCAGGGGAGGGGCCGGAGTCGGGGCCGGGGGGCTGCGGGGGGCTGGCCGGCGGGGGGCTGGTCTGTTCCGGGGTCAGCCCGCGGCGCCGCCTCGGAGCCCGCGAGCCGCCGGCCCGGCCTCTGCGCTCCGGGCTTTTTGGAAACTTGCAAATGTTTTCGCAGAGAAGGGGGAGGGGAGGAGGGAGCCCGAGTGACCGAGCGGGAGCTGGGCTGAGGGAGGACGGAGGCCGAGGCCGGGGGAGCTGCAGACAGACTGTCGGACAGACGGACAGAGCGTCCCGGCCGCAGGCGCGCTCCGGCGGCGCGGGCGCAGGCGGGGCTCCCGCCGGGGACGGGGCAGGGGCGCGGGAGGCGGGCCCCGACGAGATGGCGACCCCAGGGGGTCGCGGCGCTGGGAGCCCGCGGCCCAACCCCCGAAGGTCTCGGGGTCGCGGCAGAGTTGGGACCAGCCCGGAGCGGCGTGGAGCGGCTCCAAACGCGCCCCCCGCCCCCGCCCCGCCCCCCGCGCGCCCCCCCGCCCCCGCCCCCGCCCCGCCCCCCGCGCGCCCCCCGCCCCCGCCCCCCGCGCGCCGCGGAGCTAAAAATAACCGCCCGCGCGCCCCCCCGCGGACCGCGACCCCGACCCCTCCCCCGACCCTCCCCCTGGGCGTGGGGCGAAGCCGCAGCTCCCAGTTCCCCAAAAGAAAAAAAGGGGGAAAAAAGAAAAGGCGGGGCGGGGGGCGGGGGGCGGGCCGGGGGCGGGGGGCCCGGCCATATGGATGTGATTTCTCCGCCGCGAGGCAGACGGGCCGCTCCGCAGCGCTCGGCGCCCGCCCGCCGCCGGCCCCCGCTGCCTCCGCCTCCGCCCTCGCCTCGCTCGCTCGCCGCCCTCGGCGCATGGGCCCCGCGTCGGGTCCCGGGCCCTCGGGCCGCCGGGCCGCCGGGGTCTCCTAGGCGCGGGCGTGGGCGGGGCCGCCGGCCTCACGGCTCTGTCCCCCCACCCAGGACCGGCGGCGGCGGCTGCCCCGAGGGACGGGGCCCTAGGCGGCGGCGATGGGGGCCCGGATCGCGCCCGGCCTGGCGCTGCTGCTCTGCTGCCCGGTGCTGGGCTCCGCGTTCGCCCTGGTAAGTCCCTGCCGGGCGGCGGGCTCACCCCGGGGCCCCTGGGGGAGGAGGGGTGTTCGGGGTGCGGAGCCTTGGGTTCCCCGAGTCCTTTGAACTTTGCATGGGGGTCCCTTCTGACCCGGGCCCTCTGTGCCTGCTGCCTCTGGGGTGTCTGAATTCTGGGTTCCAAACGCCTCCTTCACGTCTCCCTGTTTCTGAAGGCTGGGTTTGGGGCCCCGGGTCTGGAAGTCTGTGGTTGGGGACCCCCTGTCTTCCTCTGGTTGGTCTCCCACAGAGATGACAGTGTGACCAGCCGAGATGGGCTTTGGCCCTGAGGTGGCGTCCACAGACTTCGCTCTGGGGCCTCTGCCTTCTGCTCGTTTTGTTTGCGATCCAGGACAGGGCTGTGGGCTGAGGTCAGAGTCACCCAGGCAGGGGCAGGATTGAGGGGACCTGCAGCTCTCAGGGTCCCCTGCGTGCACAGCGCGCGCACACACACACACACACACACACACACAGCTTTACCCAGAGTGGAAGCTCTTTTCCCTGGAGAGGCGCAGATGGTTGGTGTGGAGGGAGGATGGAGAACATTCCTACAGGAGAAACGCTCAGGGAAGATGGGGGGCCCCATCGGTACCCTCCTGAGAGCAAAGGCCAGAGGGGACCAGTGGGACCAGAAGAGAAAGAATGGGAGATGAGGAGAGAGAGAGAAGAGAGAGAAAGGGGGTGCAGACCAGAGCTCCCCAGAGCAGGAGGCGTAGACAGACCAAGAATAGGGGAGAAGGACGGGGACACCGGAGGGGCAGGAGCGGAGCCCTCATCTGCGGGTCTGCGGGCCTTTCCTGGGAAAATCCATCAGATCCCAGCCCAGCCCGTCCGGGCGGCCCTTGCTGAGGAGGCCGTCTGCCTGTGTCTGCCCTCAAGGCCCCCGCTGCCTCCCGGCCCACCTCCCAGGTGAGGGCATTCGCCTTCTAGAAAGACAGGCAGGCAGCCTCCTCCTCCTGACCAGCTCCTACCCAGGCAGAGCCCCCAGGGGAAGGAAGGCCGGAGCTCTGGGATTCTCCCAGCTCTGCCCGGTGCCTGCGTGACCCTGGGCTGCCCTTCACACCTCACTTCCCATCTGCACAAAGACAGCAGGAAAGAAACATCCGAGGTTCTCCTCTCTGCTCCTGGCTTCAGTGCGCCTCGTGCCCCACGAATCCAGCTTCCCAAAGTGTAGACGGGAACGGAGGTTCAGAGGTGAACCCAGGTGAATGCCAGGGCCCAGAGCCATTTCCCATCCTCCCCTTTCCCAGGCTCTCAGCTCCCTGGGCAGAGCCACCGGCACAGTCGTGTGCACATACGTGTGCATGTGGTTTTGGAGGGATAGGGCTTGGGTGTCTTGCGAGTATTGCCTGTGTCGGAGCAGGATCTGTGGGACTCTGGGCATGGCCATTCTCTGGGTCTGTGTGTGCGTGTCTGAGCCGTGTGTGCGCGCACGCCTGTGGGAAGCTGTGGGTCTGCACACGCCTTGCTGGAGCAGAGCTGTGCTTGCACATGTGTGCGTCTGTGGACACAGGGCGCCAGGTCTGTCGTGTTCCTGTTTCCTAAGTGCTCTGTGTGCTACTTGCCAGACACAGTCTGAGCTCTTGACACTGTTAACTGGTTTATCTTTCCCACAACCTCTTGTAAAGGCTCTGCTGTTGTCCCGTTGGTAACGGCCTGAACCACACAGCCATTATGGCCGTTACTGGTTGCATGCCAACCACGTGCCACGCTGTGCCCGTAGGGGAGAGGATACGGGTCCCCCAAGGCCCTCCATGGAGGCACTCGCAGATCGTTCGCCTGGCTTAGCTCTGGCCTGAGGCTGAGGTAGGACAGGAGAGGTGTTGGGGCTGGATCTGCTCCGGGACCGTGTTGGGGCGTCTGTGGCTGGACTCGAAGGACGGGAGTGCCCTGGACCCTTCCTGGCTTCAGGGCTAGAGGATACGGTTGGAGGGTCACTCACACCCTGTGGTCCTGGTCTCAGTGGGAGCCAGCGAGAGGCTGCCAGTCTGCCAGCTCCCGCTCCTGGACCAGGCACGGCTTCTCCCACCAAGATCTTCCCTGGTACCCACCATGCCCACCTGCCTGAGCTGGTGCCCAACCTGTGTGCTGCCTGCCCAGCCAGCCCCAGGACCCAGCTCACATCCCCAGGGATCTCACGTTTGGGGGACTAGAAAGCATCCCACTGGGAGCAAATTTGCCTGTGGTCAGACTCAGCCAGTCCATCTTGTGTGTTCAGGGAAGAGGGACCGTGAGGCTGGGGTCAGATGGAGTGAAGTGTGGAGGGAATGGGGGCAGAGGGGTGGTCTTATCCTTGGGGTGCTCCATCCTAAGGACAAGTGAAGGAGAACCTGCAGGAGGGAGGTGGAAGGTCATCGTAGGGGGACTGGCCTTCCGTGTGGAGACGTGACCTCAGAGTCAGACTCCAGAAGGACTGGGGGGGGGGGGCGAGGACAGGGTGGCCCCCTCCCAGCCTGCTCCAGGGGCTCGGCCACAGGGCTCAGTTCCAGACACAAGAAGGAACTAAGCTCCCAGATTCTGAGCTAGAACCCGTTTTCTCACGCCGTCCACTCACCCACCATTTTATGCGAAAGGGCCTGAGTGGGAGCCTGCACGGAGGTGGGGTTTGAGCCCAGGTCCTCGGCTCTGCCCTGAGCCGCTTCCTCCAAGGCAGGGAGCCCGTGCCCACTCGGCTTTTCCTTTGCTTCCTTTTTCTAAAAAATAAAATAAAATATTGTTTTACTTTTTTAAATTTTTATTTCTAATTTCATAACGGACAATTGCAAACGTCCTTCCTTATAAAAGAGTCAAATACTACAGATTGGACAAACATCACTGATTACTCTGAGCCCCACCCCCACTTTTAGAGAAAATGGTGTTTAACCGTCTGGGGGGGGCGTGGGCTCCCGACCTTTCTCTGTGCGTTTCCAAAGTGTCCCTATCCAGCCGGTAGTTGTGCTCTTGTTTTCCGCTTGTTTTTAAATAAATGTTATCGGGTTGCGGGTAGGGTTTCCGCCACAAGCCTTTTTCCACGTAAAGATGCACCTTGGGAACCTCCGTGTCCATGAATGTAAATCGATCTTGTTTTAATGCTGCGTCGTGTTCCAGAGTGCGGCTCCATGCCGCGTTCCCAGGAATGCACATCAGACCGTGTCTGCACAGTGTGTGCGCATGTGTGTGCACGTATGTGTGTGTGCGCGCGCGCGCGCGGTGTGTGTGTGTGTGTGTGTGTGAGAGATCCTGACCGTGGCAGAGAAGCTCCTTGAGATGCCGGCTGTCCCCGTGTGACCGTCCCCGGGGGATGTTTCTAGATCCTGTCATTGCTGGGTCTGTGGACATGCACACTTTCAGTTTTCACAGACGAGGCCAAACTGCCCTCTACAGCCGCCGCCCCCGGGAGGGCGCAGGCGGGCCTCCCCCAACACCCGACTCGTAAGGCAGGGTTCTCTCCCTGCCTTTGCCATTCTGAGGTGAAAAGTGACCTCGCGTCGTTTTAATTTGTCAGTTGCTAGTGAGCGTCGGACTTGCCGGTTGGTTTGTGGTCCATCTTCTAGAGCCTGCTCAGAGCCATGACCCACCTCTCCTGGTTGTTTGCCTTTTACTGTTGATTTGTTGAAGCTTTTTATATCACCTGCCCTTTAACCCCCCGCCCCGCCCCCACCCCGCTCTGGGCACTGCCTGTGGACAGCAGGAGGAGGGGCGAGCCCTCGCGCTTGGGTTTTCTTCGGAATGTTTTAATGAGGCATCAGCAGCCTCCCCCGGATTCCTGTCGTGGGCCTTCTGGGGACACTCCCTGGTCCAGCCACCACGTCAGGAAGGCCAGAGAGAGGGAGTCCCCAGGAAAAAGGAAAGCTCGATGGCGGGGGGGGGGGGGGGGGGGGGGGGGGGGGGTGTGTGTGCAGAATACTGTAGAGTGCGACTGCGAGAGGGTGCAAACCTCAGCCCTGACCAGCCCCAACTCTGGGCCAGCCTGTGCGGAGGGGGCACCTGGTGGGACCCATTCTGCCGACCAGGCAGGTCTGGCCGGTCCTCCAGCCCAGGCTGAGCCGCTGGTGAGGACCCACCCTGTCCTCGCCGCCGACTGAGGCCACCTCCCGGGCTCCGTCCCCCTGGGGCCCGAAGATGTCCACGCTGGCCGGGAGGAAAGGCAGCATCCCAGGGCCTCCCCTACCCCCTCCCAGCCACGAACACAGGCGGCTTGTTCAGGAAGGCCTGGCGGGAGGGGGCAGTCCACACGCAGGAGTGTCCCTGCAGGGAGCCTGTCCCGGCCAGCTCGGGCCAGACAGACTGAGGGCAGCAAGGGGTGGGGGAGCCCCAGGCAGCGGGCACGAGAGACATGGAGGGGCCAGCGCAGTCCCAGGAGTGCAGCCGGGAGAAGAGGTGCAGGGAGCCAGGAGGCCCCGTCCATCAAGGTGGTTTGCCTGGAGGCACACGTGTCCTCGGCAGTTAGAGCTGAGCACACACCCACCACCATCGGCCTCTGCTCACCTGTGCGCCTACCTCGCCCCTGAACTCTGTGGAGCCGCCTCAGGAGCTCTGCAAAGGGGCGCTTGCTCGGCGCAGGGAAAGATGGGGTGCAGAGGGACTGAGGAGAACGGGTGCTGAGAGAGGACCAGGCCTGGGCCTCCCCCTGCCCCGGCCTCCAGGGCTGCAGCTCGACCCGAGCAGACCTCACTCCAGTCCCGGCCTCTGCTCAGCCTTCGTGTCCCCTTTGTGAGACGGGATGTGGTGGAAGGTGAGGGACATTGGCTAACGTCCAGGGGCCATGGCTGGTGCCAGCAGGGAGGGGGCGCCTGGGGGGCGGGGAGACCGGCCAGGTCCAGGGATGACCAGCAGGGTCTGCTGCCTCCAGAGCGGAGCACGAAGCCAGCAGCCGCCTTCCCCGGGGACCAGGCTGGACCCAGGGGAGGGACGGAGGGATGGATGCGACGACCAGAGGGCATCGCGAGGCTAACACCTTCCCCAGAGGCAGAGGTGTCAGCCGCGAAGAAGGATCCGTGTGTTTCCTCCACAGTTTTCCCGGAGGAGGAGGCCTGTCTGGGACCACAGGCAGCAAATGTGTGGAATTTGGCAGCTGGGAGAGGCCCTGAGAGGAGTGGCTCTCATTTGGTCAGTGGCTGGAGCTGGCTCTCCACCACCACGGCCACCATCACACCTCCATCCGCCCCCAGCCTGTCACTGCCTCCCCACGACCCCACTGCCACCCCATGTCCCCCCACTGCCCCCCCACGGCCCCACTGCCACCCCATAGCCCCCACTGCCCCCCCACGGCCCCACTGCCACCCCACAACCCCACTGCCCCCCCACAACCCCACTGCCACCCCACTGCCCCCCCACGGCCCCACTGCCACCCCATGGCCCCCACTGCCCCCCCACGGCCCGACTGCCACCCCACAACCCCACTGCCACCCCACGGCCCCACTGCCACCCCACGGCCCCACTGCCACCCCCACAACCCCACTACCACCCCACAGTCCCCACTGCCCCCCCACGGCCCCACTGCCACCCCACGACCCCACTGCCACCCCACAACCCCACTACCACCCCACAACCCCACGGCCCCACTGCCACCCCCACGGCCCCCACTGCCACCCCACGGGCCCCACTGCCCCCCCCACAACCCCACTGCCCTCCCCCACGGACCCCACTACCACCCCCACACCCCCCCACGGCCCCCACTGCCACCCCACAACCCCACTACCACCCCCACGATTCCCCACGGCCACCCCCACAACCCCACTACCACCCCACGACCCCCACTGCCCCTCCACAACCCCATGGCCCCACTGCCCCCCCACGACCCCACTGCCCCCCCACGGCCACCCCATGGCCCCCACTGCCCCCCCACTGCCCCCCATGGCCCCCACTGCCCCCCCACGACCCCATTGCCCCCCCACAGCCCCCCCATGGCCCCCACTGCCCCCCCACGGCCCCCACAACCCCACGGCCACCCCATGACCCCCACTGCCCCCCCCACAGCCACCCCAGCCCTGCGTCCGCATGGGGTGGCTTGGGAGTGGGTTCGGGGAGCTGCTGGCTCCCGGCGGGAGAGGTAGTAGCAGCTGGCTTTCTCTTCCTCTGGGCTCCTGGACTCAGGAAATGAGAAACACATCCGGGCCTCTTGACCACACACTGCTGTCTGCCGGGAGGGATGGCAGCTCCTGTGTTTGTAAATAACATACAGGCTCCCAGCCCCCAGCTGCCCCCGCCCGGAGCCCCGCACACCCCAGCCCAGTGCTCCCAGGCTGCCTCTCCCTCTCCCCCAGCTCAGGGCTAAGGTCAGGGCGTCACTCGCCCCCCATGTTCACGGCTGCACATCGCGCACAGGAAGGCTGTGTTGGGTGGACGGTGGGGAGCGTGTGCTACAGGGGGAAGTCGAAGCCCAGCCCTCCAGGTTAGGTCAGGGGAAGAGAGCCCTAAGCTAACACCATGGGAGGGATGTGGGGAGGGCGTTGGGGACACCTGACACCCAGGTGGGGGGTCCCATCCGTGGTGGGTATGGACTGACTGACCCCCGACCATGACCCAACCCTGTGTCCTCACCCTTTGTCCCAGAAAGCCAAGACCCACAGGCTCCCTGGACCCAAAATGATGTGGGTCTGAGTCCTCCGCCCCCAGCTCAGCTGGTGGAGGGCGGGGTGGGTGAGGGTGGAGCAGCAGCCAGCAGCCGGGGGCAGGCCAGGAGGAGGACCCGCTGTCCAGCGGGTAGGCCTCCTCAGAGCAGTGACCTTGAATCTTAGTGTGAGTCCAGGGTGGACCCAGGTATGCAAGGAGTTAGGGGCGGTCCTTGCACCCCACAAACCTGTGGAGACATGCCTCCCCCAGCGGCCTCCTTCCCCATCCTTGGAGCCCCCCTCCCAGCGCCCCCACTGTGGCTCCTGCACTCAGACACCTCCCTCTGCCAGGCTGGGCCCAGGCTGGGGGCAGCCATGGCACCGGCAGCCGGGGGCCCGTAGCCATGAGGTGGGTGCTATTGCTGCTGACCTTTAAGGCAGTGTAGCCGGCGTCCCCCCGGGGCCGGCCCTTCCCCCTTCACGCCACGCGCAGGTCCCCCAACAACGAATCACAGGCCACAAGCTGACGAGCTGCACAGGCACTTGGCTGTGTCAGTCAGCCTGTGGGAACACTGGGCACGTTGGGCTTCATTCCCCTTAAACTTTAAAGCCTCAGGGCGATGGAAGTTGTGCCGTGAGGACTTGCTGCACCTCATTTACTCCTCACAACAGCTCTCACCCAGGTTTCCAGGTGGAACACTGAGGCGCAAGGATGAAGCCACGTTCCCAGAGACTCACAGCCTGTCCGTGGTGGAGGCAGGATTCAAGCCCCGTGCTGGTGCAGAGAGGGTGCTGCCATTGGGGGGGGGGGGGGGGGGTTCCTGGCAAGGGAGCTGCCCTCCTGGCAGGTGGGAGTGCCCTGGTGTGGCCGCCCTTCTCCACTCCGTGGCACTGCCCTCCGCTCCTCAGGAAAGTGCTGCCCTGATTCAGGCTTGAATCCCTCTGGCTACAGTGGCAGTTCTGCCGTGACTGGATGACAGGGAAGTGGGTCCCACATACAGGGAGGCCAGAGGTGGGGCTGCTGTCGCTGTGCCTTTAGTCTAGGCCTCAGCTCTGACCCTCAGCCCGTATCCGTGGGCTAGAGCGTCTGCTGGGAGGGCCGGGGTGCCCGTCTTTGGGAGCTGTGACGCTGCAGCCGGTCACATGGGAGCTCCCCAGCAGCTGGGAGAATGCAGTGCATTGGTCTGTCTGTCTTGAGAGATGGAGGTGGGCAGAAGGAAAGGGGGTGGGAAGGGAGGTGGGTAGTGAGGGGTAAGATAAGACTGGCCAAGGGGCTGACAGTGACTAGGAGGCTGGTGGCAACACTGGTGATGGCAGTGGTGGTGCTGGTGGTGCCAATAGCACTGGTGGTAGTGATACTGGCAGTAACAGCAGTTAGTGCCGTGATGGTGGTGATGGTGGTAGACGGTTGTGCTGGTCAAGGTGATGGTCTGGTGGTGGTTGGTGGCTACTGATGGAAGTATGAGTTGTAACAATAGATGGTAGAGAATGGGTGCCAGGATGGGGTGGGGGTGGATAGCTCCACAGGAGTCAGACCCATAGCAGCCTGATCCCCAGTGCCCGAGGCACAAAGGGAACTTCCGGTTGGCCTTGGAGCCCCTGGATTGGGCAGGCCGGAGTGGCCCTCCCTCAGCCCATGCCCCACAGCCCCCTCCCCCATAGCTGGCAGGTGGGGGCAGCAGCAGAGACACAGAAAGGTGCCCAGCCCTTCCCGGGGACCCTGGGCACAGGGTCCAGCTGAGCTCTCAGTGTCCAACTCAGACTCCAGAGACACGGAAGCACGGACATTGACAAGCAGCCTCTGCCCAGAGCACGTGTGCACACGCATGTTCAGACACTCGGGCTCACAGTCCACTCCCATATGCACGCTGACACTCCCTGCGTGAGGACACAGGCGGCACACACCAGTGCACACACCGCCCACTCACACGCACACGCAAAGGCCCAGCTAAGTGAGACCAGCAGAGACTCTTGGCCCTGGAAGCCCTAGTTGCCGCCACCAAGAGACTCGGTCAGTTAACTTGTCCCGCAGCCCAGCCCCTGACCCCCCAGCCCCTTGCCCCTTCCCTCCCTGCCTCCGGCTGGTTCCCAGGCCTGCAAAGCCCCACTCAGACCGAGGGGCCCAGCCCGGCCTTGGGATGCCTGTGGTGGATGTAAGGGGCCAGCTCTGCCCGGTGGAGCCTGAGGGGACACAGCCGGGCCCTGGGGGCTCCAGGGACATGTCCTGGCCCGGGCGTCTCGGGATGCAGTACCTCTGCAGGCTCCCTCACGGGTTGGGCACACTGAGCTGTTCCCAGCCAGGGCGCTGCCTTCACCCTCTGGCTCCTTTCCAACCCTAAGTCAGGGGAACAGAGGCTGGGGGTGAGACCAGCGCCCCCAGATGCTCCTGTTCCCTTCCTGAGTCTCAGAGGGTGGGCGGAAGCCCAGGCGGGCGGAGCAGCGGAGAAAGGCCCGACTGTGACTGCATTATCAGTACGAGCGAGCGAGCGAGGCCTGCTGGTACCCGGCAGCTTCCCGAGAAGCCATGGGGCTGGGGATGTGGGGACTCAGCCCTCCCACCCTCAGCCTGCACAGCGGGCCCTTCCCGCCCAGCCAGGCCCGCCCAGCCAGGCCCGCCCAGCATCCCTCCATCCCTCCCTCAGCTCCCCCAGGGGTGTGCACAGTGGGAGGGCTGAGGCCCCCACCATTCAGGGGAAAGTGTCAGGATGGACGTTGGCGATTCCCAGGGTTCCCGTGAGCGAGGACTTGAAGGCATTCAGGCCTTTTTCCCCCAGAGCTCAGCACGCCCTGTGCTCACTCCATCCCACTCAGGTTCCCAGTTGCGGCCGATTCTGTGAGGCTCTGGGATCTGTCCTGGGACATTCCATCCATTTCTCATGCCCCCCTGGGGAGCGGCCCAGACAGAATATCAGTGGCTGCAGCAGGCCGGTTACTAGCGGGCAGAGGGGACCCACGCCCCCTTTTCCTCTGGTGATGCAGCCGTGCCCCGTGGAGCTGTGGCTGCCCACGGGAGGCCCATTTCCCACTTTCTAGGGTGAGGGCCTTGGGAAGGGGGGTCCCTCGGGGATGGTTGTGGGACCTGCTGCCGCCTGGCCTGCACTCTGACCTTCGACCTGGTAGGTGGAGTGCAGATGACGTCATTACCAAAGAGGAGCAGATCTTCCTGCTGCACCGAGCCCAGGCCCAGTGTGAGGAGCGGCTCCAAGAAGTCCTGCGCAGGCCAGGTGGGCGGGGCGGGGCGGCCGAGGGGCGGGGCCGGAGGAAGGCGGGAGCCAGTCTGCAGAACCAAGTGGCATCAGGGCGGGTGGGTCAGGTGAGGGGAGGGGTGGGGGTTGCTTCAGGCGAGTCCAGGCAGATGCCGGGGTTGCAGCTCGATCCCCAGGATAGGGTGTGCAGGAGGCAGCCAATCGATGTTTCTATCTCTCTAGCCCTCTCTCCTCCCCCCTCTCTAAAAATCAATGAAGACATATATTTTTTAAATAAAATAAAAAAGTCAACAGGCTCAGAAATGAGTGGGGTGCAGAAGGAGGTGCACCACAGCTAGGAAGAGGGGGGCTTCGATGGTATGAAGACAGCTAACGTCGAGTCACCCCAAGCTGCTGACGCCCGTGAGGCGCCCAGGGTGAGGAACATGGATAGGGTGCTGGACCCCATGGCTGCTTCCTGGTGGAGGCGCATTCAAGGCGGGGTCCAGGAAGGTCAGGTCCTTGAGGGAGGCCACCTGGGCAGCGGGCCAGCCCAAGTGTCCAGGGTCAAGAGGATGGAGGGTCCATGGGCCTGGATGGAGGAGCATGAGAGGCTAAGTGTCTGTCAGGGTCACTGTCCAGGAGAGGGTGCTGGCCTGGGCTCGGGCGGGCTGCCTCCCACCAGCACAGCATGGCCGTGGTGAGGGTGGGGCCAGCTCACCTGACTTCTCAGCTCCTGCCCATCTCGAGTTGGTTTCTGTCTGGAGTCCATTTCCTGGAAGTGGAGATGGGCTGCATTAGCGCCTGTCCAGGCCTCTGACATCGTCTGGCTAATCTCATTAGACTGGAGAAAGTCCAGGCCCAGACTGACCAGCTGACCAGAGCAGCTTCCTCGCTGAGCTGGCCTGAGGCTGCCAGCGGGGGGGAGGAGGCTGGGCACGCTCGGGCCCGACAGGACACGGTGTAGCACACGGCCCTCTCCCACGCCCGGCTCACAGGGCCTCTCCCACATCACTCCCACCCGCAGCGCCTGGTCCCCTGCCCATCAGATCGGGGACTTGCTCTTCCCGCTGTGCGTCCTGAACCCAGCCTTCTTCCTAGTTGTGGCTGCACGTCATGCGCCCTCAGTTCACGATCCAGCCCTGTCTTCCCTCTTCACCCCATCCTGCCTCCCCCAACCCTGAAGCTCAAGGTTGCCGGCAGGCACACGGCACAGCCATTCCAGTCCAGGTGTCTGCACTCAGCTTCCCACTGTGGCCACCAACCCGACAAGGGAAGGCCAGGGGCCTGGCTTGGGCTGCAGCCTGAGGAACGCAAGTTGGAGAAAAGGGAGACTTTGCAGCGAGGAACAGAGACCTCACGCATCTCCCGTGGAGAGCAAGGCCAGGCCCCACCTTCAATGGGGTCTCCAGGGTCCCTGTGGGTCCCCAGTGAACCCCTGACTCGAGCGTCCCCAGGCCAGGGGAGCGTAGGCAGACTGTCTGCCCAGCCCTGACAGCTGTGTGCTCTTGCTCTCATCACCACCAGCAGCCGCTTGACCTGCCCAGCGCTCGGGCCTGGCCTCCCTTTCTCTGTGTAACCTCTGTGGACGGCACTACTGTCTGCTTTCGCCAGGCGCCCCTGGTGGGGCCTTCGCCTCCTGCGTGGGCTGCGGCTCACTGGGTCCCAGGACACCACCTGTGCCCATGTCTTGCCCACATTTACCACCCACCCCTCTAGTGGGTCCACACCGCATGGTGCTGGCTGCCCTGGGAACCCTCTTTGGACGTCGCCATCCCTTTGATTAATTCTGCACCCAGTTTGTAAAGCACTTCCTCACCTGTCATCTCAGCTCTCCCAGCAGCTGGGGTGTCGGCAGGACAGGGCACGACCCCGTTGTGCAGCCTGGGAGTCTGGGGCAGGAGGTGCCCTGGGTCCCCTGCTGCAGCACCTGACAGCTGTAACGGCCCCCTTTCTCCAGCCGACATCATGGAATCGGACAAAGGATGGGGCGTCCGCGTCCACGGGGAAGCCCGGGAAGGAGAAGGCGCCCGGGAAGCTCCACCCTGAATCCGAGGACAAAGAGGCGCCTCACGGCAGTAGGCACCGTGGTATGTCCACGCATCTGTCAGCGGCAGCTCGGACTACCTACCCCACCGCCCCCAGACCCTCCCGGGAGCTCACGCCTGGCCCTGGGGCTGCCTGCCCCCCCTCCCCGCCCCCCCCCCCCCCCCCCCCCCCCCCGCCCCGCGCCGGAAAGCAGGGGAGGGGCCGGAGGAGAGAGAGCTGAGGGGGCAGCGGGAAGAGGCAAGCAGGCTGGATGGGCTCAGGAGGTGCAGGCAGAGAATTTGCCCCCCACTACCCCAGGGTTGGGGGTACCCAGGGCTACAGCCCCTTCCATGGGAGAGGTTGGGAGGGACCCAGAGACAGAGAGAAAGAGGCAGGAGAAACGGAAAGGGGACCAGGAGGTTCAAACGGGGATGGGCCTCAGTATATCAGAGGACGCACCAAGACACACAGTGAGGTGGGCCATAGAGGCACGCGGCAGAAGGTGGGGCGGGAGACAGTGGGACGAGGAGGGAGAAGAGAGGAAGGGCGGGCAGCGCTGCATTGTCCCCAGGGACGTAAGAAGAGACAAACGCAGAGCCCAGGCTGCAGCCACAGGGCCGGTTTGAACCGGCTGGGTGGGCAGCAGATTCCAGATGGGCCACATCTGGGAGGCTGTGGTCACCCTGTGGCTCCCCAGGGACCAGAGGGAATTGTGGGCCTGGCCAGGCGGGGCTGGGAATATGGTGCCCAGGACAGAGGGCCTTTCACCACGCCCTCTGTCTGGGCCAACCATCCAGGCAGCCTTCCAGGATGGCGGGACAGTCCCAGGGTTGGAACCCTGCAGGGGAGAGAAGGGAGTGGGGGTGTGTGGAAAGGGGGAGATTCAGAAACTGGGGACCCTCTGAGGTCACACAGCATCTCTGCTGTGAGCCCGGCGCCCCAGTGGGACGTGTACCTGCCTGCCATCCGAATCCGCAGTGAGCACTAGATGGCCTCTCCCGGTGTTCCTGGAGCCGCTCACCGATGGGGGGGGGGGGGGGGGGGGGGCGTGGAGGGAAGTCCGGCCGATGTGGTCCATGCCCACTTCCCAGGGAAGAGACTGCAGTGCAGCCAGGGAACCCCTGCAGGAGCCCGGCCGGCACTGGCCATGAGACCTGCCTCCTGTCCGCGGGTCCCGGCGGTCGTGTAGGAAGCATTCTCAGCTGAGGGGGTTAGTCCAGAACCCTGACCTTCTCCAGGGGCCCCAAGAAGTGAGACCAAGACCAGAGAGAAGAGAGAGGCCTGGCCAGGGCTGAGCACTTGAGGGGCAGGGCCTTGGGCTCTCTGCCCGAGCAAATCGCTGCCCCTCTTGGCCTCTGCCAGCCTCCTAGCCAGTGCCCGTACCTGTGTGGCGGGGAGCGGGGGGCTTAGTGAGATCTGAGGCCAGGCGGGGTGCAGGGCACGTAGGGAGTAAGGGCTCAATACAGTCTCCCCAGAACACTCCAGGCCTGAGTTCTCCAGTCTTGGGGTGCAACTGTCTCTGAGGAAGCCAGCGACCCAGGTGCATTCATCCCTCTGGTCACTAACCATGGACTTGACGGGTGTCCCCACCTTGTCTGTCTGTCTGTGGGCACAGGGCGCCCCTGCCTGCCTGAGTGGGACCACCTCCTGTGCTGGCCGCTGGGGGCGCCGGGCGAGTTGGTGGCGGTGCCCTGTCCCGACTACATTTACGACTTCAATCACAAAGGTAAGGCGGCCGGGATGGGGGACCTCGGGACACCAGGGCTTGCAGCTCAGGGCGTCAGTGGCTGCAGACCCCTCTGCCCCCCTGACTCTCCCGCGGACCCGCAGGCCACGCCTACCGTCGCTGTGACCGCAATGGCAGCTGGGAGCTGGTGCCCCGGACACGACCGGACGTGGGCCAACTACAGTGAATGCCTCAAGTTCCTGACCAACGAGACTCGTGAGCGGGTGAGAGCCTCCCTCCTCGCGCACCATGGGTGACCCTGACCGAGCCCTGACCTCTCCAGCACCCTTGACCTGGCCTCCGCCCCTCACCCTGGTGCCTCCCCCCGCACAGGAGGTGTTTGACCGCCTGGACATGATCTACACGGTGGGCTACTCCGTCTCGCTGGCCTCCCTCACCGTGGCTGTGCTCATCCTGGCCTACTTCAGGTGGGCGGGGCCTTCGTTAGGTGGGGCGGGCGATGGTGGGGCGGGGCCTAGATCTGGTGGGCGTGGCGATGGCGGGGCGGGCCTAGATCTGGTGGGGCGGGGGTGATGGTGGGGCGGGGCCTAGGTCTGGTGGGCGGGGCAATGGCGGGGAGGGGCCTAGATCTGGTGGGCGGGGCGATGGTGGGGCGGGGCCTAGGTCTGGTGGGCGGGGCAATGGCGGGGCGGGGCCTAGATCTGGTGGGCGGGGCGATGGCGGGGAGGGGCCTAGATATGGTGGGCGGGGCCTTAGCTAGATGGGCGGGGCGGGCGCACCCCTTCCCCCTCCTCTACCCCTACCCGGCCGGGTGTCCCGACCCGCTCGCCCCGCGCCCGCAGGCGGCTGCACTGCACAACGCAACTACATCCACATGCACCTGTTCCTGTCCTTCATGCTGCGCGCCGTGAGCATCTTCGTCAAGGACACGGTGCTGTACTCGGACTTCACCCTGGACGAGGCCCAGCGCCTCACGGAGGAGGAGCTGCGCGCCATCGCCCAGGCGCCCCCGCCGCCCGCTGCTGCTGCCGCCGCCGCCGCCGCCGCGGGCTACGTGAGTGGCCCCGGAGCCCGTGCCCTCAGCCCTGTCCGTCTCAGCCCTGCACCCCCGCCGCCCGCCCCTGCGTACGGGACCTGGGCCGGAGCCCGCCCTCCCTCGGGCTTGACCAGCACCACTTGCCCCCTCTCCCCTCCAGCCCTGTGCCCCTCGGCTCACCGCCCCCACCCCCGCCCAGCCCCCACCCCCCCAGGTGCGGCCGCCTCTGGCTAACACCGCTGGTCTCCTAGGCGGGCTGCCGCGTGGCCGTGACCTTCTTCCTCTACTTCCTGGCCACCAACTACTACTGGATCCTGGTGGAGGGGCTGTACCTACACAGCCTCATCTTCATGGCCTTCTTCTCTGAGAAGAAGTACCTGTGGGGCTTCACAGTCTTTGGCTGGGGTACGCGGGGCAGGGGCACAGGCAGCGGGACCACGAGGCTAAGACACCCACACAGCATAGCCTGTCCGGGAGCAGAGCTTGGCTGGGTGGGGTTCACCTGGACTGGGCTCAGCCCAGAGTTGGGGTGAGAACTCTCGGGTCAAGATTCAGCTCAGGCCCTGGCCGGTTTGGCTCAGTGGGTAGAATATCGGCCCTCAGACTGAAGGATCCTGGGTTCGATTCTAGTCAAGGGCATGCTCGGTTGCAGGTTCCCCAACCCAGGTGTCTCCCTCATTGATGTTTCTGTCTCTACCTTTCCCTTCCATTCTCTCTAAAAATCAATGGAAAATACCCTGGGGGAGGATTAACAACATAAAGATCCAGCTCAGGATCAGAGTGGGACCCTGGGTCAGAGGTCAGCCTGGAGCTGGACTTGGGATCTGGGACCCCACCCCCCCCCCACCCCCCGCCAAGAACCCTGACTGTGAACACCAATCCCGTGTGAAGCTGCCCACGGGGCCCATGCCCCCCTCTCCCCCCTGCTTCATGCACAGCCCCCCTGCAGAATGGGCAGCTGGGCCTGCCCTCCTCCCCTGCGGGCTCTGGGATCAAGTTGCTGATAATTGTCCATTATTGTTGGCAGCTCCAGGGCCTGGGCTCTGGGCAGCTGGCCAGACTGCAGAGGGGCAGGTCTGGTGCTGGAGCCCTCTCAGTGCTCAGCACCCAGAGGCCCTCAGATCAACAGCCACAGCCTCCTGCTCCTTGGCACACACTCTGACCTTGACCTCAACCACAGCCAGCCCCAGAGTTGGGGGGGGGGGGGGGGAGACCTAGACCTGGTCCCAGGAACTGAGCAGGCTCTGGGCCTAGAGGGTGTCAGGGTGGGGGGGAGCACAGAGAAGCGTAACCCAGGTCACTCCCTCCCCTCCCAGAGGTACTCAGGCCGAGACTGAAGTGAGGGGATGGAGGGTGGGGACCTGGGCTCCCTTCCTAGAGGCAGAGCTCCCCCAGAGGTGCCGGGGCCATCTGAGCCGGCATCGGCCTGGGCACACCAAGGTTCCCCCGGTAATAGGCTCCTTCCCCCCCAGGACACCCCGACCCCAGAGCAGCGCCCTGTGGGGAGGGAGGAGGAACAGCCTGGCGTGGCTATTTCTGACTGGGTTTCACCGCGTGCCCCACGGGCTGTATGTGTAGGGGGTGCAGAATCGAGATGAGGCAGAGGGCTGGGTGGGGCCTCAGGGCCTGTCTGTCACCAAGCAGCTTGTGTGCCTGGGAGAGGGGTCAGGGACAACGGGGGGGCACGCTGGAGGTGGTCAGGGACGAGGGGAAGGGGCTGGCATGGTGGGCTGAGAAGAAACCTGGAATAGCATCTGAGGCCTCACACGCTGTCCCCTCTCTGCACACAGGTCTGCCCGCCATCTTCGTGGCTGTGTGGGTCGGGGTGAGAGCCACCCTGGCCAACACCAGGTAGGTCCAGGCGGAGGAGAGGCTGGGGTAACACAGGCCAGAGACACCCCAGCACCCTCTTCCTCTGGGAAGCAGATGACGGGGCCTCCTGCGCCCCGGCCCCAAGTGGCCCCAGCTCAGGGTCACAAGAGGCTGGCCTCACGCCTGGCCACACCTCGCACACCCTGACCCATGTCCCCAACAGCTCATGTCAGAGTAGACCAGCTCTGGGCCTGTGGGCAGGCTCTGGGTGGGAGCAGGACGGGGTGGGAGCGGACGGGGTGGGGCTGACGCCTCGCCTCCCGCAGGTGCTGGGACTTGAGCTCCGGGCACAAGAAGTGGATCATCCAGGTGCCCATCCTGGCCTCCATCGTGGTGAGCGGGGGTGGCCGCAGGGGTGGCCACAGGGCTGGGTGGGAGCTTTCGTGGACCCCAAGGTCTCAGCCACATCCCGCCCCCGGGCCTAATGGGGAAGCCGAGGCCCCATGGAGCCCCTGGAGATGCCGTGGCAGAGCAGGGCCTGGGCAGGGCCGTGGACCCCCCCCCCCCCCCACTCCTTGCCCCCGCCCTGTTAGGAGGGCATGGAGACTCAGCCCCCCCTCACTCCACAGGTCAACTTCATTCTCTTCATCAACATCGTCCGGGTGCTGGCCACCAAGCTTCGGGAGACCAATGCCGGCCGGTGCGACACGCGGCAGCAGTACCGGTGAGCACCCACCATGCCAGGCTCCTCAGAGGTCAGAGATCAATAGCCAGGCACCACATACCAAAGACAAGACTGAGGCTCCACGAATGAGCCTGTTTCAGGGGAAGGGCCCAACTCCCGACTGCCTGGTTGGCCCCGCCCAGAAGTGATGGGCGCTCTCCTGGCCTCTGAGGCACCCCAAAGCCAACCTGGGCCACTCGGTGCCAGGCCTGCCCTGATGCTGGGGTTGCAAGGGCGGGACAAACCCAGCCCTCCCCTCAGAGAGCTGGTCCGGGGGAGCCCGAGGTACAGGTGGGCAGTGGCGGCTCAAGGTGCTGACACCTGAGGAGTGGGTCCTGGGATCGTGAGGTGCGGCTGGGCAGGGGCGGGCGTGATGAGTGCCAGCAGAGGGAGCAGCAGGTGCCAGGGCCCGAGACGGGACTACAGTTCACTCCAGGAACACTTTGCCCATGAACTAGCTTGTCCTCCACTGGTGGCCAGAGCCTCAGGCCCCGTGGTGGCTTCTGGAGCCCGGGGCCAGCGGGTGGGGAAGAGGGGGCAGCGTGCCCGTCGAGGGGGACGTGGCGTGGCCCTGACCTGCTGCCCTGCTGGCCCAGGAAGCTGCTCAAGTCCACGCTGGTGCTCATGCCACTCTTCGGCGTCCACTACATCGTCTTCATGGCCATGCCCTACACCGAGGTCTCAGGGACACTCTGGCAAGTCCAGATGCACTACGAAATGCTCTTCAACTCCTTCCAGGTGAGGGGCTGGCCAGGTGGGCGGGCTGCCTGCTCCCCACGACTGGGCTGACCCTAGCTTCCACGCCTCTCTCCTCCCTACAGGGATTTTTTGTTGCCATCATATACTGTTTCTGCAACGGCGAGGTAAGTGGTGGGTAGTGGCAGGCGAGGCAGGAAGGACGCAGAGGCACCAGGGCTCCCGAGCCCTGCTCCTCCCGTACTCCTGCCCGGTTCTTCTCTGTCCTGGAGGCAGAGAGATCTTTCCAGATGGTTCAGGCTCAGGATGTGCTAGGAGTTGTGGGCTCTCCCATCTCTGGGGTAGCCCAGTGTCTTCCCAACCCCAGGGCTGAATGCTCTGTCATCCAGATGGAGCGACTCAGCCACTGAGTCGGGGACATCTGAACCGCAGAGGTTCTGGGTGTGTCTGCTGCCTGCAGCCAAACACCGTGGCCTGGGCCTTGGAATTTTCCGGGAATTTGGAATTTACCCATCTCCCTCCAGGGCTGTGCTGTAGGGGCCAGGGTGGGGGCACTGCTGGGCTTGGGGTGACGGGTGACAGAGGGGTCAGGGGCACTCCTGAGGTCCACCTCCTCCTGCCACCCAGGTCCAGGCTGAGATCAAGAAGTCATGGAGCCGCTGGACGCTGGCCCTGGATTTCAAGCGCAAGGCGCGCAGCGGGAGCAGCAGCTACAGCTATGGTCCGATGGTGTCTCACACGAGCGTGACCAACATCGGCTCCCGCGCGGGACTCGGCCTGCCCCTCAGCCCCCGCCTGCTGCCTGCTGCCACCAATGGCCACCCACAGCTGCCTGGTCACACCAAGCCAGGGCCCCTGGCCCTCCAGACCTCACCGCCAGCCACAGCTGCGCCCAAGGACGCCAGCTTCCTCAACGGCTCCTGCTCAGGGCTGGACGAGGAGGCCTCTGCGCCCGAGCGGCCACCCGCCTTGTTGCAGGAGGAGTGGGAGACAGTCATGTGACTGGGGACCAAGGGTTGGACCTATGGACATAAGGGCGGACAGACGGACCAAAAGATGGATGGTCGGTGGTGGCCCACTCATGACTGAGCTGGGAGGACAAAACAAAAAAACAAAAAAAGGAAAAGGAAGCTTCCTGCTGTGGTCTGAGCTGGGGCCTCGAGGCACTCCAGGGGAGAGGGGCTGGGAGCCGCGGGGTTCTGTAGTCTCACCTCAGGAGGAGTCTAGCGATGTGGGCCAGGCCCTGGGCCCGGGGTCAGGGCACCGTCCAGTAGGAGGGCCTGGGGCAGCACAGGGTCCCTTGGTGCCACACGCTGACCAGTGGGCCCTGCAGGAGTGGGCCCCAGCCTTTCCCTGTCACCAGCTGCCCCCTCAGCGCTCCCCACTCAGGCTGCCTTTGGCCAGGCTCCCCAGCAGCTGCCCACCGGCCCCAAGTCACTGTCCACCCAGGGCCAACCTCAGATCCTTCGGGTCCCTGGCCGCCTCCCCACCCCAAGCCTGAGGCCCCTCCTGCCTATCTCATGGCCATGCTGTGGCTCTTGGGGGCTGGGACACTCGGGGAGCCCCCATGTGACCGCCACCCCAGCCCAAATCTGACTCCCGGGATGCAACAGGTGCAGGGGCCATGCCTGGGCACCTGGGGGAAGGTCGGCGGGGGCCCTGCTCTGGCTCAGGGCTGTGGGAGCCAGAGGGCTGGCCCATGGGATTCTGCACTCGGTCACTGAGCAGCCCACCCAACACCTCCCTTGGCCCCTAGAATGGCAGAGGCCCTCGACCCGACCACAGTCCTGAGCTCTGGCCGGCCCTTCCCTCCTCTCAGCTCAGGCCGTGTTCTCCTCCAGGGACTCGGCATCCGGGAAGTGCTCCCCGACTCCAACAGCAGCCCCTCATCGGAGGCTGGGCGAGGGTCACAGGGCCAGGACCCCAGAGGTGGCATGGCACCCAGCAGCCCAGGCCCTGCCCGCCTGACCTTCCAGATGGCAGGCAGGGCGGACAACTGTCCAGAAGCCTGGGGCTCCCCGTGGCGACCTGCTCGGGATGGTGAGGGGCACAGGCCGGGGCCTGAGGGCCCCCGAGCCACAATGAGCAGCAGGGCTGCCCGTGGGAGAGCAGCAGAGGGGGCCCCAGGGGCAGGGCAGGCAGGTAGCCAGGCGGGAGATGGTGATGGGGTGGGGGGCGCTGTGAGGGAGGATCCCCAGTGAGACCCCAAGCCCCCCAGGGGTGTCTGAGGCCCTCCCCAGCTCAGACCACTGGGTCTTTCAGGAAACTCGTCCACCCACCCCACAGGCAGTCATGGGGCCTGAGCGGCTGGGCCCAGGCCCATCTTCCAGCCCAGACCCTCTGGAGGCCTCTGAAGTCCAGTCGTGAGCCCCTCACCCTGAACATGCTGACCAGGCCCCCAGGACAGGGCTGTGCCTGCCCCTCAGAATGGGTGCCGGGACTGAGTGAGCCCTCCTCTCAGACTGGATTCCCTCTGGCGCAGGGTTCAGCCTCGCCCGCAGTCTGGGGCTCTCCACGCCAAGCAGGGCTGTGCGCACCTTCCCTGCAGATGGACCCCAGAGGGCTGCTTCTCCTCTGGACTGTGCCCAGGCCGCGCTGGGCGCCCACTCGGCCAGGGTCCCCAGGCCAGGCCAGGCTTCCAGACCCAAGCAGACGCCTCCAGGTGAAGGCCAGCCCTCCCTCCTCAGGATATTTGCACCCAGGTCTCCCCCTCAGACTGGGCATGCCCCCCACTCCCCACCCCCGGCACTGGATGCCAGGGCAGGACCTCTTACCGCACCCAGGCCCCTGGGGCAGGACCAGGCCTCCTCCCTGAGACAGGACCTCCTGGGCCATGGCTGGCCGCCCCACCGGGCCCCGAGCCTCACCCGGGCCATCCAGGTGCTGGCAGAGGGGGCTCCCAGTGGGCCTGGCGGGCAGTCAGGACCCTGTTTGCCTTGAGCAGGGGCTGGAGCCAGGTGGTCACTTCTCCCGTCACGGCCTCGCGGCCTGGCCAAGCCGCAGGGAACATGTAAACACCAGCAAGGCGGCAGCTGGGAGCAGGGAGCCCAGGACCCCGACCCCGGCTGCCTCGGCCTCAGTGTCCAGGCACCTTGTGGGCTACCCTGGACTCCAGCTCCCACCTGTGAGGGGCCTCTGAAGACCCCTAGAAGGATGCCCCCTCCTGGGGGCCTAGAGCACAGGCCAGGCTGCAGGGGCGGCTGGTGAGCCCACAGCTCCCACGCAGAGTGGCGTTTGGGGGAGTCCAGGGTCATTGAAGGGACGGCTGTGCCCATCTTCAGCCTGCAATGCCTTCTACACCAGCGGTCGCCAACCAGTGGTCCGTGAGGTCTGAAAAGTTGGCAACCACTGTTCTAGGCGAAGGCGGAGCTGGGCCCATCTGAGTGGGCAGGTGTGATGACCCACACACTTTAGTCCTTGCCTGGGATCATGGGAGGGGCAGGCAGAGGAAGGGGACCGAGGCCTCTGAAGTTCAAAAGGGACATGACCCTTCCTGGGGGTCGAGTGGGTCCTGGCTCTGGCCGGGTTGCTAGAAGGCAGGTCTGCACGCGGGGTCCCAGGCAGAGGGGGCTGAGAGGGTCTCGCTGAGCACACAGGCAGGTGGGTCCTCATCCAGCGCGGCAGATGCCCAGCCGAGGCTGCCATGGCCAACGGAAACACGCCTGGCTGGGTAGAGCTGCTGCTGGCAGAGCGGCTGGGGAGCCAGGCCGCCTCCATGTGCCGTGTGATCCTGGCCATGGAGCTGTCCCTCCGAGCAGGTCAGGCCCCGTCCAGGTCGCCGGGCCCTGGGAGCGCCCCTAGGCTGGGTTCTGCCTGCCTGGGCGAGGCCCTTAGCCTTCACCAGCCTCAGCCCTGCAGGGGAGGGGGGGTGTGGGTCCTGTGCAGCTCCCAGTCCAGGGCCTGAGGGTCAGGCCAGGGGCCGGGAGGCAGAAGACGACGGCAGGCCTCCACCTCCCACCCGCGGGGGAAGGGCCCTTGGTGTGCCCGCATCAATGAGGCACCTCCTGCTCCGTTAGTGGGTAGAGGTGGGTTCCATCCCCTCCCCAGGTCCGGACTGGAAGTTCCGTTTAGTCCTCAGAGCCACTGGGGGGGGAAGGGGGGGGGCGGCTCCCGCTGGCCTTGCTGCCCAGTGGTGAGGAGGGGACAGCCCAGGCTGGTTCAGGGCATGGGAGGGTGGGCTCATGGCCACCCAAGCGCCCTTCTCAGAGCCTCAGAACCTGTGGTCCAAACCCTCCCGGACCCTGGTACACGAGGCCCTTCAACTGGCCCCTCGACCCCCATGCTGAGCTCTGCAGGCAGCCCTGACCACCTGCCCCTCCCAGACCCTCTGCCCAGCAGCCTTTTCCCACTCCAGCATCGAGTCAGGCAGCCTGGGTGCCACGATGCTCTGGCCCTGCCCGGAGGCCAGTCAGGCGACCTGCCCCAAGCTCCCCTACATCAGTGACAGAGGCGTGCAGTGTGTCGTGTGTGTGTGCGTGTACGTTTGTACATGTGTGTATATACTTGTATGTGTGCCTGTCTCGTGTCTATTTGTGTCAGTTCCTGGTTCTATTGTATGTGTACCTGTATCTGTCTGTTTTGTATGCATTTGTGTATGTATCTGTATGTCTACACGTCTTTTGGTGTCTATGTGTGCGTGCGCCTGTGTATGTGTATCTGTGTTTGTATGTATGTCTATTTGTGTGTGCCTGTGTTTGCATGTACATCTGTGCATGTGTGTCTGTGTGGACCCGTGGTCTGAGAACGCCGCCTGTGGGTGGAATTTGGCCCAGAGTCATGTTTGGTTTGGCCCTCGCAGTATTTTCAACATCTTGAGCCAACATTTAAAATCAGGATATTTCACATAAAAATTCAGCTTTCCAGTTTCTCTTAAAAATTCAGAAGCCCTGGCAGCCTGGGCCTGCGTTCCCAGGAGGCCACTCTCATGCCCCAGCCCACGGCCTCCCCACGGGCTGCCTGGCGCCTTGAGGAGGACTGTGACCCAGTGCGCACAGCGTGTGTGCCTGCATGGGCGTGTGGGTGGGTGTCTGTGGGGGCTTACCTGTGCGGTGCACGCACGTGTGCACAGGGGTGCGTGGCCGCACTGTGACCATGTGGCATGTGTGGGCCACTGTGGCCAAGCGCCTCTGCACAGGGGCCTCTTCCGGCCTTGGAGGGATCGGATTCCGGCTCCTGGCTGGGCTGCCTTGCGGGATTTATTTCTGTCTGTGCCCACAAGAAGCCTGAGTAATGGGAACTTTTAAAGAAAACCAGTAACTACAGAGAAGGGCAGGCTGGCCGGGAAATGCAGCCCAACACCCTGCCCAGCCACGGCACCGAGGCCAGGCCTGCGCACACCCACTCCTCTGTGAATCACCCACTTGTCGGTCCCGGCCCATCTGGTGGGTGAGCCCCCAACATCCTCCTCACACACACCACCTGGATGGCCCGAGACAATAGGCATCTTGGAGCCAAGAAATGCTCAGGCCTGGCCGGGGGCTAAGGGGATGGGACCCTCCAGGTGGGCCCACCCGCCAGGCCACTGGGCTCCACACCCTGGTATTCTGCCCACACCCCATGTGGCCACCCACACGTGGCCACCCACACGTGGCCACCCACACGTGCCCACCCCTCACATGCCCACGAGGGACGAGGCTGCTGGTGCCTTGGAGGGCTGGTGCTGTCCCAGGGCTGGGAGGCACTAAGGCACTCCACTGGAGACCAGGCCCCAAGAAGCCTGTGCCTGGAGCGGGGGCAAGGCCAGCATGGGGTGGGGTGGGGCTGGGGTGCTGCTGTCCCCAGGACACGGCCCCCACGGTGCTGGGTTCTGGGCTGACTGAGCCCCACTCTCGGGATCATCTCTGGTATCAGCCACTTAAACGACACAGACCCCGTGGGCAGGGGGTGGGGTGCATTGCACAAGACACTTCAGCTGCGGGAACGCAGGCTGCACTGACCACACAGGGCTGCCAGGGCCCCGCCAGTGTCTTGCTGCCCCCCAGTGGCCGTGTGAGGACAGAGGGAAAGGCTCACGGAGACTCTCCTGCCATCTCGGGTCGAGGGCTCTCGCTGCGCCCCGAGGACCAGATCCCACCACTCGCTGTCCCACTGCAATGCCCAGCCAGCGAGGCCTCGAGACTGGCTGGAGGGAGGGTCTCCCACAGGCCCCGAGACCGCCTGGAAGGTCAGCTCCTGGAAGGCAGCCCCTGGGACAGCGCCCAGCAGGCAGCGCCCAGCACCAGAAGGCACTCAGGACACAGGACCAACAAATGCCCGGCTTTGGCAGGTGGGCAGTGCTGCGGCAGGCCTGGGCCTGGCCAGAACCCCGAGGAGAGGCACCTGAAGCTGGCGAGCAGCAGCATGAACCCTAACAGGGTGGACAGGCCGAGTCCAGGGGAGCAGATTTGCCCAAACCGGTCACCTTCGCACACCTGGCTTGCAGCCTCCTGGGCTGGACAGAATCTTTCCCTAGGACTTTGCGGCCTGTGCCTCTCGGACAAACTCTCCCCTCACTCACTGCGGCATCCACACGGCTGCGGAGCGTCCCAGGCCTGACACCCTCCTGAGATGACCCAGAGGCTTTCAAACAGGGGGCACTGGCGTGTTGGGCGGTCTGCAGGGCTGTCCTGGTGAGCTGGCAGCACTGGGCACTGTCACCCCTGGCCCGCTTCCTCAACAATGACAAAGGGGTCACGGGGGTCAGAGCCCCACCTGACTCTAACCAAGGCCAGGACTCACTGTGACCAACTGTGAACACTGCACCCGTTCTTCACAAGACTCTTGACATCTTACTGTATTTTTAAACACAGGAAGCATACTTTAAAAAACATTTACACACACACTGCCCTAGCAGGTTTGGCTCAGTGGATAGAGCATCGGCCTGCAGACCAAAGGGTCCTGGGTTTGATTCCACTCAAGGACACGTACCTTGGTTGCAGGCTCCTCCCCAGCCAGGGCCCTGGTGGGGCGTGTGCAGGAGGCAACCAATCGATGTTTCTATCTTTCCCTCTCTCTAAAAGATCAATGAAAAATATCCTCGGGTGAGGATTAACAAAAAAAAATTTACACAATTTATTAACATGTTTTACCGTTTTCTTTGCTCACAGAAAATATTTTTAAACTTATTTTGGTGAAACGGATTTATAGGAAGTTAAAGATTCATAGGAAGTTAAAGAGAGTACAGAGCATCCTGTGTACTATTCACCCAGCTTCCCCAGATGGGAGTCACGGCTTCCACACTGTGGAAGTATTTCACTCCTATCTAGCTACATAAAAAGCTAATATGCTAAGTGTCCTTCCCTCCATCCGGGTAATGACATCACGTAGCAACGCCCGGCTTCCTCTCCCTAGCAACTAGCCTCCTTGGAGTTTCTTCAGCCCAGGAACACCACTTGCTTTATAGCCAGGTGCAAACACTTTACACTTTAACCAGATGTCTGTGAAGCGTTTTCCGTGCCTCATCTCATTTGATCCTCACAGAAGTGCTGGAGTAGGTAGATAGGAGACTCGGTAGAAACCTATTTTCTTTTCATTAGCTGAAAATGGAGATTTAGAAAGCTTAGAAACTTGACCCAATTGAAAAGAAGAAATGGTGGACCTTGAAAATGACTTCAGGCTTTCTCACTGTGCAGAATGTAGTCAGACACGGCTGCAGTTCAATATTTACTCTTTGTTCTCCCTGCGTGATCTACAATACAGACAGTCCTCAGGTGACGTCGGATTCAACGTATGTCATTTTGTGGTTACATCGCCATCTCCCATTTATTTATTAAAAAAAAAATCCGTCATTCAGACAGTGTGCATATGTGCTTTATGTTTTTTATTATTATCTACCACAAAGGTCAGAAATTGTTATTTTATTTTTTTAATATATTTTATTGATTTTTTACAGAGCGGAAGGGAGAGGGATAGAGAGTTAGAAACATCGATGAGAAACACTGATCAGCTGCCTCCTGCACTCTCCCCACTGGGTATGTGCCCGCAACCAAGGTACATGCCCCTGACCGGAATCGAACCCGGGACCCTTGAGTCCACAGGCCGACGCTCTATCCACTGAGCCACACCGGCTAGGGCCGAAATTGTTATCTTTTAATTTTTTTTTTTTTTTCTGTTTCACTTAATTACTGCTGTGTATGTGCTCCATGTGAGTGACATAGGTGCTTATGTAGGTGGGTTCCAACTTACGACGAAAATTGTGTTACGTCACACAGTAGGAATGGATCTCCGACGTAACCCTACATATATAGATAGATAGATAGATATGGCTAAGTTGACTTGTGCATGCATGATACATATAAAGCTCTCACTGGCACCAATCACACACGTGTGTTTCCATCTGTCATTGTCAATTGTGAGTTTGGTTGATACTTCTATTATAGAAAAAGGGCGAATAGTGATATTAAAATATTTCTTCTAATTAATTTCCTTTCAATGTGCACGAATTTGTGCACCAGGCCACTAGTAGCACAATAAATCCAGAAGTGACATGTGTGGTTCATTCCACATGATCACACGTGTGCACTTGCATAATCCCCACTGCCATCGAAAGCTATTCCATCACCACAGAGATCTCCCTCACGCTACTCCTTCCTAGTCCCACCATTCCTAAACCTTGGCAGCCACCAATCTGTTCCTTCTCTATGATTCATGTCGTTTCATGAACATCACAGAGGAAATCATACAAGGCATGATCTTTTACTATACATGTGTGTATTTCTCACTCATCCCAAGCCATTCCTTCAATCAACTGCCGTGCCTTTCACTGCTGAGTAGTATTCCATGGTACAGATGCACCAGTTTAACCTATTGAAGGGAATTTTGGAATTTTTTTTAATCCTCATCCAAGGATATATTTTTTAATGAACTTTAGAGAGAGAAGGAGGAAGAGTGAGAAACATCAGTTGCCTCCCATACGCACCCTGACCAGGGATTGGACCCACAACCTTTTGGTGTACGGGACGATGCTCCAACCGAGCCATTGGGCCAGAGCTGTGGGTGTGTGTTTTCACAGAATAAAACTTAAATTGTCAAAAAAAAAAAACCCAAACAAAAACGCCTTCCATTGTCCACTTGGGTAGCCCTAGTGCAGGACCCGGGGAAGGAAGCCCTGGAGGGCGGCATGCCACGTGAGGGGCTTCTTGCTCACTTCACCCCTCGGGGCCGATGTTTTATTTCAAACTGAAGGCAAGGGAACCACACTGAGCCTAGATCTGGGTCTGGTGGCGATTTGGCAACCTCCCTCTGTGTTCCTCAAACTGACACAGCGTGGTGACGGCACAGCAGGTTGCTAGGAGCCTCTGTGGACGCTGCTCCTGTACTGCTGTCCGTCTGTCTGTGTGGACAGCTGATTTCTCTGCCAGGAGCATGGCTGCTGGGTTTTACGTTAAGTGCACATTCAGTTTCTGAGGAAGCTGCCCAAGTATTTCCCAGAGTGACTAGCGCTTACTTCCCGCTAACAATGCGTGAGGTTTTCCGCTCCTCCAGGTCCTGCCAGTATTTATCACCGACTTCACTGACGCTGTTCGTACAGGTACGTGGCGTCTCCTCATGGCTTCGATGGGCATTTCCCTGATGGCCGGTGGTGCTCAGTAGCTTTCACGTGTCTGCCGCTGATATCACCTGGAAAAGTGTCCCTTCTTGTCTTTTTTCCATTTTCTATCGGACCTTTTTCCCCTTTTTACTGTTGCGTTTTGATCATGCCTTATTATGTTCTAGTTAGGAGGCCTTTGTCAGATATGCGCTTTGCAAGTATTTTCTGTCTGTAGCTTTTCTTTTCATTCTCCTAAGACTTTGTTGGAGCAAAAGTGTTTCATTTTGGTTAAGTCAAATTTCACAATATACTTCCTATGGGTTGTGCTTTGGTCTCATGTCTTAAGAATTCTTTACCAAGCTCGGGGTCCTGAAGGTTTTCTCCTGGAAGTTGTTAGTTTTATATTTTACGTTAAACCCTCGCACCCATGTTGACTTCTGTCAGGTCCAAGGCTTCGGCTGGGGCTCCTCTCAGCCTATGGCTGTCCCATGGCTCCGGCACCACGTGCTGAAGACCGTGTTTCCTCCAGAGCTCACTTTGCAGCTGTCACCCATTCGTGGGCCAGTTCTTACGCCCCCGCTCTCTCCCATGATCTCTGTGCCTGCCGTCCACCAATCCGGTAGCTTCACAGTGAGTCTGGGGATGGTTGAAGACTCCCCATGCTTTAGTCTTCTAGTTAAGACTTGTTTGAGCTACTCTAGTTCTTTTGCCTTTCCTGATATATTTTACTTTTTTTGTTAATCCTCATGAGGATGTTTTTTCTATCGAATTTTAGAGAGTGGAAGGGAGGAAGAGAGACAGAGAGAGAAACATCGATGTGAGACACATGGATTGGTTGTCCACAGGCGCCCTGACTGGGGCCAGAGGCAGAGCCTGTAACCGAGGTGCGTGCCCTTGACCGGAATCGAACCTGGGACCCTTCAGTCCTCAGGCTGACACTCTATCCACTGAGCCAAACTGGTCAGGGCTCCTGATCCGTTTTACAATAATCCTGTCTACACTTAAAAGATTTTATTGGGATTTTGATAGGAGTTGCAATAAACCTGTATATTAATTCTCCAGTAAAACCACCTGGGCTTGGAGATTTTTCAGGGGTTTTTTAATTATGAATTCAGAGTCTTTAATAGTTACAGGGCTATGCAAATGACCTCCTTCATCTGGAGTGAATTGTAGTTTATGCTTTTCAAGGAACTGGTTCATTTCATCAACCTGTCAAACTCACATGGGCATTTACTTACAATACCCCCTTCCTGTCCTTTTGTGTCTGGGGAATCTGTAGTGATCACCGTATTTCACTCCTAATATTTATATTAATTTGTGTCTTTTTTTGTTGTTACCTCTGTCCTGCTAGGTCAGTCAATGCTGATTTTTGCAATGTCTACCTATCTTCGCTCACCATTTCTTCCTGCCGCCTGTGGCAGGCCCTGCTGGCTGCCCTCCCAGCATCCTTTCTCTCTTCCTTTTCCATGGAACCTCAATTTCAATCGTGGTGGCGATGGGTCCAAGCTGACCCCTGCACGGGCCCAGGCTCCTCCCTGTCCCACTGCAAGGGGCCCACAGAGCAGGGGGAGCCTCTCTGGCTGCCCCACGAAACACTGCAAGCCTAGCCCCACGCAGGTCTCCAGACTCTCTCTGACCTCTGTCCCTCATGGGTTCTGAGATGACCGCTGCCCAAGGACTGAGCCCGGAAGGTCAGCCCACGTGCTCAGCCCCACACAGGGCTTTCTCAATCAAGCGTCACCTCTACACACCCTGTCTGGGACCCAAACTCAAGCACCCCAAGGACCCAGGAAATATCTGACAGCTTTCTGCCACACACAGGGGTCTGCTTGTTTCTATTTACAGAAAAAAGTCCACACTATATACACGCACACATACGTGCGCAGGCCCGTGGAGCTGCTTGGGCGGCAGGAGCTGGCTCTCCCCGTGGCGGGCTCCCCGACGGGGTGGGCTCCCCGACGGGGTGGGGAGCCACTGCTCCGAAGGCAAACGGGAAGTGATGGCCAGCTCAGCCCCCACCCGTCCAGCACCTTCCTCCCACGGGGCAGGCCTCAGTCGGAGTCGCAGGCCTCTTGTTCATTGGTGGCGTCCACTGCAGAGGCCAGGCTGTCCTCCTGGCCTTTCAGCCTCTCACCTGGATGGACAGCAGACAGGAGGGTGAGAGAGGCCCTGTACCTGGGCTGCCACCCCGAGGGCAGGGACCCACCTCACCAGGCCTGCACTCACGGATCAGCTCGGCGATGGCCCTCTGGGTCCGCTTCTCCAGCTTCTCCAGCTTCTTGGCTACGTCTCTCTTGAGGTCCCTATGGCAGGGAGGTGGCAGGAGGCCAGAGGCTGAAGGCTGGCCCGGTGTGGCCCTGAGCCCACCTTGCCTGCAGCCCCTCGGGCATCAGGAACCAGCCAGGACGCTCCGTGCCCCTTTCTGCACCCTCCCACACTCAGCACCTGCCATCCTTCCCAGCCCAGGAAGGCAGGGACTAGCCCACAGGCCCACCCCACTGAAGTCCAGGTGTGCAAGGGTGGACGGTTCCTCTGGCCCCTCAGTCACTGCTCAGAGCGACCTGCCCAGGGCACTGAGTCCTGCTCCTCCTCCACACCCGGAGCTCCCAGAAGGCACCCACGCTGTCCCCTGGCTCTGCGTTCCCAGGACTTAGGCCCCAAGCTCATTTCATCAGCTTTCAACACCTCCCTCTGGCGCTGTCCCTGACAGACTTACAGACGAGAGGAACAGGCCTACCCCTGGCCCAGGGCCCGGCACCAAGCGCTCCCGCCCCTCAGTCTGTACAGGTTCTCCCCCTGCAACACTTACCAGTCAGGCTTCCGGGGTGCGAGGTTGGCCAGGTCCTGAGGAGGAAGGAGACACCTGTCAGGGCCAGAGGGGCTCCACCCCAAAGGAAGGAGGGAGATGGACAGAGGTAGGAAAATGGGAGGAAGAAAAGGAGGAAGGAGGGGTGAGGGGACGTGGGAGGTGGAAAGGGAAAAAAGAAGGGAAGAGAAGGGAGGAGGAAGGAGAGCAGGTGCAGGAGAAAAGGCCTCAGGAGCGGCGAGAATGGGCCACTCGCCACCCTGCCACTCACCACTTCCTCAATGACTGGCTCGGGCTTGGCGGCCTCCAGCTGCTCCCTCACCTTCTCTTCCACTAGAGGGCGCAAGACAACAAGGGGGGCTGGGAGAGGCTGCCACTTGCCTGGTGACAGCAGCTGCAGCCACGGCAAGAGAAGAGGGTGCAGGCCGGTCCCGGGGACCTCTCTTGTCCCCTTGGCCCCCAGCCAGCCAGACGGAAGACCCTGGAAGGTGGCTCTGGAGGAAGGCTGGGGGCTCCCAGGATGAAAGCCACCCGGGGCAAAGCAGGCAGCTGGCGTAGTCAGAGCCAGACTTCACCCCAGCTGTGAATACATCCAGTGGGTTCTGGGCAGGGCCCCGAAGACCGGCTCTCCCCAGCCTCCAGGGGCTCCAGGGTTTCCTCCCGTCTCACGCAGAGGTGTGCTCCCAAGCTCCCAGACGGGGACGGCCACCTGGAGGCGCACTCGGCGCACCTTGGGCCTCCAGGCAGCGACCAGGGACCCTGCCCCTGTGGCACAGACGCTGGGAGCCCTCACATCAAACCTGGGCTCTACCGGCTTCTGCCAGGCTCATCACAGGGCCCCACGTCCCCTCAGGGCCCCCCGTCCTGCCTCCCCCTCCAGCCATGGGTACTGCCCCCGAGGCATGGGACCAGCTCCCTATCCCTCTCCTCTGTCCTGCCTCACTGCCCCTCCCCACAAGGTGCCACTGGACCCACCACAGTGGGGCCCAAAACACCCGGGACACATGGGAATTTCAGGGGCAAAGGAGATGAGGAAGCAGACGGGTGTGGCTGAAAAGGCAGCACTTTGCTGTTTTACAAGATAATGTATTTATTCACTTATTACTCATCGAATTGAAAGCAAAAACGAAGTTTAAAGGAGTCAGGGACCTGCGTGACAAACACCCCAGCGTCTCCGGTGCAGGTGGCGGGGGACAGGCCACTGCTGGCCGATGCTCCTGGCTGCTGGCTGCTGCCCACACTTGCGAGATTGCAGCCCTCGGCGGCGGCCCTCACCCACCGCAGACCACCTCTCACACCTCCACCTGGTGGGCGTCCGCCCGCCCCTGCTCTCGCAGCACCTGCCCTTGTCGGGGTCTCTCTCTGACCCTTCAAGGGTCCGGGCACCACTTCTCAGCCCAGAGGGTTCCTCTGAGATGTGGCCTCTTCCCTCCAAGGCCCCTGGGAGGCCTCCCAGTCGGGGTGCGAGCAGGGCAGAGCCCTGCCTGCTTCTCTGCGGTCACCAACTCTGACCACGTGTGCACCTGCCAGGTGGTGGTGGGGAGGGTGCTGGAGGCCCACCTTCCAGCCTGGCACTGCCAGCTTCCTTTCCAAGAGGAGGGAACTGACAGTGCCCGGAGCAAGACCAGCCACCTACCTGCCACGGGCTTGGCCTGGGGCACCCTCCTCCTCTTGAGGTCCTCGTCCTCGGGGACGTAGTTCCGCAGCCTGAGCTCCCTGCACGGCGGAGAGCAAGCAGAGATGGAGTGAATGGGGGACAGTCTGATCGCCGCAGACACGTGCAGGCCAGACCGACGGAGCCACACAGCTGTGACTTCCCCCTTCCTCTCTGGAGCGGCCGCGGAGGAGGAAGGCCGGGGACAGAAGTGCTGTGGGCCCGCCCTCTGAGCCTCAGCTCCTCATCCCTCTCAGCAGCTGGCTGGCAGCTCTCCCAAGGCCCTGCCCACCCTGCAGGCTCCCATGGGAGCTGGGGCTGGGGTGCCCGAGCAGCGTTCACCAGTGTCTCCCCGGGATTATCTTCCTCTGACAGTTACAGGAGCTGAGGGTCAGAGACGGCCCCAATTGTAGATGGTCTCACAGCAGAGCCCCCTGGCTGAGTTACTCCTGAAAGACAAAGCTGGTCGTCGCCTACTGGTTCCCAAGCCTGGCCACCTCCTCAGAGCCTCCGTGCCGGGGCCACTGGTACATCATCCCTGGACTATGATGGCAAGATCTGTGCTGGGCGTGGCCGGTGGGGCTGAGGGGACTGGCCCGACACTGTGGAGGGCAGAGCCCAAGACCCCTGTGAGGGGAACCACGAGGGACCAGTCACACGCTGGGACTGCCACATGCACGTGCCACTGTCCCCCTAGCTGAGTCTCCGCAGACTGGGCAGCTGCACCAGCACTGGGCCCCCGGGCGCGGCAGCCCTCAGTCCCCACCCGCACCCCTGGACGACTCCCCAGAGGGACAGAGGGCCCCTGGGGGCTGCTGCTTAATAAGGAGCCACTGGGCCAGGACGAGGCCCTGGGGCAGAGTGCCTGGCCCACCTGCCAGCCAGGCAGGACTGCAGTGCAGGTCCTTGTCCTCCCCACGACCTCCCAGGGGTCTTTCCGAGGACTGCTGCCCTCAGATGTCCTGGGCCTCCAGGACAGGGGACAGTCTCCCAACAGCAGGCTCGCAGTCTCATCTACCAAACCCCTCTGTGCCAGGCCACCAAGGGCTGCCGTCGGCCCCCACCCTGGCAGACAGCCTCTCCGGTGGGGAGGGCAGGTGCTGTGACCACAGGGCCAGCCCTGGCAGCAAGCGGTCTGGATGTGGGGACTTCAAGTTCAGTCCCTAGTCACCAGCACCTGCCCCATCCCCTCTTCCAGGGCCCCTGAGACCACAGCCCCAGGGCCAGGCTGAATCTTTGTGCCCTGGGGGCAGTGCCCGCCTGGCCTCTGAGGAGCAGGGACACCAGCCCTGACCCTGGGCCTGCCCCTCACGCCTCCCCAGGCCTCAGGTTAGTGGCAGATCAGGTTGCAGTGGGCGTGCCCTGCACACTGACTTCCCCTCACCACAGGGTGGGGAGAAAAGCAGAAGAGAAACTGGGTGTGGGAAACTGCAGGGATTTGTGGGGAAAACACTGTCGCTCTCAAACTGGCTCCAGGGTTCCGTGAGAAATCAGTCTCAAGAGTCGGAGGGGGTGTGGGGGTGTGTGGGGGGGGGCTGTGCCAGGACCCTGAGCGGCACACACCCATGCCCTCCCCTGCCCGGGCTTCAGCACAGCAGCTGGACTGAGGGAGGACACAGCAGGGGACAGGGAGGTGCCAGAAGCCCCTGGAAAAACGCTCAGCAGCTCCCACCGAGCCCACTGCCCGCCCGCAGCTGGAACAATTCTCTCCCGAGCAGCAATTCCGACCGGTGCTGCAGGCATGTCTACAGCATGCAACACCTGACCACTTAGTCAGGAGCACTGACCTTCTCTCCTTAGATTATCAAACAGAAAAATGACAACAGCCAACACAACAATCGCTGTCCAAGGTGAATGAATAAAAACTATACCTATTTTCTGTCAGATCAATGAAAAATAATATATTTTTTGGTGTGCCGCAGAATTTTAATAGTTCATCTATGTGTGCCATGAGATGAAAATGGTTGAAAATCGCTGCTCTAGAGGAAAATAAATTACCCGGAACCACAAATTATCTCTAGAACTTTTCATACCTAACATCCAGGATTCAATCAAAGCCGTGAGAAAAAATAAAGACAACATACATGCATTCATGGGTGATCCAAATATTGGAATGGTTAGAAACGAAATGTAAAATAATTAACACTAATAAAAGTTCAGGAAGATAAACCACAAGATGGAGAATTTCAGCAGACAACCTGAAACTGCAAAAATTAATCAAATGGGAATTCTACAGTTGAAAATATAACCAACACTAAGGACTCAATAAATGAGTTCAATAGTAGTTAGGGCACATATAAAGAAAGGGCTAGTAAACGGTAAGACAAGCCAGAAAATGTCCAGACTGAGGCACAGAGAAGTTGGAAATTACAGAAAAGAGCATGAGAGACACATGCAACAGGATCAAAAGAATTTCGGAGAAACCAAGATGGCGACATAGGTAAACACCGGAGTTTGCTGCCTCGAACAACCACTTTAAAAATACAACTAAAAGACGGAACGGACATCACCCAGAACCACAGGAAGGCTGGCTGAGGAGAGACTCTTCAACTAGAAGGAAAAACAACAGCATTACGAGGCCCAGAGGAGGCGCAGTGTGGAAAATTTAAAGGTACGGTGGTGCGGCGGTGCGCGCAAAGCGGGCTGGTGGCTGAGGGCGCGGTTGTCGTTTTCACTCAGGAGTGAGTCTCAGACTCTGGGCTACAGATCCGGGCGAGTCTCTAGGGACCCAGACTCAAACGGGAGAAGCGGGACTGTCTGGCTACGGCCCCTCCGAGGTTTGCAGCGATTGCGGGGACAGAGAGGCAGAGCCCCTGGAGACGGACTGAGAGCAGCCATAGCTGCTCCCTCCCGCCGCCCTGTTGATCCCGCCCCGCCCAGGCCCTGCGCACAGCCATTTGCCGATCGCCTCAGGCAAAGGCTGGACTAGCACCTCCCCAGAGGACTGAAGTTTTCCACACAGCTGATTCCTACAGCCAGTCGGCCTGGTGGTCAAATCCCTCTAGTGTTAACTACAACAATTAAGGCTTGGCTAGAACAAGACTGCGCACAGAGACCACAAGGGGGTGCACCAAGAAAGCATAAAAGATGCGGAGACAAAAAAACATGACAGAAATGGAGGATATGGAGCTAAGAATCGCAATTTTGAGGGCTTGCTATAAACTTGTGCAGAGCCTCACGAAAACTAATGAGACCCTCGATGCTACGATAAAGAAATTAGAAAGTAAGCATACACGGACTGAAATAAAGAATATTATACCCAATAGCAGACCAGAGGAGCACAAGAATCAAACCAAAGATTTGACAAAACACACCCAACTGCAAAAGCAAAATGAAAAAAGAATCCGAAAGTGTGAAGATAGTGTAAGGAGCCTCTGGGACAGCTACAAGCGTACAAACATCAGAATTATAGGGGTGCCAGAAGAAGAGAGAGAGCAGGATATTGAAAACCTATTTCAAGAAATAATGGCAGAAAACTTCCCCCACCTGGTGAAAGAAATGGACTTACAGGTCCAAGAAGCGAAGAGAACCCCAAACAAAAGGAATCCAAAGAGGACCACACCAAGACACATCATAATTAAAATGCCAAGAGCAAAAGACAAAGAGAGAATCTTAAAAGCAGCAAGAGAAAGAGGCTCAATTACCTACAAGGGAATACCCATACGACTGTCAGCTGATTTCTCAACAGAAACTTTGCAGGCCAGAAGGGAATGGCAAGAAATATTCAAAGTGCTGAATACCAAGAACCTACAACCAAGATTACTTTATCCAGCAAAGCTATCATTCAGAATTGAAGGTCAGATAAAGAGCTTCACAGATAAGGAAAAGCTAAAGGAGTTCATCACCACTAAACCAGTATTATACAAAATACTGAAAGGTATCCTTTAAGAAGAGGAAGAAGAAAAAGGTAAAGATACAAATTGTGAACAACAAACATGCATCTATCAACAAGTGAATCTAAGAATCAAGTGAATAAATAATCTGATGTACAGAATGAACTGGTGATTATAATGAATCAGGGACATAGAAAGGGAATGGACTGACTATTCTTGAGGGGGAAAGGGGAATGGGAGATGTGGGAAGAGACTGGACAAAAATCGTGCACCTATGGATGAGGACAGTGGGTGGGGAGTGAGGGCAGAGGGTGGGGCGGGAACTGGAAGGAGGGGAGTTATGGGGGGGCGGGGAAGAGGAACAAATGTAATCTGAACAATAAAAATTTACTAAATAAAAAAATAAAAAAATAAAAAAAATTAAAAAAAAACAGGATCAAAAGATCTGACATACATGTAATTACATCCCAGAGGCAATAAATAGATCACGACTGAGAATTTTTAACATTAATGAAAAACATCAAGCCTTCGATTAGAGAAACACTGTGAACTCCAAAGAAAAGACCCCCAGGCAAATCTCTGTCCAACTACTGAGCCCGAGACAGATTCTTTTTTTTTCTCAAAAATATTTTATTGATTTTTTTACAGAGAGGATCTATCAGCCTTTGTCTCACCATATCAGAACTAAGGAATCAACATGTCACCCTACATGACATGATCCTGACAAATTCTGAGAAGATCAAATGGCCCCAGAGCAGCAAGGCAGACACCGCACTGAGGCCGGGGCCAGGGGGCTCTGTGAGTCTGGCTCAAGACCGACACGCCTTGGTTCGGGACATGACGACCGTGATGGGGAAACTGGCTGCACAGTCATCGCACCTCCTGTTTTCAGAGTCTAGTAAAACCCTCATGTCGTTAGAAAAGAAAACAGACGTGAAGCCCATGAGCAGAGGTCTAGCTCGCCAGAGAGAAAGGCGGCTTCCCGACTGACTACCTGGCCCACCTCCCGACCGACGGATCTGAGCGTCCACACTGCGTGGCAGGCGTCCGGCCCGGCCCTGCCCCCTCTTCATGCCACAAGTCTCACCCTCAGGGCCTGCCCTCTCTTCTCTCCCCGGTGCTCTCAGGGCCGCTCCACCGCACTCCCGCGCACGCGGCCTGCCCTGCACCCTGGAGAGGCAGAACGGGGCAGCCCGCGTGGCCTGGGGGCCAGAGGGACAGTGGTGAGAGGCGCTCCTCGGTCACGGCCCTGGACACCAGCTCCGCCGGGCCATCAGCTCCTGAGCCCAGAAGGCTCTCTTTCCCTGACCGTCCAGAGACGCAGGAGCTCTTCCCGGAGCACCCCGCCCGCAGCACGTCTGCTTTAGCCTGTAGGCCTGGCACATGGAGGCACTCCCTGTCCCCAACGTAAACAAGGCCTGGAGCCCATGGAAAGGCGAGGCCACCACCCCGAATGGGACCACCACTGCTCCAGGCCTGCCCCAGTCCTCCCTTCGAGTCGCATTAAAATGTTCCAAGCCCAAGGCTGTTTCCATGGTCACTGCCGCTGGCTGTTCCCTGGCTGTTCACGGAGCTTGCAGGCCGAGGACAGGAATGGCCGGGTCCCCACGCGGGACTGATGGGACTGGCGGGCTCACTGTTCTCCATCAGACAGGGGCCAAAGGAGGAGGGGCTGCTCTCCCTCTCGGATGGGAGGCCTTCGGGTGTCACCAGCGTGAATGTGGTTTCCTCACCTCAGGGTGGACCACACCCGCCCCACCTAGGGAAGACTGGGTGAGAAGGGCTCTGGCAGCACTGAAGGTCATGACATACAAGATCAAGACTTATTTCCAGGCAGCAGGACCCAGCCACCCTCCCCCACAGTCAGGGCCAGTCTGCTTCCCACGGTTTCCATGACACACCATCCCGAAACCAGTCCTCTCTTGATTCAGTTGCCCACATCCCGGGGCCCACTCCTGAGCAACAGGATCAGAAAAACAGGGTGACAGCAGGTGTCTGAGCTGCTGCCTCAGCACAAATCCTGGAGCTATGGTCCAGCCCCCTGCCTACGGTCCAGCCTCCTGCCCACAGTCTGGCCCCTGCCCACGGTCAGCCTCCTGCCCACAGTCTGGCCCCTGCCCACGGTCCAGCCTCCTGCCCACGCTGGGACACCCTGGCCTGGAGCAGGAGGCGGGGAGGGAGCCGCTCTGGGAGGCACCACTAGAAGGGGGCAATGTTTGCCAAGTCAAGCTGACGTCATGATCTGCGAGTGAGCACACCCTGCTTCAGACACCATCCTGGGACCCAACCCGCAGAGGAGAGAGGGCCTGGCATTTACCAGCCTAAAGGGTGTGGGTGCCAGGCCAGGTCTGGGCTGGGCCTCAGCTGGCGGAACCTCCCTCCACGTGGAGCTGGAGAACTAGTTTTCCACCCGGAGAAGGCAGGTTGGTACCATTTTCTCCACAGGCCAGGACACAGGATGTGACAGCCACGCCAGGGAGAGCCACTGTCCCTGAGCAGTGACTGCTCCAGCTGGGGTAGACGTGATCCAAAGCAGAGGGAGGCGGCGGCTGTGGGGCCCCTTACGAAGGAGTGCCAACACCTCCCCTCTCCGCAATCACAAGCCCGGCCTAGACCCGCCTCACGCACAGACCAGCCAATCTGCCACGGGGAGTGACTGAGGCTTAGAAAGCAGAGCAGCTGCACGAAGCCCTCTGCAGCCAGCTTCCCAAGGGCCCAGATCAGTCAGGCGGCGGTGAACCTTTTACATCAGGACCCTGGGCAGGTGGCTGAACAGACAGAGGGCCTGTGGGACAGAGGCAAGAGCACCTCCTTTTGGGGCAGCACTTCTCCTTTTGAGGGAGGTGGCGGCGGAGGGGCTGGGTTAGAGAGGAGGCATGGCCGCCCTGCAGAACAAGCCACAGGAGGGCAGGTCCAGCCCAGAGAAGCAGCAGGGACCCTCTGGAGGTGGGGACATGTCTCTCTGAGTGGAGCCTGGGCCGGTCGACCTAGAGGGGCTGACTCCCCCATGGGGATTTGGTTGTATGAGGATGGGACAGGATTTATCGCAAAGGGAGCAATAAAACTTAAAAAAATTTGGGATCTAGAGAATCCATGCAATTCCCATCAAAATCCTAGCAAGGCTTTCCATAAATATGAGTGAGCGGATCCTACAAGGATAAGGAAAGGCACGGGCGTGTGGACAGCAGGGTCCTGGTCTCCTCGGCAGACAGGCAGGCGCCTGGGCAGAGGAAGGTGGTGACTGCCCAGCACGGTGCTGAGGGGTGAGGCCCGGGGGGGGGGGGGGGGGGGGGGGCTGCTCCGACCGACTGGCGCCCATCTCCTCAGCCACAGACTGAGGCAGTGCCTGCCCCACAGCGTATCTGGGCCGACAACGGGACCTGCTAACGACGCGGCGTGTTTGCTGAGGCCATCGATCGCACACGTAAGGGAAGCGCTACAGAGCGTCCTGACCCCGTTTCTTGGTCACATGTGCTTACTTCCACCCTCACCCACCCCCTCGCTGTTCTCCCAGCTCCTGTCCCATTTGCAGAGTTAGCAGAGACCTTACGCAAAAGTCAACGGCCTTTTCCGGGTGTGTCTGGAGCCCTCAGCTCTCAGGAGGCACCCAAAGTTTCCTCCGTCTGCCCAAAGCCCCAGCCCAGCCAGGTAACAGCGACGGCGTGTGCTCCGCTCCCCAGAAGGGAAGCCAGTTTGCTCCCCATCTCAGCTGAAGATAGGCAGGTGGAGAGGCTCAGAGAAAAACGCGACCCGCCCAAGGACGTGTGAACACACTTGGGAACAGCCAAGCAGGTGCAGGCACACACCCCTGTGAACTTGAAATGGCCCTGGCTCCTCTGAGACGGGCTTCTGAATGGGGCAGAGAGGAGGGGCCTGCACCTGGGGAGGGTTCCACTTACTCTGGTGAAGGCGACATGAGGCCGTGGCATCAGGAAAGCGTGCTCCCAGGTGCCGGCCCAGCCCCTTTGGGAGCATCCCTCCCCTCCTGTGCACCCCCTCAACCAAGAGCCCACGGAGCCCAGCTTTCTCAGGGCACCAAGATCTACCCCCATGTGAGCAGGAGCCTCCACAGGCCTGTGCCTGAAGGAAACGGCTCAGGGCAAAGGCCACCAAGGCCACCTGTCCACGCAGACACCAGGTCTGGCCCAAGCAGAGCTCCACAGCTGCTCGGTGGCCCCAGCTCAGGGCTGGGCAGGAAGTGCTAACAGACATGAAGCTTACCCCGGCTCACGAGGACCAGCCACCCAGCCCCTCCCTGCCCTCCACATGCTTCCGAAACCTGTCCCAGAATCTCTGTTGGAGGCTCCAGCTCTCATGTGCCTGCAACCACAGGGGGAGGGAGCCTTGTGTAGGCAACTTTACCAGACCCAACCAGACGACGGGATTTGGCAAAATAGGATCAATCCTGTAGGTGAGCTGCTGAGGGGAACGAGAGGACAGAAAGAGCGGAGGCTGAGCTCTACAGGAAGCCGAATGTCGGGGGACAAGGAAAGGAGTGCCAGGCTGGGACAGCTCAGATGACGTGTCGGAAACACTGAGTGGCCCCAGCCCGCTGGCCCTGCTAGCTCACACCCCAGGGAGGCGTGGAGCCAGGTCTGCAGGTGCTTAGAGCCAAGCCACACGAGGGCTTGGAGAGCGAGGAGGCAGAACGTGGGGTCAGCAGGAAAGGCTGGGCTGAGCGTCACAGGGCCAGTGGGGCGGGTGCAGGTCTGACCGGGCAAAGGGGCCGGTGAGGAAAGAACGGTGGAGGCTGAACGCAGAGTGGGAGGACGTGAGAACCAACAGGGGCTGGAGGAGAGGAGGGCAGGGAGCTGCAAGCGGGCATTACCTGTGCTTCTCGCCCTCCTCCTCCCCTTCTCTGAGCTGCTTGGTCTTTGGCTCCGCATCTTCCTTGTCCTGCAAAGGAAGGGAGAGAACCAGCTGCTCAGATGAACGTTCCTACTTCCAGCCCACAGCGCCCGGGCAGCGAATGAGGAATAGGAGATCTCGGAGGCACACACCCAGGCCAGCAGCTGCAGCCTCCGAGCAGGCACGGCCGCTGTCACTGCCGCCACAGCGCTGATGCCTCCCTCCTCGCCCTCAACTCCCGGCAGAATTCAGAACCCACCACCCAGTCCAGGCCAAGGCCCAGAGGCCCTCAGACCACTAACAGGGGGAGCCAGGAGGCTTCAGGTGCCACAGAGGGCTCACGCCACCAGCACCTTCCTGGGTCTGAATAGCTCCACCCGCTGAGCTGGGAGACTAGGGAGGAGCAGCCACCAGCAACCGGGAGGTCAGGCCCCGGGCCTTCGCTCCAGAAACACCTCTGTGGTTCCCGTCAGGAGCAGCATAACTCAACCTCAGACCAGGCCTGTAACCACTCACCCCTGCACTGTCCTCGGGAAACGGGGGAGGGGGACTCGTTGAAATCCCTATGGGAAAAGCTTCTGTAATCTGTCTTCCTGCTGCCCCCGACCGGTCTGTGAGTCTAGAGGTCATTCTCATCCCAGCCTTGACAGCAGGCCTGCTCTCAGGAGCACAGGCCCCACAGGAGGGCACTGCCAGGTTCCCAGCTGCAGCGAAAGCTCTGCTGGGCTCCCCGCACTCAAATGTGCACGCAGGGTGTGTGAGCCTCCATGTCTGTCCGAGTGCGTGACCTGCCCTCGGAGCACGTGGAAGGCTCCAGAATAGAGCCTGTCCAGGATCTGCCTGCACAAGGGGGAGCCCCCCAGGGGGTCAGTGTCACTTCCTCCCCAAGGACCTGCCTTGACGCACGGCAGGGTGCTGATGAGACAGCGGGAAGCCTCCACAGGGACTGCTGTGACGAAGACAAGAGCGAGGTGGCACCGACACACACATCAGAACTGACAGCTGCTTGCCCTGTGCTCCTAGGAGTCGAGTGTGCCCCCACGAGGGACACTGGCTTTGAGTCACTTCCTGCCAGCGTTCACCACGCTGACCCCGAGAGCGAGCCGACCTGCCACTCCCAGGCCACAGCCTATGGAGAGAAGACGCCGAAGCCAGGTGGAGGCCTGGCCCAGGTGGGGTGGAGATGTGAACAGACTGAGATGCCTCCTCGCTCTCAGCCGGCAGCTTGGTCTCTGGGGACAGGCAGCAGGAAGGAGTGACAGCAGCTAGAGAGGTCAACATGGCTCTACGGGGGAGGGGTTCCTACCGAGGGTGGGCAGGATGGGGAGACAGGAGGAAGGAGGACATTCTGGGAGGGAGGGGAGCACAGCTGAAGCAGACGCGGGTGTGGCTGCCACAGAGAGGAGGAGAGGGGGGACCGGTGCTGATGGAGGGGGGACCAGAGGACTTTCCGGGAGTCTGCCCACCAGGGGGCAGCAGGAGGGCGAGAGGCATTCACAGGGATGGCAAAGAGGGAACGGAGAGCCTCGTAGCTGAGAAACAAGCCAGGCTTCTCCACAGGCCCCAGGGCTGCTGGGCCGACCCACACACCCTCCCTGACTAAATGCTGGCCGACGAAGCCAGCCAGCAGCAGGACATGCATACAAAGCTCCTTGCCCTGCCGGCGGCAGGCTCCCTGAGGGCGCGGTGCTGGCCAAGGGGACGGGGGATGGTGCTTCCCTTGGCGAGGAAGGACCAGAAGGAAGAGAAGAGGAGGCTCAGCTTCCCCCAAGCGGCTGCTGGGCAACTCCCCCCTCCCTCCCCAGGCTCCCTTCCACGGGCTCACCTGGGCCACCTGGCAGAGGCGGGGACTGCGGGAACAGCCTTTGGGAGCAACTTTTGCAAACACCATGTCCCTTCCCAGCCCTGAGCAAGGGCCACTCAGCAGCCGTGCTGCCACCACCTGGAATCCCAGAGACACTCACGTGCCTGGCAAAGGCCAAGTTATTCATTAATACAATGGAAAACACCCAACTACCTAGAGAACATTTTTAAATGCCCAGCAGTCTGGGGGGTGGGGTGCAGCATAAGCTCTGCAGACAGGGTGAGGGTAAGGAGGGCCCCAGTCTGGGTGCAGTGCCATGAGCAGGGACTCAAGAACAATGGAGATACACGCGTGGGCAAGGGCAGGTGACCAGAGACACAGGCCCCACAAGTGTGCGGGCACGGGACCCAGTCTTCCTGCTGGACAGCGATGCAGACAGGACAGCTCTAAGCGCTCCTGGCCTAGGTCACAAGGCAGGGCCCTCCCTGCCTGGGAAGGGGCAGCGGTGCAGACAAGCCTCACAGTCCCCCACCCCCAGCCTGGGAGGCTCAGGCTCAGAACTGAAGGGCTGGCAGGACAACCGCCGTCAGAAAAGGAGAAGGACTTGCCCAAGGTCACAGAGGTCCTCCCGACACCCTGCACCCTCACCAAGGGGATGAGCGTCAAGAGTGGCACTTGGTTCTAGAAACAGCCCCGCCCCCGCCCTCCCGCATGCTCCCACCTTCAGAGCTGGCCACGTGCACTCAGACCTGGCGGACACTCGTGGGAGGAGCACAGGCAGGCGGGGCCTCAGGTGCACAGAATCTCAGGGGATCTAGAGACACCCCACCCACCCCAGACCCTTAAAGCAACTCACTGCTGAACACCCCTTATACACACCCCTCCCAGGTCCCTGTGCCTCTCCTTCCTTCCCAGTCCTGTTCGCACTCCCCTCTCCTACACCACCTCCAAGCCTGGGCACAGAACTGCCAGCTCTCTATGCCCGGGGGCTGGGGGAGGGAGGAGGGAGGTCTGACCCTCCTGGGCAGGCTGCAGGCCCTGACTCTGGGCCCCTGGCACTCAGTTTGCCGCTAGGACTACCTGGCCCCTGTGCCCACCCGGCCCTGCAGCTGGCGAATTCCTCGAGGACAAACGCTTCTCATCCATCTGTGCCCATGGGCCTGACACGGCCTTGAGGGGGCACAGCATAGTGTGAGCTGCAGGCTCTGGGCCAGAACTCAGGTGTCAAGCCGTGCTTCCTGCTGCTGCGCTGTGACCTCGGTTTCCTTGTCTATGAAAATGGGACGAGCAGCCTGATGTTATGCATGGGTGCAAAAATGAATGGCCTGGGCCAAGGAGAAGACCTGCGGCTGGGAGGACGAGGCAGCAGACCCCGAGGGCAGGAAGGAAAGGGCTGCACAGACGCTTCTGGACAACAGGCCAGACTGTTTGTGTCTGCAAAGGTCGTGCTGAGCTTTCACTTTCTCCCCTCACCTGCTCTCTCTGCAGCCCCGGCCGGTGGGAGTGACGTCGGACAGTCTGCACGGGGGTAGATCTGACTCCCCACACGGTGCTTCACCAAGAATCAGACTCAGAGGCGGGCAGAGGGTCACTGCTCTCCCGTGGGGTGGGGCGGGGTGGGGCGAGCGGGAGCCAAAGGCAGGGAGCTGGAGGCTGGAGGACAGTAGGAAGCTGAGGACAGGGCTGCAGATAAGAGCCGGAACGGGGTCAGTGGCAGTGGGATAGGACAAGGGGTGCCTGAGTGCTCTGAGGAACAGGGAGGAGTCTGAGGCAATGGAAGTCTGACCATGACTCACTGGGAGAATGAGGTGCCTTGGACTAAAAAGGTGATGGCACTCAGGGGACAAGAAGGAAGGGTGTGGCCGCTTTCAGGCAGGCTGGGCGAGGCCTGGTGCCTGGAGTCTGACGAAGGCCCGTGCAGACAAAGGCCGAGGGTCCTGGTCCCGTGCCGGGCAAGGCGCCTGGGCAGTGGAAAAGAGGGCTCATTCCTCGGCAGAGGCAAGGTGGGCCCCCCCATCAGCACCGCATCACAGGGCCTACACCAGATGACTGCTGCCGTCCTGCCTGTGGCCAAGGAAGGCGGGGAGCTGGCCCCAAGCCAAGTCTGGTCTTATTCTTGCCACAAGTGCACCTGGGAAACCAGCCATGCTCCAGAGACGGCAGATACCCCCCCCCCCCCCCAGCAGATTATCAGGCGGCAATCACTGACTGGCTCCCTGTGCCAGGCACCCACGCTGGGTGCTGAGAAAAAAGAACGAGTGAGCACCGAATGTTCACAGACCAGGGTGGGCACCCAGCCTTGGTGCATGGACAGGATCCTAGAGGTCAACGACCAGACACACATAGGCCAGCTGGGAAGGCTCATTTCCTGGAGTAAAAACCCACAGTTCTTCAGCTTCTCAAGGGGGTAGTGACCCAGAAGAGGAAAGGGAAGTGTCAACAGCATGGTGTGGGGGGTGAGGTGGATCTCTGGCTGGCACAGGGGGTGCAGGGGAGGGCAGCAGAGGGAACAGCTAGCACTGTGAGTGTGCCCAGGCTTAAAGGGCCCCTGCTCCTGCTCCATGGCCCCAACAGGAAAGCAGCCCTTGCAAGGTCACTCCAAGGTCCTCACACACAGCCAGCCTGGAACAGCTCCCCTGGGCAGCCAGGCAAGGCTCCAAACTCCCGTGGGGCCAACCTTGTAGGGGGCTGTGGTGTGGAGGCAGCCAGGCAACACGCCTGGACAGGCAGGTGGTCAGTCAGCCTCAAGTCCGCTGATGACCAGTGGCGGGACCTCTGGAGGCGGTTTCCTCCCCTGTGCGCGGGGGTCGGTGCTACCTCTGCAGGGGCTGAGGGTTAAACAAGGTAACCGGAGTCCACGGTCTCATGCAGGACACACGTGACACCCACTGTGGGAAATGGCATCCTGGGGGTTCTGACCCCTGATGTCCGTCAGCAATGGGCCTGACTTGAACCCTGACCCTTGCTGCATCTTCCAGGAAACCAGATGCTCCCCGTTTTCACCACCACCACCCTGCCCTAACCCCCATCCCCAAACCCAAGAAAGCAGGCACCCTGCTGACTTCCGGGAACCACAGAGACTGAACAGGTACCAGGATCCAAGGCCCAGGTCCAGCCTGGGACACAGAGGCCCATTACTGTCAGACCAGCCATCAGAAAAAGTGATCTACAGCTGACATTTTAAATGTAGCAACGTGCAAGCGGAATAGTACTTTATTTTTTGCCAAGTTTCTGTAGATGACAAACTTTTGATTTTTAAAAATGAGGCTCAAATGAAGAATGACCCGATTCCCTCAGGGATGAGTGCCCAGAGGCCCCGGGCCGGAGGAACAGGCACACCTGTAGCTTCCCCACAGCCTAGCTCTGCACCCACAAAACCCCGGTGGGTTTCGGCGCTTCCCTGTGCGGGGTGCAGGCTGCACCATGTCAGCAGGCCTCTGACAACTGTCCCCAGCACCGAGGCAGCTGGGGGTGCGTCACCAGGTTCTGCGTCCCTCTGTCTTCCCTCCTAGATCGGATGCTCCCGAGGCCTGTCCGTCACTGCTCCCCAGCACCTGGCACACAGCAGCAGGTGGAGCAACAGTGAATGGGTGAATGAATGAACCTCCCCCACACTGGGAGAGGCAGGGCTCACAGGCAAATCCCCCTGAGAGAGAAAGTTCTCCCCCACCTTGTCTGAGCCTCCCAGCAGCGCCGGACTCCCAGCAGGCCTGCCCCACGGACCCAGGGGCTGAGGCTCAGCGACGCCTAACTCAGGTCTGTGTGTGTCAGACCACACACTTCTTCAGTTTGGGGATGCAGACAACTGGAAGCCTAGCTCCCTGCTGCCACACATCTGCTCCTTCGCCCATAACATCTGTCCTATCCCCCCCTCCAACATCACCTTCTTCTCCTGTCAAAGGAGGGAAATCCCAACCATGCCCGCGTCTTAGGGGTGTGGTAGGGACCACCTCTAACCAGGTTCCCAGGACCAGGGAAGCTCTGCAGAGGGCTGGACCCAACTGCCATTCATCTCTGCAATAACAGCAGTCATGACAGTACGCCAGGCAGTTAATTATTTGGTTAATTAAATTATCAGTGTTATGTAAGCAGTCACCCAGGAACCTAGTAAGGTCAGCACTTCGTTCTCCGTTCGCACATGAAAAAAACAGGGTGCAGTTAACCCACCCAGGCTCACACACTCGGTGCTGTCAGGGCCCAAGGGTGAGGGTGGGCTCAGGTCTAGACTGCCCAGCGCCCTGCTCAAACCCGACTCCCCCTTCACACACACAGGTGGTCTCACTGGGATTTCATGGCACCTCAGCCACAAGCCAACTTCACAACCACCCGGGCTGACATCTCCTCTTGGTGACACGCCAGAGGGGCATGACCAAGCCACCAGGAGCAACTCCCACCCAGAAAAGCACCCGGAGGAGATAAGAGCGGATGATTCCTCTGTGGCTCTCGTCAGCGGGAGAGGGGGAGCTACGAGGCGAGTCCGGCCTGCCGGGCACCATAAGGCAGGTCAGCTGCTCTGCAACTGCCAGAGTGGTCCCTAAAATAGCAACCTGATGGGCGGCGCCGTGAAGATGACCCACAAGGGACACAGAGCCCACACCCATGACCATGAGCTCAACCGTGGCCAAGGACTTCACAGGCTCACACAACACAACTGTGGAGCATTTCTGCACTTCCTTTAGTTCTGAAGTCACAATGATTTAATAACGAAATGACTTAAAAACAAAAGCAACTCGAGGAACCCAGCTGTCTGGCGCTCACTGTCTTGACATTACTCACACCCTGAACAGACCCTCCTGGCCTTCGCCTGGCTCAACAGGAAAGCAGGAAACCATGGCGGGCCCTCACGCCCAACACAGCCGAGGCAATGTCTCATGACCTTTCTCAGGCTTTGAAACACACACAAAACACTAGCCAGCAATGCTGAGAGGAGAGGAGGGAAGACACACCTGCACACACCAGGTCCCTCCTGCAACCCAAACTGGGCCCAGAGGCCCAGCCAGTAGCTGCACTGCAGGCCGCGTGCCCTCCCATCAGGCCGCACATCCCCCAATTCAGGGAGAACATTTCAGTTGAGAAATTAACTGATGGTGACACGAGGTCACCTCCCACCCTCTCACCCGGCCCCACCACTTCCCTTTTTCTGGAGGGCACAACGCCTCCTGCCACGAAGCCCACTCACCACCACCAGGACTTCCTCTCCATGGTGGGACGAGAGGAGGAGCAAGAGTCACAAGCAGATGTCCAGGTATCAGTCCTCCTCATGGAGCTCTGGGCGTGGCCCGGACCCCCTGCCCATCCTCACAGTGGGCAGCCGAGTCATCAGGCCGGGGGGCCCAGCTGGTCCGTCTGGGGGAATGGAACCGCCACCCAGACTCTCTGGTCCTGAGGACGTGCAACTGATGTCTGACCTGCCGGCTAGAGAGCAAACAGGCTTCCCCTAGCACAGGAGCCGGCAGCAGACAGGGTTCTAAGGCTGAGCCCGGTACTGTGTTCACCAGGCTTGGGCCCAATGGAAAGAGCACGCTGAACACCCCAGGGAGCGGCTCCTGAAAGTGACACCCTTACCTCGCACACACAGCCTAGGCACACAGGCCTGCTGACACCAATCCTGGGCTCCCCCGCAGAGCTCCCCAGAGCTGCCAACAGACCACATCAGGCCTCCTGTGGGCCACAGCACAGCCCTGGCTGACCCGGCCGGTGACCAACTAAAACGAGCAGCTCTTTCCCATGTGGACGAATGTCAAAGCACCCCCAGCCCGTGTGTAAGTAACAGGCTCTGGGAACTCAGTCATCTGGCCAGATGCACACCGTGAGGCTCCTCCGCTGCCATGACAGCCGCCGGCAGACCTTCAAGTCAGTCTCTGGACTCTCCCCAAAGGGCAAGCTTGCTTTTCCCTGAGAAAATCCTCAGCCAACTCCCATACGCTGCCCAGTTCCTTCCTCTCTCCATTCAGAGACTTGCAGAGCGTCTCTGGGCTTGTCGTCTGGCAGACATGACTGCTGCCCTCAGGGAGCTCAGGGGCAGGTGGAAGAGGAAGCGGCCTGTCCGACTACCTGACTTCCTGGTGCTCTGGGAGCGCCCAGTGACTAACAGCTGAGGAGAGGACACCTGGGCTCAGCTCCCTGAGGGCGAGCAGGCGTCCCTGCTGGGAAGAGGGAGCGGCAGGGCAGGGAGTGCTGGGTGAGGGAGGAGGGGAAGGCCAGCCCGGCTCCAGACTGGAGCCCACAGCACTGAGCACCAGCATGAGTCCGGGGACGGACAGGGAGGCGGCAACATGGGATTAGCGTGTTATTTATGAAGAACATTCAGAAAATACCAGAAAGGAAAGGGCAAAGGTCACTGGTGGAAGCCACTGGAAAAAAAAGGAGCTGGAAATGATGGAGAGCCACCTTCTTACTTCCAGGACAGCAGCGGGCAGCTGCCTGAGTCTGCCTGGAGGCCCCTTCCTCATTCCACACAGCGCTCCCAAAGCTGCCCACTCCCTCTAGTGCACAACTACCTGGGATCAGGTATTATCACCCCATCCAAACGCAAGTTCAGAACGAAGGGATTTACCCAGTGGCTCACCCCGCCTAAAAGGCGGCCAGCATTTAACTGAGGTTTCCTGATGGCATCATGCTTCCAAGACTCTCAGATGAACAGCCCTCGGCTGGGGCGTGCTCCCCCCCCCCCCCCCCCCGTCCCCCCGACCCCCCGCACAGGAGCCCGAGAAGTGTGAGCAGGTCCATCCTTACCAAGTGAGAAAAGTAAGAAAACCACAAACTGTTGGGGCTGCAAAGGCCTCAAATATCATCCGCACAGGAGGAACCAGTTATAAAGAGACCCACCATTTCAGAATCTTCCAGGCTGAGACCTGCAAATCCGAATGTCCCAGGAGCCTGCCCTCTCCCAGGCCATGCTTCTACCACACGGCCAACTGAGGCGCCCCTGGGCCGACCACACCCTCCAGAAGCTGACCCAGTGGAGGAAGGGACCGCATGAGGCCACACCAAGCTGCCTGGGGACCTGCTGTGGTCACCAGGGTGAGCTCTGGACAGAGCAGGCCCGATGAGGACACAGAGCAATCTCTCATACAACATAAGCGTCCTGAGGGCCACAGGAGGTCCAGGTCGTGTGGGGCACGCGGAGGGCGAGAGCTCATGCTGAACCACAGGCCTCTGGGCTCATGTTGGCTGGTCCGTCCACTCTGCATGGGGCTGAAGCCACTGGAAGGCGACTGGAACTTGAGTGCCCAGGTCACTCTATGAGCCGCCCAGTACCTGTCCTTGGGGGCAGAAAGAGCTCACCCAAGCCACGGGGAGTCCCTGGGAGGCCAGCAGGCAACCACTTGCAAATGGAGAAGCTGGGCTCAGGACAAGTGATCTGTGGACTTGGTCCCAACCCACCCCCCACCCCCCGTCCAGCCAGAGTCCATCACAACAGCCACTCGACAGTGGGTGCTAACCAGGCCTGGGGGCCAGCCTCCCATCCTTCCATCCCAACACAGGCTCCAACGTGGGACCTGAGCTAGAAAAGCAAATTGTTTACAAGTCTATTCCCAGGCAAGCCAGGGGTTTACGGAGCAACAAAGTGTGCTGCGCCTAGAAGCTATTTTAACCTCTTTTCAGCTGCTTCTCGGAGTTCACAGTCTAAGAAGTCAAGGTAAGACAGCTGTCTCCTCCCTGGTGTGATCTACAAGTGATAAAATCCTAATTAAAACCAAATTTACACTGCAAGTCAGAACTGGCACATCTGTGGGAGAAATATCGCAGAAATAAGCTCTTTTAACCCTCAGCTACGCACATCTACTTCCTGTGGGAGCACCGTGTGTTGTTAACCATGTGCTGGGCTGAGGGTGAGAAGGCACCCTCCCCTCCTGGGCTGCAGGGACGTCACACGGGGAGCCCAGGTGATGGCCGGGCGAGTCCTCATCAGTGGGCAACAACCACGTAGGGTGATGAGGACAGTGGAGCCTGATGCTCCCCCCATTCCCGTCACCGCAGTGTGAGGCCATGGAACCCCACTGCTCAGAGGAGGCCCACTTCCCCACCGCCCCCGCCGAAGAGGGGCACATGCCTCCCTGCACGTAGGCTCTTCTCTTCCCTCTGTTCACCCAGCTGCCACCAGTGTCACCCAGAGGAAGACCCAGCCCTTGCCCTTGAGCTGCCCAGTTTAGAAGGGCATTTCCTACACGAATGCAGAGAACATGAGTCCAAGTCAGAAAAGGCTAGCCGCAGTGTGTGCGGTGACGTCCCTGGGTGGGGGGCTTACACAGTTGATCCCCCCAAGTTCAGACCACCTCCACTCTGGCCTGCCCTGCTCTGCTCCTGCCCCTCTCCCGGTTCCACGCCTCCAAACAGCTATTGCCCTACCAGCCCCCCACTCTATCCCTCGGCAAGTATTTTCTCAGCCCCTCTGCCGATTTACACAGAGAGCCCAAGTGGGGGCATGACCCCTATGCCAACCAGTGAGATAAAGCGGAGACCGTGCATTCACAGTGGGCTCAGAAGCCCCCTCCTCCATGCAGCCTTCTGTGTGCAAGCGTCACCCCCACCCCGTGCCCTGCTGCCAGCCCTCCCTCCAGGACGCCCCTCCATGGCGTAGAGGAGCACGCTGTATTATGGCTGGTGGCACACGGCTTAGTTTTCCTGCTGATCCCAGACTGCCCTCACACAGCAGGCACTCCATAGTAAGAGTAAGGCCGGTGTAGCTCGGTGGTTGAGCATCAACCTATGGACCAGGAGGTCACAGTTCAATTCCTGGTCAGGGCACACGCTCCAGATTTGGGCTCCATCCCCAGTGCAGGGCCAGCAGGAGGCAGCCAACCAATGGTTCCCTCTCATCATTGATGTTTCTCTCTCTCTATCCCTCTCCCTTCCTCTCTGAAATCAATAAAAAAATATTTTAAAAAAAATAAGAGTAACACCAGTGGGTGCAGAAGAAGGGCCAGGTAACTTACTCCTCACCCCAGAGGGCCCCACACTCACCCCCACTCCCTAAGAGAGCCCTGCTCTCAGGGATCAAGCAGGTGCTTCTTTAGGACTCAGCCAGCCTGTGTGATTCTAGGTGCCCCCGGAACACACTGTGCAGGGGGAGGCGCTGTCCTTGAAAGGACAGACGTTTCCTGCTCCAGCCACACGCCTTGTCTGGACAGAACAGCTCTTTCCAGCGCTGAGTCAAAGCAGCCCTGGAGGGTGGCTTTCACTCCCCACAGGGCGTCGTTACCACAGCAACTGCATTTCCTCTTGGAATTCTTTCAAAAATGCAAGCTGTAGATTCCCACCAAAACAAAACCCGAGAGAAACCAGGGGAGCTGGGAGCTGGGATTAAGGGAAGGCCCTTGAGGGAAGGAGGCCACACATGAGGCTCTGGCCAGGTCAAGCACAGACCGGCCTGACGCAGGTGTATGAATCCAGGAGCACAGAAACCAAGGGCAGGCTTGCTGACTAGTTTATAGGCCAGGGGTGTGACTACACCGCGACCTGCCCAGTTAGGAATTTACCATCAGATCACCGGGGAGGCTGCTCCTGCAAGACCCTTCTCATCGCCCAGACCCGGCCCGCCACACTTCCAGAGATTCCTCCTAAAGCCTGCAGGGCGAACTGGGACCTCATCCAGCCCTGGGGCTTCATCTGCCTCCCACACTAGCACCCATCTGAGCCCAGATCCTGCCTGCCGCCTCTCTCCACGGAGAGCTCTAACAGTCACCTAGGCTCACACAGCCAAACCAGACCCGGACTTGCCCTTCAAAACCACTCTGCCCTGCAGGGCTCATCTCAGAAGCAGCACCCTCACCGCCCATCTACCTAGTAGCCCTGGGAGGGCCACTGCCTCACAGGGAAACGAATGCAGCCACCTCCGACCTCCACAGTCAGGCCTCCAAGGGCTCCCCACCCCATTATGGAGTGGGGTCCAGCCTCAGTGGCCCCGCCTCCCAGGCCCTCTCTGTTCTCAACCCCACCCTGCCCCCCAACCCTTCACTCCAATCCTGCCACCCAAAGATCCTTTCTGGCCCTCAAAAAGCCAAGCTCGTTCCCTGCTCAGCCAGAAATGCTCTTCCCTAGATCTTGGCATCCCCTCTGCCACTCGCCTCCTCCCCGCCCCACCCCCATCTCTCACACCGAGATCCTTCCATGCTCACAAGTTCCTGACTTTACCCCTTTACACGCACACTGTCAGCCACCCCTCCTGTGGGAGCCCCGTGAGGCAGGCCCCTGGCACTCGCTGGTGCTCAACAAACATGTGCTTGGGGGCGGCTGCAGAGTTCCCACAGTGAGGACGGCAGCCATGCTCCAGGGAAAGGAGGTGCTCAACTTCCAGTGACAGAAAGCCAGAGCGATCAGCGATTCCAGAAAAACAACCATCTGCGGAACTTAAAAAATGCTTGGACTTCTAGGCTCTACACCAGGGGTGGGCAAACTTTTTGACTCGAGGGCCACAATGGGTTCTTAAACTGGACCGGAGGGCCGGAACAAAAGCATGGATGGAGTGTTTGTGTGAACTAATATAAATTCAAAGTAAACATCATTACATAAAAGGGTACGGTCTTTTTTTTTTTTTTTAGTTTTATTCATTTCAAACGGGCCGGCCGTAGTTTGCCCACGGCTGCTCTACACCAAGATCTACACCCAAGATAGAAGGTCTGGGGTGGGGCCACAGAAGAGATTGCAAACTGTTCCCCAGGTGACCCAGAGGCACAGGGAGGTCTAAGAACCTGACTGAGCAAACATCTTCATTTCACACGAGTCAAGGCCTCAGCGAGATGACTCAATGCAAAGTGCCAATACTGGCTCATCAACAGGTGTCGGTGCTGGGAGCCCCACTTGCCCGCCCACAAGGCACTCCTTCTCATTGGCCGAGAACGTCGGTCCTTGGGAAGAACAGGGACTGACTGCACACCCCATCTTGGCTGCAGCTCTGCAAATCCACTTTCTCGCTAATCCAATCCTTCACACTAAAAGGAAATTTCACCTTCAAAGAATCAGGGTGCTGCTGAAAAAGCCAGGGGAGAGGAGGACGTCCTCTTTGCTTCCAATGGAAACAGGGCCAGCGGCACCCACGGTCACTCAGCAAAGAGGACTGGAGGGCCACCCCAACCTCCTCCCTTAGAAAGGGCGGGTGTGCAAGGCCCCCGAGCTAGACACTTCACAGACCCCTCCCTGCGTTCCCAGCCAATGAGGAGGTCAGGAGCTGTCTCGATTTTTCAGACAAGGAGAGGAAGGCTCAGAGTTTAAAGATCTGTTCTGAGTCCCACAGATGTAATGAATAGAGCTGAATTTAAACCACATCTGCCCGGCTCCAAAGCCCACTCGCTCCACTGCGCCACGCGGCTCCCACCAGGTAACCCGATGGCAATTTCTGTCTGTGATGGAGACCTGCTTGTTCGCAAGCACCTGGGGTGAGGGCTAGAGAGGACACAGGGACAGAGCTCTGCATGGCCAGGAGATCCCTTCAGCCCCAGGTTTCCTGGTCCATTAAACAGGGACAAACAAGAGCTGCCTCAAAGGGCACACTGAGACCCCGTCACACACTGCCAGGTAAATGCTGACAGCCAGCCTGCAAAAGGCCCCACACACGACCTCCTCAGCTGACTCTGCAGCCAGGCTGTGGGCATGGGGAGGTGCCACATGGAGTTGGAGACAAAGGCAATTCCTGAGGGGTGAGCAGGATACAGACAAGTCAGACTCCTCACCCAGCACACTGGGCTCTTCCCTACCCACCCCCCACCTCCCCCAACACTTGCTAGACCCCCCTCCAGCTCCTCTTCTGCCCTCACCCCACATTGGCCAGGACCCCTGCCCATGCACCCACATCAGCAAGTACCAGCATGCTCCCCTCTCCTACCTTGGCACTGCTCCCTCCCACACCGTCCCGTGCCTGGATGCTGGAGTGTGCAGTTCACAACTACACTGCTCTGAACTGTAGCCAGGAGGGAGCATCTGCTGGAGACACTGGCCGTTAAGATTGACCACTTCAAACCTCTGTCCCAATTCTAGGCTCCAAGGCTGATCTGATGGTCAGCGTCTCCACCTAACCTCTTAGCTTTCAATAAGCGGGAGTTTAGGTAGTGACACGGTCCTCATAAGTGAGGCTAGATCGAGCAAGTCCTCAGAGATGCTGTCCAATAAGGCAGCCATAAGTCAAGGGCGGCTGTTTAAATGTAAAGTAATTAAAATGGAATAACACTAAAATCAATAAAATGTCACATTAGCCACATTTAAAAAATATTTTTATTGATTTCAGAGGAAGGGAGAGGGAGAGAGAGATAGAAACCTCAATGATGAGAGAGAATCATTGATCGGCTGCCTCCTGCACGCCCCCTACTGGGGATCAAACCCACAACCTGGGCATATGCCCTTGACTGGAATTGAACCTGGGACCCTTCAGTCCGCAGGCTGACGCTCTATCCACTGAGCCAAACCAGCTAGGGCACATTAGCCAGATCTTAAGGCTGAAGATTATGTGGCCTGCGGCTATGGTGCTGGGCAGCGTGGGTTACACACAGAACACCACCAGCATCGCATCCGGTTCCAATGAACAGAGCTGCTCTCCAGGGCTGGTCTCCAGAGCCCCGTGAAAAACAGGAACTGCTGCTGAACCTGCAAGCTGACTGCCAGACCTTGGCCCTGAGGTCACGTCCAACCCCTGAGGGGCTGGCCTGCTGCCCAACCAGTCCGCCTCCGTCTCAGGGCAGAAACAGCACAATCCAGGCCAAATGCTCAGGAAATCCAACAGCCAAGGGCAAGTGTTTGTGCCAAGTTCATTACCTTTGGAGTCTCCACTTAGCTGCTGAGGAAGAGGTAGGAGGAGGACGGCATGGCCTCACACTGCCCCAGTGGTCAGCACCATGGAGATGCCACAGAGCTTCATCTGCACAGCCGGGAACTGCTCACCTCCTCACCCCGCCGGCAACTTCTGGATGAGCTCCAAAAAATGAGGTTCAAATGCAATGCAGAAAAGTGTGCCTGGGCTGGCCGCCCTCCCAGCCGGAAGCCCCCAATGCACCCGGAGCCCTTTCAGACCTCACCCGCCCCCATCACTGCCAACTGCTGGCTGTCAAACCCTCTGGAGCATCCCCCACTGCCCCCCTGTGTGCCCATGGATCTCCCACCTCTGACCTGCTCCCCTGGAACACTCCTTTCAGCTACCTCAATACTCGCTTCCCGGCCCTGCTCCACGGCCCAGCTCAAGTTCCACGGAGTCTTCTTATGCAGCATCCCCAGGAAATGAACCCAGCAGCACTAGATCGGATGTCATCCTCTCACCTGTCAACCAGCTGGCGGGCCTGCAGGACCCGCTTTGGGCAGTGCCTCAGCTGCAGAGTCCCCTGCCCTCAGGGAGTCTTGCATGGGCTAGAGCCCAGGAGAGTCACTTATGCTCCATGACCTCTGACCCTCTTTCAACCTCATAAATCCATCCCATCAAGTGGGCTAAAAGGAAGCGCTTTGTAAAACTGCTGCTGAACTGCATGGCTACACCCGTTATCTTTACGGAATATATGGCAAGTTTATGACCCTAATCTCATCTCCACCTGTCACAGTCTTGGGACTGATCCCTCCATAATATCACTATGACATCATGAGCTTATATTCTGGAGGTAGGAGGAGGAAGAGAACACCACAAGGGAAATCACCCCATGGCCGAATTCCACCTTGAGCACAACCATGTGCACAGTAGGCATCGGGGATGGCCTGCCACTGGGTGCCAGCGGACTCGCAAGGAGCCATCTGCATGGGGCCAGCAGGCACTCCCCATCGGCAGAGCAAGCTGAGTGAGCTCGGTGCTGGAGTCCGTCCTACAGGGGTCTTGTCCGCACATCAGAAGACTGAACCAAAAACGGGGAGCCACTTCGCTTCCAATCTGCTGGCAGCAGGCAGGCCAGACTTTGTCCCCAGACTCACCATTCACGGGTCCCGCAAGAAATGACTATGAGCTAGAAAATTAACTCAAACTTTAGACCCTTGACTGTCTTTCTTCCCTAATAGGAATGTCACTCAAGAGCTGTGGAGATTAAATGACACTAAAAGCACCTGTAATAAAAGAAAAAATAATTTGGATTTCATCAAAATTTAAAAACTTTTGTGCATCAAAGGACACTACCAAGAGTGAAAAAACAACTCGCAGAATGAAAGAAAGCATTTGCAAATTCCATAACTGATAACAGTATAATATCCAGAATATATAAAGAACTCAACAACTCAAACAATCCAATTTTTAAAAATGAGCAAAGGACATGAATAGATTTCTCCAATGATTGTACAAATAGCAAATAAGCACATGAAAAGATGCTCAACAGCACTAATCATTAGGAAAACACTAATCAAAACCTCACACCCAGTAGGATGGCCATAATTTTTTTTTAAGGCAAGAATGTGGAGAAATTAGAACCATCTTGCATTGCTGGTGGTAAGGGAAATGGTACAATTACTGTGGCAAACAGTTCGGTGGTTCCTCAAAAAGTTAAACATAGATGCCCGGCGGTGTAGTTCGGCTGGTGGGTTGAGCGTCGACACATGCACTAAGAGGTCACTGGTGCGATTCCCAGTCAGGGCACATGCCAGGGTTGCAGGCTAGATCCCCAGTGTGAGGTGTGCAGGAGGCAGCCAATTCTCATCATTGATGTTTCTATCTCTCTCTCCCTCCCCCTTCTTCTCTGAAATCAATAAAAATATATTTAAAAAGTTAAACACAGGATATGACCCAGATATGCCGTCCCTTAGGTATATACCCCAAAGAATTGAAAACAGGGGCTCAAACAGATATTTATACAACAGTACAGACACCACCACACCATGGCAGCACAGGTCACAATGAAGGTATTCATCAACAGATGAATGGGTAAACAAAATGTGGTATCCTATCCAATAAAAGGCTAACATGAAAATTGTCCCCACGGGCGGGAGTTTGACCGACCAGGAGTTAGACGTGCGCTGACCACCAGGGGGTGGAGCGGAACGTGGCGGCATCAGCGACGCGGCAGTGGAGGCACTGCCGGCCCCAATGGGCCCCAACAAAGCAGGACCGCGGTGGGATGGTGAAGCAGGTGAGCGGGCGGCACCAGGCCAAGGTGGGCGCAAACAGGGGCCCGGATCGCCCCTCCGGTCGCCCCGCAGATTGGCCCTGAGAGCTGGCCAGGCCTAGGGACCCTACCCGTGCACGAATTTTGTGCACTGGGCCTCTAGTATGCATATAATGGAGTATTATCCAGCCTTAAAAACGATTGAAATTCTGTAACATGCTTGGATATGGATGAACCTTGAAAACTCATGGTAAGTGAAATAAACCAGTCACAAAAGGACAAATATTGTACGATTCTACCTACATGAGGTATAGAATAGCTAAGTCAGAGACAGAAAGTAGATTAGAGGTTTCAAGAGGCTGGAGTAAGAGAAGAATGGGGAGTTATTGCTTAAGGGGTGCAGAGTTTCTGTTTGAGATGATGAAAAAGTTTAGAAATAGTGGTGATGATTGTGCAACATTGTGAATATACTGCTATTGTTTTTGAGCAGGTAATTTACAAAACATAAAGGGTATCAGAAAGTATAGAGTGAGGCTTGGCCGAAACCGGTTTGGCTCAGTGGATAGAGCGTCGGCCTGTGGACTTGAAGGTCCCAGGTTCGATTCCGGTCAAGGGCATGTACCTGGGTTGCGGGCACACCCCCGGTGGGAGATGTGCAGGAGGCGGCTGATCGATGTTTCTCTCTCATCGATGTTTCTGACTCTCTATCTCTCTCCCTTCCTCTCTGTAAAAAATCAATAAAATATATTAAAAAAATAAAAATAAAAAATAAAGTAAGGCTTGGCTGGGTAGCTCAGTTCGTTAGAGCGCCGTCCTGATATGCCAAGGTTGCAGGTTTGATCCTCGGTCAGGGTACAGACAAGAATTAACAATGGATGTATAAATAAGTGGAACAGCAAATCGATGCCTCTCTCTCTCTCTCAAATCAAGAAAATAAAAAAAAGAGGGTCACCACCTGTCCTCATGGTCCCTTCTAACTCTAGCACTCACCTGGGATACCTCTTAGTTATGTGACCTTGGACAAAACACTTCCCTTTTATCGGTCTCAGTGTTTTCCATTATAAACTAACCCTTCTTCCTTCTTCTCAGGGTTGTCATCAAGACCAGATAAGATAAGCCAGGCAGCTGGTATCATCAACCATGTTAAATCTGAAAACACTTAACTGGTTAGAGCTGCAGAGGAAACAGGTGCGCTATGCACTCCCCATCTCTTTCCTTTTCTCCACAGCACCACCTCCATCTACCACTACACATGTCTGCTTGACCGCCTTCTCTCCAGCTGCAAGGGGGCTTGTTGGGGCAGCTTTGTTCACTCACTGCTAGACCCCCAGTGCCTGAATGACTGGTGCACAGTAGGTGTTCAGTATCCATCTGTGAAGAAATGAATTACCAGCTCCAATAACCCATTTTGAACCAAACCACTTTATCACCTGCTACTGATCCACCACTGATACCACAGCCTGGTGACTGAAAGCCAACAATATATTCCAAATTCCCCTTCCATGCAGGAAAAGGACTAAGGGCTCCCAGAGAGAAAAGACACACCAGGAAAGGAAAAAGCTTCCAGTGGAGTCAAGAATGTGGCTTCAAAAAAAAAAGAATGTGGCTTCACAATAACTTCTTTTTATTGTTTAAAGTATTACTTGTCTCCTTTTTTCCCCATGACCCCCACCACCACTCCCACCCCCGAGGGTAAGCCCCCACCGCCCCAGGGTCTGTGTCCATTGCACAATAACTCTTGTTGCTTAAAAAGAATGCAAGGAAACTACAAAGGCAGTGACCTCTCAATTCCAAGAGAAAGCCATGTGATTTCCGAATGCAGCTTTTCCAGAAATGAGCTTGCAGCCAAGAGCTTTCTGAAGCCAGAACTGTTAAGAGTAAACCCAATTAAAGTAGCCATTAGTATGCCAACCATGATAACACAGAAGGAATTGAAAAAATTCCTAAAAATACACAATGTACTGAAACTGACTCATAAAGAAACAAAAAACGTATAATATCCAGAATATATAAAGAACTCAACAACTCAAACAATCCAATCTTTAAAAATGAGCAAAGGACATGAATAGATTTCTCCAATGATTGTACAAATAGCAAATAAGCACATGAAAAGATGCTCAACAGCACTAATCATTAGGAAAACACTAATCAAAACCTCACACCCAGTAGGATGGCCATAATATATATACTAGAGGCCCGGTGCACAAAAATTTGTGCACTCGGGGGGCAGGGGGAGGGGGGCCCCCCAGCCTGGCCTGTGCCCTCTCACAGTCTGGGACCCCTCGGGAGATAACGACCTGCTGGCTTAGGCCTGCTCCCGGGTGGCAGAGGGCAGGCCCAATCCCTAGGTGCAGCCCCTGGTCAGGCTCAGAGCAGGGCCGATTGGGGGGTTGGGGCACCACCCCCTGTCACACTCAAGGCAGGGTTGATGGGGAGGTTGCGGCGCCACCCCCTATCATGCACAGAGCAGGGCCGATCAGGGGGTTGGGGCACTGCCCCCTGTCACTCACAGAGCAGGGCCAATCAGGGGGTTGGGGCGCTGCCCCCTGTCACTCACAGAGCAGGGCCAATCAGGGGGTTGGGGCTCCGTACCCTGTCACACACAGAGCAGGGTCAATCAGGGGGTTGGGGAGCTCCCCCTGTCACGCACAGAGCAGGGCCGATCAGGGAGTTGAGGAGCTCCCCCCGTCACTCACAGAGCAGGGCCGATAGGGGAGTTGGGGCACCGCCCCCTGTCACACACAGAGCAGGGCGGATCAGGGGGTTGGTGCGCTGCACCCTGTCAAACACAGAGCCGCAGGGCAATCAGGGTATTGGGGAGCTCCCCCCATCAGGCACAGAGCAGGGTTGATCAGGGGGTTGGGGCGCCGCCACTGTCACACTCGGGGCAGGGCTGATGGAGAGGTTATGGCTCTACCCTGTCACACACAGAGCCACAGGGCGATCAGGGGGTTTGGGTGCTGCCCCGTCACGCTGATCCCGGTGCCGGGAGCCTCGCTGCTCCGGTGATCCCGGTGCTGGGAGGCATATTACCCTTTTACTATATAGGATAGAGGCCTGGTGCATGGGTCGGGGCTGGCTGGTTTGCCCTGAAAGGTGTCCTGGATCAGGGTGGGGGTCCCCACTGGGGTGCCTGGCCAGTCTGGGTGAGGGGCTGAGGGCTGTTTTCCAGCTGGCAGATGACTAAAAGCTCCCAACCGCTCCTTGTTTTCTTTTTTTATTCTGGGCCAGCTTTAGCTCTGAGGCCTTGCTGCTGAAAACATTGATACAATGTTGCGGTCCGGGGCTGACTGACAGCCGATTTCTGGGGTTTTGTTTAGCTTCTTACTTGCAACATAGTACGTAGTTGCTTAGAGTTGCAGTTGAGAGGCTGGCAAGTGAGGCGGGGAACGTTGGAGTCCGCAGCAAGCAAGCCTCATGCTCGCTTCCAGCTGCCTGGCTGTCGGCCGCCATCTTGGCTGACAGATAATTTGCATATACTCACTGATTAGCCAATGAAAAGGGTAGCGGTCGTACGCTAATTACCATGTTTCTCTTTTATTAGTGTAGATATGCCTAATATGCAAATCGTGCCCCCGGGAGTTCGACCGGGAATTCAATCGCTCACTATGACATGCACTGACCACCAGGCGCAGCGTGGAACAAAGGAAGACCCCAGCCAGCAGCTGGGGAAGGGAGGCCCCGGCCGGCACCCAGAAGGCCCAGATCGGCCCTGATCGCCGGCCAGGCCTAGGGACCCTGCCTGTGCACAAATTTCGTGCACCGGGCCTCTAGTAATTAATAAGGAAACTGAATAAGTTATCAAAAATTTCCCAACAAAGAAAAACCTGGGGCCAAATGGCTTTGCTGGTAAATTCTGCCAAACACTTAAAGAAGAATTAACACCAATCCTTCTCAAACTCTTCAAAAATAGTAAAGAGGGAACACTTCTTAACTCATTTTAAGAGGTCAGCATTACCTTGATTCCAAAGCCAAAACACTACAAGAAAACTATAGACCTGTATCCCTCATGAACACTGATGCAAAATCCTCAATAAAATACTAGCAAACTGCCCTGGCCAGTTTGGCTCAGTGGATTGAGCGTAGGCCTGCGGACTGAAGGGTCCTGGGTTCGATTCCAGTCAAGGGCACATGCTTAGGTTTTGGGCTCAATCCCCAGTGGGGGGCGTGCAGGAGGCAGCCAATCAATGATTCTCTCTTACCGATGTTTCTATCTCTCTCCCTCTCCCTTCCTCTCTGAAATCAATAAAAATAAAAAAAAAATAAAAAAATACTAGCAAACTGAATTCAGCAGATTAAAAGGTTTATACACCATGACCAAGAAGAATTTATTCCTTAAATGCAAGGATGGCTCAACATACAATAATCCATTCATGTAATACAATAGAAAGGAAAAGGAACACCCACATGTTCACTCAATTGATGAAAAAAAGCTTTTGACAAAATTCAACTCCCTTTCATAATAAAAACATTTAACAATCTAGAAATAGAAGGAAACTTCCTCAACATAAAGCCATATTTGAAAAACCCATATCTGAACATCACACAATTGGGAAAGACTGAAAGCATTTTCCTAAAATCAGAATCAAAACAAAAGGATGCCTACTTTCACCACTTCTACTCATCATGTTACTGAAAGTTCTAGCCAGAGCAATTAGGCAAGAAAAAGAAATAAAAGACATCGGGACAGAAGTACAATTATCTCTGCTCACAGGTATGGTTTTACTAGAGGCCCGGTGCACAAATTTGTGCGAGTGGGGTCCCTAGGCCTGGCCAGCGATCAGGTTCCCCGCCACCCTGCCTCCTCCTTCCCTCGCCGCCCGCGTCTGCCACCACCCACCCCCAGTTCCCCATCCCAGCCCGGGGCCTGGCCCCGATTGGGTGATCAGGACCTGCCGGCTAGAGGGAGGGACCGGGAGGTTGCCCAGCAGGCCCTGATCTGGCGACTGGGGCCTGCCAGCCGGGGAGAGGGACCCAGGAGGTTGGCCGCCAGCCCCAAGGAGGGAGCCGGCCCTCAGCCCCCCCTGGAAAAGGAGCCACGTCCGCCATCACCCACCCTGGTTCCCTGTCCCAGCCCGGGGGGGGGGGGGGGGGGGGGCCGCCTGCCAGCTGGGGGAGGTACCGGGAAGTTGGCTGGCAGGCCCCATCGGTGATCAGGGACTGCGGGCTGGGGCAGCTCCTGTGTTAAGCATCTGCTCCCTGGTGATCAGTGCGCATCCGTTGTAACAGTCGCTTAGGCTTTTATATACAGAAGGTCCTCAGGTTACGTCAGAGATCCGTTCCTACAGCGCGATGTAATGTGATTTTCCCCGTAAGTGTGAACCCACCTACATAAGCACCTACGTCACTCACATGGAGCGCACACACAGCAGTAATGAAGTGAAACAGTAAAAAAAATTTAAAAGAAAGATAACAATTCCTGACCTTTACTTGTGGTAAATAAATAATAAAAAAACATAAAGCACATATGTACATACATTGAAAAGACGGAACTTTTTTTTTTTAATAAATAAATGAAATGGCGACGTAACCACGAAACAACGTACGTTGAGTCCGATGTAACCCGAGGACTGTCTGTATATAGTTAAGATATGCAGAAAACCTAAAAGAGGCTACAAAAGCTGTTAAACTAATAAATGAATTAGGCAAAGTTCCAAGATGCAAAATCAACAGAAAAAATATCAATTGCATTCTACAGACTAACAATGAACAATCTGAAAAGAAATTTAAGAAAACAATCTCATTTACAAATGCACAAAAAAAAGGATAAAATATTCAGGAATAAATTTAACCAAGGAGCCCTGGCCGGTGTGGCTCAGTTGGTGGAATGTTGTCAAAAATTAACTCAGAATGCCAGAACCGGTTTGGCTCAGTGGATAGAGGGTCAGCCTGCGGACTCAAGGGTCCAGGGTTCGATTCCGGTCAAGGGCATGTACCTTGGTTTCGGGCACATCCCCAGTGGGGGGCGTGCAGGAGGCAGCTGATTGATGTTTCTCTCTCATCGATGTGTCTGACTCTCTATCCCTCTCCCTTCCTCTCTGTAAAAAATCAATAAAATATATTTTTTTAAAAAATTTAACTCAGAATGGATCAAAGTACTAAACACAAAAGCTAAAGCTATAAAACTCTTAGAAAAAAACACAGGAGAAAAGCTTCATAATCTTGGATTTGACAATGGTTTATTAGGTTTGACACCAAAAACAGAATCAACAAAAGAAAAAAATAGATAAATTAGACTTGATGAAAATTAAACTTTATCCATCAAAGCACATTATCAGGAAAGTGAAAAGACAACGTTGGGAATGGGAGAAAATAGTTTCAAATCACCTATCTGAAAGGGGCTAATATGCAGAATATATTAAGTACTATAATTCAACAACAAAAACCCAACTTAAAAATTGGCAAGAGCTACATAAACATTTCTCCAAAGATACACAAATGGCCACCATTGCACGAGAAGATGCTCACCATCATTAGGGAAACATGAATCAAAATCACAATGTGATGCCATTTCATACCCATTAGGATGGCCATAATCAACTGCTGCTGGGAATGTAAAACGAGGAGGCTGCTATGGAAATCAGTCTGGCGGTTTCTTAAAAAGTTAAACATAGAATTGCTATGTGATCCCCAAATTCCACTTCTGTGTATATACTCAAAGGAATTAAAACTAGAGACTCATTCATTACTCACAACAGTCAAAAGCTGCTGTCAAATTAACAAACAAAATGTGGTATACACAGTTGGCCCGTGAAGAACACAGGCTCGAACCACATGAGCCCACTTATAAGCAGACTTCTTTTCAATAAATACATAGTTGGCTCTCGGCATCCCAGGTTTCCCACCCTCGATTCAAACCTTGGATTGAAAACAGTATTTTGACCCAAAGTTGAGAAGCCATGTATGCAGAGGGCTGGCTTAAGATCTACACAGATTTTTGATTGGGGGCGGGGGGGGGGGGGGGGGGGAGTCAGGCACCCCTAATCATTGTTCAAGGGTCAACTGTACATACGATGGAATATTGTTCAGCCTTAAAAAGGAATGAAATTCTGACACATGGCACAACATGGAAGAACCTTGAAGACGTTAAGCTGAGTGAAGTAAGTCAGCTAGAGAAGGACAAATGCTACAGAATTTTACTTATATAAGAGATCTAAAGTAGCCCCATTCATACACAGAAAGTAGAATGGTGGTTGCCAGGGGCTGGGATAAGAGGGTGATGGGGTTTGATTCTGATACTATTTAAAAGGTAATTTCCGCCCTGGCCAGTTTGGCTCAGTGGATAGAGCGTCAGCCTGCAGACTGAAGGGTCCCAGGTTCGATTCCGGTCAAGGGCATGTACCTTGGTTGCCGGCACATCCCCAGGAGGGGGTGTGCAGGAGGTGGCCAATTGATGTTTCTCTCTCATCGATGTTTCAAACTCTCTATCGCTCTCCCTTCCTCTCTGTAAAAGGTAGTTTCCATTTGGAATGATAAGAATATCCTGAAAACAGTGGTATAGTTACCTACCACTGTGAATGTACTTAATGCCATTGAATTGTACATTTTAAATGGTAAATTTTGTTATGTATATTCTTACAATAAAAAAAAACAACAAAAAACAACCAGGCCATATTTTCAGCCCATTGAGAGAATTCCTCTTTAAGGCCAGTTCTCCTGATGGCCTTGGGCCCTAAAGATGTGGATGCCATCTTGTCCTTAACAACACAGGTTGACTAGCTGCTGCCAAAGGGCTGAATGAAGCCCAAGAGCCCCCAGGCCAGGTGGTTTGTGGGGGTAACTGTCCGTGCTGACAAGTTGCCAACAAAAGCGGACGCCAATCGGGCAAGCTTCATGGCTACTCCCCCTTCGGCTTTCCCACAGAACCCCAGCCAGGGGCCAGGCTGACCAGCCTGGTGTTTTTTTAAGTTAGAAAGTGGAGTCCCTGTCCCCCCCGCACCACCACCACCCTCCACCCATCTAGATAGTTCATTCATTTTGTTGAGTTCAGGACAGAGTTTCCATCCATCCAAGAGCAGAACCAACCACCTCCACCCCTCCGCTGTCTTTAGGGCCTTTTCACACAGATTATCCTGTGAAATCTCAAAACACTCCGGTGGGGATGGATGTGTGGGGGTTGTTACGAAGAAAACGGGGGCTCACAGATGCGGCAATGTGCCCCCAGGCCCCCAGCCCCAAGTGCAAGGGCCGGGGTTTGCACAGCGCTCGTGAGCTTCAGGCTCTGCTTCTCCGATGACTCCGGAAAGATACAGGAGGAAGGGAAGCAGCCCGTCCTGGCGTCCAGCAAGGCAAGGGGGAAGCTGGCAAGTGCGGCGACCAGTCGGCTCACAAGTCCGCCCCAGAGGAGCTGCGGAAGAACCGAGCGCCGCGCTCCCGCCCTCGGGGCCACCCTGACCCAGCAGCGGGTCTCTCCCTTCGGAGGCTCGTACTCAACGGGTCCAGCGGGGCGCCTCGGGGCGGGTCTGCGACTCCTGGGACTGCACCTGGGGCGGCACCCGGGCTCCCAGGGGAAGGCCGGCGGGGTCCCGGGGAAACGGGAGTTCCTGCGCCTGCAGACGCGAACCCGTCACGCCTAAACCAGCCCGCCTCGGAAACGGTCGCTGGCTCCGGAGACCCAGGAGGGCGACATCCAGCAGGCAAAACAGGGCCCACTGCGCCCCGACCACAGCCCCGACCACAGCCCGGACGCCCACCAGCGAGCACCAGCCTCGGGGGGCGGACGCCGACGCCCCGCGCATGCTCCAGCCGCGCGCGCATGCGCGTCCCCGGCGGCGGCCTTTTCCTAGTTCCCAGCCCTCTCGCCCCGGTTCCGAACGCTGGCTGCCACAGCCACGGCCCTCACCCCCCACTCCTCACCTTGCGCCCGGTTTTCTCCCGCAGGGCCTTCAGCCGTTCCTTTCGCCGCAACGCTTCTTCCTCTAGCCGGCCCACACCGGCCGCAGTAGCAGCCATCTTGCCCGCCAACCCCTCCTCTCCGTCAGTTTTACACTGCGCAGGCCCAATGAGTAGATGACTCTCACAGCCAATCCTAGGACGAAATGAGAGAGCCGGAAGTCCTGAAAGCCAATCAATGCTGAGTTGCTCCAGGGGGGCCCGCCCCCTCCCCCCCTACTACTCGCTCCGTCGGTAGGGGGCGGGCAAAGCTTGAAGCGTTCAACGTCAATCAGTGAGAAAGCAGCAAGTGGCATCAGACCTGAGCGAAGGAGAATAGAGCGCGTCGATCGCTCAGGTTTTGCCTAAGCGCTAACCACAGCTCACTCCACGCCGGCCCCTTGGAATGCGCTGACCCAACCTTTGTGCACTTGTTCGGACTCTCCAACACTCCAAAGCCTTCAAGAAGCCTCCTCTGACTCGCCACTCCGACCCCAGCCTAATAAGAGGTCTACCTCTCCCTTTGTGTCCACTACCAGTGGCTCTTGGGATGTCCATGGGCCCCTAGACCCTTCTGTGTCCACTCTCAGCTCAGACAAAGCCTGCGCAATGCGGGGCTTGCCTGGATGGCGATTTCCCTTCGGGCTCATGGATGGTCCCCTCCCGTCTCTCCAACACCCCTGGAGTAAAAGTACCCGGGGTCAGACTACCTACCCTGGAGAAGAGCAATCCCCAGCCTGGGCCCAGTGTGCCCCAAGGAACCCCTAGAGCTTAGTTCTCCGGAACTAAGGGGAGAGCTGGTTTGGCCTCGACTGCACCAGGTGGCCACCAGGGCACTGCTCCCTAGCAGGCTCTTCCCTGCATCGATCAGCATGCCCTGACCACCGAGACCCCTTTGGCTAAAGCGAAGATCTGACGACATGTTGGGTCCTCAGAACTCCATCTCCTCCCACCTGAGAAGACAAATGCCCCTTTGCCACAGACCCCCGCCTTGCTCCCCCAAACAACCTTCTGGACCTCACGAACCTGGGTCTTTTGGCTCCCCATCTCCTGCATCAGGTGGGGTGCCTGGTATGCAGGTAGCAGATACAGGAAATGTCCGCTCAGTGGTAGGATGGACTGGACCGGGCAGGAGAAAAGGCCAGTGTAGAGGGGCTGCCTAAGAAGCCAAGAGGACAGAACAGGATGGGGATGGGGATGGGGATGGGCATGGGACAGAGTCTGTCTTCCCAAGGTCCAGGGGCTCCAGATTGGTCAAGTCCTCAACTGGTCAAGTCCTACACCCTCTCTGGGCCCCACAAACTTCCCCCCAGCCCCAACAAAGGGCCTGGCCCCTCCTCAACACCAGAGGGCCCCTCAACTCCCAAGCCAGCTGGAAAGGTTGATGGAAAGAAGTCTAGGGGTGAAGGTGGCAGGGGCCCAGCAAGGAGTGAGTCAGGCCTCTTGTTCCTGTCCATGCTGCCCCTGGCTGCCCAGGTAGTCCTAACGTGGCCCCCTCTGGGCTTCAGTTTCTCCCTCTTGCCTCTAACCTCTTAAGGTGAAAGAATTCGAAATATGTGAAGCAAGCACTGAACCTGGAGTGGCCTGTGCTCCCACCAGCACATCTAGGAGGGCTTCCTGGAGGAGAGGACCCGCGGGATTGGCTAAATCTCCCAGGAATGTGCCCCACTGATGAGGGAACTGCTCTTCCAGGGGGTCATTTCAGGCGTGTTCTGCTGCTCTCTGACCCCCATTCTGCTCCACCAACAGTCCACGCAAAAAAGTGGCACTCAGGCCCGAGCCGGCTTGGCTCAGTCTGCGGACTGAAGGGTCCTGGGTTCAACTCCCCATCAGGGCCCAGGCCCAGGTTGTGGGCTTGACCTCCAGTAGCGGGCGTGCAGGAGGCAGCCAGTCAATGACTCTCATTATTGATGTTTCTCTCCCTTCCTCTCTGAAATCAATTTTTAAAAATGGTGTGTGTTTGGTGGTGTTTTTTAAAAGTAGTACTAGGTCTTCCTAGAAAACGCTTAAAGCAGCTCCTGCACGTGGTCAGCTCTACAAGTGGTCGCCATGGTTATTGTTACAATTACTTGTTGAAGGACACCGGGCGCTGCACGTGGCCCGCAGCTCCTTCCCCGCACCCCGCACCCCGCACCCCGCACCCCGCACCCCGCACCCCGCACGCCTTTCCTTTGCACACAGGGTGGCAAGCCCAGCCGGGCGGGCTGCATCCCGGGCGTATCTAGACCCGGGACAACTCGGGGACCCCGGACCCGACATTCTCGGGGCTCTGGGGGAGCGCGGGCTGCGGGGGCGGGGCTGTGGGGCACCCCCCGGGCCGCCCTGACCTCAGGCTCCTCCTCCCGCCCGCTCTCCGCCCCGTGCACGGTCCCAGGAGGGGCGGGGCGGCGGTGGCGGCCGCCAAGTGCAGGAAGCGGGCGGAGGCCGGCGCGAGGAGGAGCGTGCAGATTTGAGCGGCTCGGCGGCGGGGGCCAGGACGACTCACCCTGGGAGTTCCTCGCCGCTCCGCCCCGGAGTGACGCCCGCCGCCCATGGGCCTGGCCGAGGGCAACCGGCGGGCGGCGCGGAGGAGGTGGCGGCGGCAGGTGGCGCGCAGCAGGGCCGGAGCCGGGCCGGGCCATGGCCGCCTCGGAGCGACTCTACGAGCTGTGGCTGCGGTACTACACGCAGGTGAGGCCGCCCGCCCCGCCCCGCGACCGCCGTGTCCCCAGATCCGCGCGCCCGCACCTGCTACACCTGCGCCCGCGCCCCGAGGCACCCGGGCCGCGTAGATGCGCGCGCGCAGGGGGTGCCCGGGCTCCGCGCACACGCGTGCGCCTGACACCTGGGGGACTGTCCTCGCGGGCGCGCCCCTCAATGATCCTCCGGAGGGGTGGGGACCGCGCACCTCGGTCCAGCCGGAGGAGAAGGGCTCGGACCGCGGCCCGGCACGTCCCCCTTTTCCAACTGGGGAGACTGAGGCTGGGAAACGAAACGAAAGGTTGGTGGGGTCGGGAGGAGCGCAGAGGCTTGGTTTGCCTTTGGTCTGGCCCCTCCTGTAGGTGTGGCCCCGTCGCTCTAGGGTCTGAGTGAGCTGGGGGTGTGCAGCCCGGGCGTCCCCACGACGGTCCGGTCCCGCTTGGACACCATTCCTTCCCCAGGGGACGGGCAGTGCTGGGCTCCTCCCTGGCCCCAGGCGGTCTCGCCCTACACGGGGGGGCCGGACGGGGTCCAGGCAGAAGAAAAGATTTGCCTGAGATGCTGAGCGTGGGGGTAGGGGCTGAGCTAGGAGGGAAGTGTGAAAGGGGTGGAGGGACCCCGTTCCTGCGGAGCTCCCCGTCTTGTGTCTTGTCTCCGAGGCCACCTCAAATGGCTTCAGAAGGTGAAGGCGGGGACCCACCCAGGCGTCCGACAGAGCTGAGAACCCGGTGTCCCCCAAACTCTGTCTCGTTTCCCCAGGCCCCCACTTTCCTTCTGCATCCGCAGCAGGGAGGACTCCCAGGTTAATGCTCCCTCCCCTCGCCCAGCACCAGCCTCCCTCCCTGCACCTGCTTGGCATCTTGCTGCTGGCTCAGGTGTGCCCTGGGCACAATGGACTATTGTGTGTCCCTGATCTGGTCACTGGGGGAAGTTCCTGCTCTGATCAGCTGGCCCTCTGTGAAGAGGCTGTCCAGCCATCTCCCGGGACTACAGGCCGGCGTGGGGGCCCCAGGGACCTGGAATCCAGGCCACGGGGGCCACAGCTTTTGGAGTCCACTCTGGTGGTGAGAGGGCGCGGGCCCTGGCAGGAGGCAGCGTGTGGATGGGATCGAGTCCTTCTGTGGTGTGACCAGGCCAGGCTCTGTACACCTCTGAGCTTCCCTGTCTGGAAACGTGGCCCAGGCCTGGCCTCAGGAGCGGCCTGTACCCCAGAGGGGTGGCCAGTAGGACTGGTCCAGGCCAGAGGAGCCTGCTGCTTCCCTGGCTGCACTGGGCTCCCTCACCCCAGCCCGTCTCCACCCCCAAGGGTTGGTCTCTGTGAAGGACACCTGCCCCTGGCCCTCATGCCTCTCCTGCCGGTGGCCATGGCGGTTCTTGGTCCTCAGGGTCTCCTGTGACCAGGTGATGGACTGAGGGATGCTAACGGGGGGTCCTCAGGCTGGGTGGCCCCTGCTAAGGAGGATGCTTCTGCACCCCCCTCTAGATGAGCTCAGCAAATGGTCAGCCCCACTGTCCCCTCAGGAGGTGTATCTGCGCCCCCCCCCCCCCCCCAGCTCCTCACCTCGCAGGGCAGGTCTGGGGCACACGGTGGCTGGTTGTGGCCTTGGAAGCCTGGACAGGCCTGGGGCAGCCTGGGCCTGGCAAACAAATCCAGGATGTGAGTGTGAACTGGGAGCCAGGCGGGGCCAGGCTGCCCCAGAGGAAGCCCGTACCGCCTTCCTGCCCACTTGGTGCTGCTCCTGCTCCCGGAACCCTGTCCCCACCCAGCTGGCTCCGGGAGGTGGCTGTGCGGCCTGGAGCCCGGCTAGGGACCCAGCGTGTGTGTGTGTGTGTGTGTGTGTGTGTGTGTGTGTGTGTGTGTGGCGGGGGGGGGGGGGGCGTGTAAGATGGGCTAGGGACCCAGCGTGTGTGCTGGGGGGGGGGGGGTTAAGATGGGCTAGGGACCCAGCGTGTGTGCTGGGGGGGCGGTTAAGATGGGCTAGGGACCCAGTGTGTGTGCTGGGGGGGGGGGGGTAAGATGGGCTAGGGACCCAGCGTGTGTGCTGGGGGGGGGGGTTAAGATGGGCTAGGGACCCAGTGTGTGTGCTGGGGGGGCGGGGTAAGATGGGCTAGGGACCCAGCGTGTGTGCTGGGGGGGGGGGGGTAAGATGGGCTAGGGACCCAGCGTGTGTGCTGGGGGGGGGGGGGTAAGATGGGCTAGGGACCCAGCGTGTGTGGTGGGGCAGGGGGGGGGGGCGGTGTAAGATGGGCTAGGGACCCAGCGTGTGTGCTGGGGGGGCGGGGTAAGATGGGCTAGGGACCCAGCGTGTGTGCTGGGGGGGGGGGGTAAGATGGGCTAGGGACCCAGCGTGTGTGCTGGGGCGGGGGGGGGCGGGGGGTGAGATGGGCTAGGGACCCAGCGTGTGTGCTGGGGGGGGGGGGGGGTTAAGATGAGGTAAAGGGTTGAACTGATAAAGGGGAGGAAAGACCCCAGAGTTGCGGCCACCCAGCCAGGAGGCTCCCCAGCACCTGCCCCTCCCTTTGGCAGCGAGAGCTGACATCAGCTGGCAAACCTGTTTCCCCAGTTGTGGGTCTTGGCCCGCCCTGGGGAGCAACCCCTTTCTGCCCTTCCTCTCCCCTCACAGTTCCCAGGTCCAGACCCATCCATGCCCTCCCCCTGGGGCCCTGCTCAGCGCGGGGCTACCTGGGGGGGAGGGAAGGGGCTGTGGGTGCTCCTGCAGGAAGAAGCCGCATCATCAGTCTGAGGTCCCTCGGGGCTCTGGTGGGGACACCAAGGCAGGGTCATACCAAGGTCAGCAAACAAGTTCGGGGCAGAGTTCCGGCCGGCCTCCATCCTGTGTGTCACCTGTCCTCTGGGCAGGGGCTGCACAGCTGTGTTCTCCGTGGGACCTTCCCCTTTCCCCAAACCAAGCCGGACCTCAGCCCAGGGGTCCCCGTGTTAACCCTCATTGTTTTTGCTACTCCGGGCTCCACAGCACCTCACATTTAGTAGGTGCTCCTTGGGTCCAGCTGAGTGGCTGGACAGAGAGCCACAGCAGTGACCAATCAGGGAAGCCGGGCCAGAGGAGGCTGAGTTTGGGCCCTAATGGCTTCAGGACCGAAACAACAGGAGCAAGAACAGGACAGTGGAGTGAGGGGGGCCTGGGGGCAGGTGCGGGGGCTTCCCCGGGGATCGCATGGGGAAGGGGCGCGAGGGGAAGGGGACAGCACCCAACAGGCTAGCAGTAGGGCAGCATGGAAAGTTTATGCAAAATAACATGCAAATGAGTAGCCCCTTTTCTGCTGGAGCAGGGATGTCCCTCAAAAGCTCCCCCAGTGAAAATGAACATTGTGGGGGGCGGGGGGCACCCCAGCTAAGGGGCACTCAAGGTCACAAAGGTCAGGATAGGACATACATTGAGGTTACAGGTGGGGAGCCCAGGTTGAACTCTCCAGTTTTGCCTTTGAGGACTCAGGTTCCAGGGAGGTCAGGTCAGAGGTGGAGCGGGCCTTGCTCTGCCCACCCCTCCCTGACTGGTGACCTCATGGAAACCTGGGAAGGCCCTCTGCCGGCTCTGGGGCCTCAGCTGGGTCCTGTGCTCTCCTGTGCCTCAGTTTACCGTCCTCCATTGCCAAGGCAACCCAAGGGGGTGGGGCTGAGGTGTTGGGGAGAGTAGCAGAGCCCAGGGGCTGGTAATCCCTGGGGTTGTTATGGCAACTGGGGAGCTGATGTGGAATTGTGGGGTCCCCATGGAAACAGGGTCTGTTACTCTGGGGACCCTGGAAGGAAATTCCTGGTTTCCATAGTGATAGGACAAGGGTAAGATTAAGCCCCGGGTGGGGTGTTGTGGAGACCAGCAGGTCCACCCCTTTCAAGATCCCCTCCCCAAGTAAAGGGGGGAAACGCCCCGCCCCCTGGGCCCTGGGACCACTCTGCTCCAGGTCCTTGCCCCGGCAAAGCGCCTGTCTTCCTGCTTCATTCCTTGGTCCTGCAAGTCTGACCTCCAGTCTTGGTGTCGTCAGAGCCACTTCCAGCCTGGTCTTGCCGTCCCCCTCCTCATGCTGAGGGGGGAGGCCCCCGTCCCCACAGAGGTCACCCTGATCAGGCCTGTCCCATATCTGCCTGCCTCTCCCAGGAGATGGTGCTCACTACCACTCAGGAGGCTCTGATGGGAGGAGTCCCCGCTGTGGAGCTCCCATCTTCTCTCCCTCCCCGGCGCCCAGCTCTCTCCGGGGCCCACCAAGGTGCTCCGTTCCCCTGCCTGGGCCAGCCAGCCGGGGAGGGGCCCAGGAGACCGAGGCTCTGCCAGTGAGCCGAGGTCTGACACTCGTCTGTCACTCATGGAAGGGGGTGGGGAGAAGACAAGTGTTGCCCTAGAAAGCTCACACCCCTGGCCTGGCCCGCGTGGCTCAGTGGTTGAGCATCCACCTAGGAACCAGGAGGTCACACTTCCATTCCCGGTCAGGGCACAGGCCCAGGTTGTGGGCTCCATGCCCAGCGTGGGCCGTGCAGGAGGCAGCCGGTCCGTGATTCTCTCTCATCATGGATGTTCCTCTCTCTCACCCTCTCCCTCCTCTCTGAATCAGTGTCTATAAGAAAAAGCTCACAGCCCCGGATTTGGGATGAGCTCCCACTGACCCGGCACGTGCCGCTGGGTGCAGTGGGAGCGCCTTGACTAGTGAAGCGAAGGGATGCTTTCAAAGAGGCAGCTGAAGCGCAAAGAGACTAGTTCATGTTACGTAACAAGCTACCAAGTGGGAGAACCAGGTGTGGACTCCAGACCCCGTGCCCTCAACCCGTTCAGTTTGGCAGCCCGGGCCTCTGCAGCACCAGAGGGGGTGGGGCTGGGGCAGGTCCTGGCTCCGGCGGGAGCGCTGAGGCAGAGGAAACATGGACAGCAAAGCGTGTGCGGCCCTGTGGGGTCACTGGGGCAGGAGGCAGGGGTCGTGTGGTCAGCTGGGGCTGGCTGGCTAGCAAGCAGGAGTGCTCCTGGCCGGGAACTAAGGTCTGGCTTTCAGCATCCTCAAGGTGCAGCCAGACCGGTGAAGTGTTCCCTCTGGGGCCCCCCAGACACCGCCCTGCTGTGGGAAGAGTTCAAAAGAAATGGTCTGAGCGTCCTGGCTGGTCTGGGGCCTCGGGGTTGAGCATTTTGGCGTCCCTGCTGCAGAGCGGGGAGAGGTCGCCAGAGGTACCTGACAAGGAGTGGCAGGGGTGCGGGCCTGCACCTTGGTGGCCCTAGCCCGTCTCTGAGTTGCCTCAGTTTACAAGAGGGTAAACTGAGGCATAAGAGGGTAAACTGAGGCTCGGACCGGTGACGAAATGCACATTGAAGGTGCCCAGCCTCGGGGCTGAGGCCTCCACCTAGGTTTCTTAGGGGCCTGGCTCAGGCTGCTGGGATCCAGCCCCCTTCCCTGGGGTTTATTCCGTCCTGGCCTCTGTGGTCTGAGGCGCACACGTGGCAAAAATTAGCCATCCGTCCAAGGGCAGCGCTAGACGTCCTCGCATTGAGGTCCGTGGCCCCGGGGAGCGGCCGCGGGCTGCTGGGTGCGGCCTGCGATGTGTCCTTGCCCCTTCGTCCTTCTCCATTAGTCCCTGGCCATCGCCTCTGCCCCTGGGAAGGAAAGTTGTCTTCAGTGCTCAGCTGGCTGGGATGGGAGCTCCAGATGGGGCCAGCGTGGAGGGAGAGAGGGCAGGCTGAGGGCAGGACCCTCACAGGCCCCGGCCAGGACCCTCTCCGCTTAGAGCAGCGGTCGCCAACCGGTGGTCCATGAGGTCCGAAAGGTTGGCGGCCGCTGGCTTAGGGCTCAGGGCAGATTAGAGCTGGGCTAGCACTTTCTCAGCTGTGTCCCCCGAGCAGAGACCACAGGGCCCGGTGCGGAGGCCAGGACACGGGAGAGGGTGGGGAAAACGGATGGATGAGTCCTCCTCACAGTCCCTGGGGCCCTGGACCCAGGTCAGGGAGCTCCGGTGCCTTGATGAAGGGCACTAGAGCAGTGGGATCAGAACCTGGGCCCGATAGGCCTGCCCTGACTCCAGCCCCCACCTCATGCCCTCGACCCAGGCATAGCGACGTGTGCCCCGCCCCTTCGTGTTCCAGGCCTCACCGCTGGTGCTGGGCCCTGGGTGCCCGGTCCCCCCACCCCACCCCCACCCCACATCCCTGCGGTCTGCCGGGAGGAAGCGGCCCTCCTCCCCCACCGTGACTCTGCGCTTCCTGCCCCGGCTGGGGCGGGAGGGGACGGGAGGGGACGTTTCCCGTTCACACCCAAGGTTCCCTGGCGGCACCTAGACTTGGGCTCAGCCGCTGCCCCTTGACCCATGGAACCGGCTCTGGGGCCTGGGGTCCAGGTAACCAGCAGGGTGGGCGGAGGTTCCCAGGGCCCGGAAGGACGTCCTGTCTGTATGGGACGTGCGTGTGCATGGGCCTGCCTGGCTGATAGTGCACATGCACCCTGGGATCTGCGGTCAAGGAAGGCTTCCTGGAGGTGGTGGCTGCTGAGCTGGAAGAAGGTGGCAGGCGAGGGCTCAGCCCACGGCTTTGGGTCAGGCCTGGCTGGTGGGTGTGGGCCACAGCCAAACCCCAGGCATGCACACACTTAAGCCCCTCCCCTGCCTCTGCCAGGCCTGCCTGGGTCCCCAAAGGCTAGGGAGGTAGGAACAAGAGACTGGAAAGCAGAGGGGTGGCCTGGGAGAGTTGTCAGTACGGACAGCCATCTTCTGATGCTGACCTTCCGACTTCCTGCCTCGCTCACGCCCAACCTGTCTCTGTCCCTCCCTTTCTCCGCCCCCTCTGCTCTACCTCTGCTCCCTCTACTCCGTGCCCACTTCCGTTCACTCTCCCCTTCTGTCTCTATCCCCTTGTGCCCCCACGGCCACTGCACCCCTTCTGATCCCCCTCCCCGTCCCCCAACCTGCAGAAGGACCTGGGCTCCCTGCAGCAGTGGCTGAAGGCCTATGTGGATGCCTTCGAGAGGAGCATCTCGCTGTCCTCACTGGAGCCACGCAGGTGAGGCTGGCTCTCACGGAGGGGGGAGGCCTTGGGGTCCGCAGCACCCCAGTGACCCCTCTCCCCGCAGGCCCGAGGAGGCCGGTGCCGAGGTGCCGCCACTGCCGCCGGACGCGCTGCGTGTGCTGGCCGAGCAGCTGGACCAGGGGGACCTGGAGCAAACCCTGCTGCTGCTCAAGCTCTTCATCATCCTCTGCAGGTGGGTCCGCGGCCCTGCCCGCGGTGGGGGGCGCGACGGGGCCGGGCACGGGGACAGCTGTGGCCTCTGCCTTCGTTCCCTCCCCAGGAACCTGGAGAACGTGGAGGCCGGCTGGGGGCAGCTGCTGGTGCCCCGCGTGCTGGCTCTACTGACCCGGTTGGTGGCCAAGGTGAGTGGCTCCCCCTGGGGGGCGGGACAGGTGATAGCACCACCCAGCTGACCCCTTCCACCTGCTCCGCACACCCGCAGCTGAAAGGGCGCTCGCCGCTGCCGGAGGGCCCTGGCCCGGAGCTGGAGGAGGTGGTGGCCCTGCACGCCCTCCTCCTCTGTGAGGGCCTCTTTGACCCCTACCAGACCTGGCGGCGCCAGCACCACGGGTGAGAGCCGGCCACCCACCCACCAGGACCCGAGGGGCCCGGAGAGGGTGCGGGTGGCATGGGGGCTGTGGCCAAGGTGTGGAGGTGGGAGGGGCTGTGTCCTGGCTGGCGCGGGGGGGGGGGGGGGGGGGGGGGTAGGGGAGGGGGGGCATGACCCAGAGGTGGGAGGGGCTGTGTCCTGGCTGGCGCGGGGGGGGGGGGGGGGGGGGGTAGGGGAGGGGGGGCATGACCCAGGAGGGGTGAAGTGCCCAGCCTCACCGGCCCCCTGCCCTCCACCGCCACCCCAGGGAAGTCATCAGTGCCAAGGAGAAGAGCAAGTACAAGTTCCCTCCTGCTGCTTTGCCTGCTGAATTTGGAGCCTTCTTCGCAGGTCAGGCCCCGCCCCTGCCCTGCTTGGCCCCGCCCCCAAGCCTGTCCCCTGGGGAACGTGGATGCTGGACAGGACCAGCTTGGCCTTGGCTGCAGTGGGAGGGAGAGCCCTGCCCGTTTGAGGGCTTCAGGGCAGAGAGGAGAGAAAGGGCAGGCCTGGGAAAGATGAGTAATTTCTGGGCTGCAGAGAAGGCCTGGCATCAGGCGGGGGCGCCGATTTCCCTTCCCCCTTCCCTCCCATCCCCTGGGTCCCCCAACCGCCTGGACACCCGTAAAACCATCCCTAGTCCAGTCCCTTTGTCCCTGGAGCCTCCGCCTGGTGGGCACCCTCCTCAGGACAACGTCTACACTAGCTGTTACCTCCACTCCCTCCTCCCTCCCTCCTGGAGGAGCTCTCCCTGGGGACCCCCTTCTCCTGGGTCCCCTCTTCTGTCATCAGAGAGAGACTGGCCAGTGCTGTAGGTGGGCCCGGGCAGGGTGCTGTGGGGTGGGGCAGTGAGCGTGGGAGGGTGTTTTCTGTTGGGATAGAAAGTATGTCCTTGCCCTAGCCAGTGTGGCTCAGTGGATAGAGCCCCGGCCTGCGGACCGAGGGTCCCGGGTTCGATTCTGGTCAAGGGCACGGACCTCGGTTGCAGGCTCCTCCCCAGCCTGGGCCCTGGTCGTGGCTTGTGCAGGAGGCAGCCCATCGATGTGTCTCTCTCACGTCGATGTTTCTCTCTGTCTTTCCCTCTCTCTCCCACTCTCTCTAAAATCAATGGGAAAATGTCCTCGCGTGAGGACTGAAAGAGAAGAAGGCATGTCCTTGTCTCTGATGTCCCTGGGGCTGCTGGCCTGGGCCCGGGGCAGGGACGCAGCTCCAGGAGGGAAGGCGCCCGGGAGCTCCCTGCCTCCCTCCCTGCCCGAGTTCTCTCCTCAGAACAGAACTAAGTCCCTGCCCCTTGTAAACGCCCAGACGTGGCCTGACACCCTCAGGACCAAGCCCTGTCCCCCCGGCCTTCCTCCCCAGCCCCACTGCTCCCTGCACCCAGCCAGGTCCCGTCCTCTCGTTCCTAGAGGCCACACGGCAACCACCTGCAGGTCTTCGGCCAGTTTCCTCTCCCTGCAAGGCCAGCTGCGCTCCAGGCCCACCTCAAAGCCCTGTCCCCGCTCGGCCTCCCCCCCATCCCGCCTGAGTCAGGCCGTCCCTGCTCTTGCTCCTCCACCCCCCACGCCACCGTGTGACCAGGCCGGGCCTCTCTGCTCTCTGGGTTTCAGTCTGTGGCCTGGCATCCTGTCCACCCAACGCTGTGAAAGCCCCTAGAAGTCCCAGCAGGGCTGGGGCGGGGGCGGGGGCGGGGGCGGGGGTGGAGTGAGGGCATCTAGACGCTAGACACAGGCAGCCCCCTCCGCCAGCAGGTCACTGGGGGAAGCACCAACTGTCAGGGCAGAGGGACCAGAAGATTTGCATCTGAGGGACTAAAACCTGGGTTTCCAGGGGAGTGGGAGGGGGTGCTCACACCGGGGCTCAGGGTCTAGGGGGCTGGCACGGCTCTCAGGGTCCTGTTCCTTTTCGAGCTCCCCAAAAAGGGCCGTGTCCCCCTCAGGCCCCTTGGTGGAGAACCATGGCTTTTAAGACCCCTCAGCTCAGAACCAGGTGTCCTCCCTCAGCCCCCACCCCCACCCCCGGGCTCCCACCTGTTTGTAGACCCCAAAGATGCCCAGCCCTGCCAGTCGGTGACCTTGTCCTGCTCCCCCCACCTCGCCCCCCTCCAGAGAGCCTGCAGGAGGCAGAGCGCTTGCCTCCCACGCTGCTGCTGCGGCTCATCCACCTCTTTGGGGCCGTCCTGGCAGGAGGGAAGGTAGGCTGGGCGGACCCTGCGGCCAGAGGGTGGCTGTCTCGGAGTCGCCGCTGGAGGAGCCCTTGCCCATTGCCCGTCTCCGTCCCGACCTGCAGGAGAACGGGCAGCTGGCCTTGAGCGCCGGCTCCGTGCAGGGCCTGCTGGGAGTGGTGCAGGGCTGGGGCCGCGGGCCGGCCCAGGACTCCCGCCTCCTGGCGCTGGCGCTGGAGGCCCTGGTGGGCGCCGTCCACGTCCTGCACGCCAGCCGCACGCCCCACCGAGGTCCAGAGCTCCACACCCTGCTCGAGGGCTACTTCCGCGTCCTGAACGCCGACTGGCCGGCCGGGCCCAGCCCAGGCCCTGAAGAGGCCCTCATCAGCCGGCGAGTCAGCATGCTGGGTGGGCCTGGGCCCGGGCTCGGGAGGAGGCCTGGGCAGGCTGGACCGGGCAGGACGGGGAGGGCGCTGCTGGGAGCGGTGGGCAGGGCTGACCCGAGGCCCCTCCACAGACGCCATCCCCATGATGCTGGCCTGCGAGGACCGGCCAGTGCTGCAGGCCACCTTCCTCAGCAACAACTGCTTCGAGCACCTCATCCGCCTCATCCAGAACAGCAAGGTGGGCGGCCGGGCAGGGGTGCAGGGCCTGGAAGCCGAGGGGGAACCGCGTGTGGGTGTCCAGATGCTGCCGAGCACACCCGGGCCGCACAGGCTGGAGGGACGAGCTGGTGTGATGCCTGCAGCGCAGTGGGGGCCTGCAGCCGAGGATGGCTCTGCACCCACAGGAGGGGGTGCTGTGGAAGGACAGGAGCTGCCCTGGCCCCCGTTTTCCCTTTCCCCAGCCCCAGGTCCGGGGCAGGAGGACGGCTCAGCGGTTTGGATGCCGGGCCTGCTCCTGTCCAGTTAGCCGCCCGACTGTCCCTCTGAGCAGGGCATGGGGCGCAGCTTCCCTCCCCTTCTCTAGGGCCTGGGGGGCGCTCAGCCTGGGCTCAGGGCGCATCCTTCCCTCCAGGGCAAGCCCCGGCAGCTGCCACAGGCCCTGCTCTAACCCTGCGCCTCCCTCATCTCCCTTCTCTCTCCTCTGCCTCCTCCACCCTGTGCCCTCCCCCTTCCCCACAGCTATACCTGCAGGCCCGGGCGCCCCCTGAGGGGGACAGTGACCTGGCTACCCGGTTACTGACCGAGCCCGATGTCCAGAAGGTACCGCCCTGGGGCTGACCCGCTCAGGCACGCGCCTCCCTGGGCACCCACCCCCGGCTCCTCAGCCCTTCCCGCGCTCTGCGGGGGGTGAGCCGACAGGAGGAGGCCTGGCCTGGCCGGGCAGCGGGGCTGGGTGTCCCAGGCTGTCTCACCTACTTGCCACGTCCCTGTCTAAGGGGACAGGGCAGGGGTGACCTGTGTCCTGCCTAGTATTGCTTCTGGGCGCTGGGGTTTGGCTGTGCCAAGCCGGAGGGAACCTTCGAAACCCAGCCACCTACACCCATTCCCCAGAGGGAAACAGCCCGATAGATATGCAGGGATTTGGCTAGTCGTTCCCGGAAAGGGCGGTCCCCCGAGTGGGGCCACTTCTCTCCATGGACCCTTGCCCCTGCTCTGGGCAGGTCACTGGGAGCGCCCCCCCCCCCCCCCCACCCGCCTTGCCTGGCATGGGGGCCGGGAAGCTCAGGGTATCAGAGGCTCCACGTGGGGCGCCCTCTGGTGGCTCAGTGCCTGGGCTCCAGCCTCCAGGGACCCTCCCGAGGCAGCCCGGGGTGTCTGTGGCCTCGGCTGCACCCCGAGAGCCTGCACGTCCGTTCATCGGCAAGGCAGGCGAGGCCCTGGTGGCTATAGATGAACAGCCCGCAGAGGGTCAGAAGGTGCCCAGGTCACGAGGAGGATCAGGCAGAGCTGGTAGCACCTGCTGACCACGTCCCCAAGCCCCCCTGCCCCTCAGGCTAGGGCGGGCGAGTGAGCAGCGTGCCTCAGTGTCCCCACGTGGACCTAGTGGGCAGGGGCAGAGGCAGACTCCAAGGTCTCGAAGGTTCTTCTGGTTCTAACATTCTGTGATGATTGCCCTCCATTCCCCGGCCCCCTGTCAATCATCCTGGGTGGTGGGCGCCTGCACGTGTGTCTGGGGGGGGGGGGCGGCCCATAAGCCCCCCAGACGGAGGGTGTGGCGACAGGGCCTGCCCAGCCTGGGCGCCTTCCCTGGCCTCTTGGTCAGAGTGGCTCTCGCCAAGTGGCTCAGAGAGGGCCCTGGGGTCCGGAGGAGGGGCACCGCCGTCCGGGCGAGGAGCAGAGGGCCTGGGGCCGTACGGAGTTGCCGTGCCCCAGGGCCCCCAGCCCGCTCAGCCACCGGCCCTGGGGCACCCGCTCCTGGCCCTGCACCCCTCGTACTGCAGGGCGCTGCCAGCTGCGGTGCCCGGCTCCTGACTGCCCCTCCCCCCCAGGTGCTGGACCAGGACACGGATGCCATTGCCGTCCACGTGGTCAAGGTGCTGACCTGCGTCATGAGTGGCTCCCCCTCGGCCAAGGTGAGGTCGCTGCCGCCGCCCACAGCAGAGTTGTGGGCAGGAGGGAAACATCCCAGGGCCCCAGAGCTGGCAGGGGGTGGGGTTCGGGGGGGGGTCCAGAGAGGTGCCGCTCAGGCCCCTGGGCGGGAGGTCACCAGTCAGCCCTGGAGCTGGTGTCCTGGGTCGGGGCTGGTTGGGGGTGGACGCGTGGGCTGACCCCACCTGCAGCCTGCTGTGTGGACCCCCCCCCCCCAGGAGGTGTTCAAGGAACGCATCGGCTACCCTCACCTGCACGAGGTTCTGCAGAGCCACGGCCCCCCCACCCACCGGCTGCTGCAGGAGCTGCTCAACATGGTGAGGGTGCAGCGGCCGGGGCGGGGCCTCCGGGGGGGGCCGCTCTCCACTTGGGGGGCTGTGACCATGGCCAGCACATCCTGAGGCTGTGGCTCACCACGTGTCACTGGGGTGAGGCTGCAGGGGCCCGAAGCTGCTGCACGTTAGCAAGTCCCAGGATTCTCCTGGGGTTCAGGCCGACCCAGACTGAGCCGTGGTTCCGAGCGGGGTTAACGGGTCGGAGGACGGTCCTTGGGACTGAGGGTCGTCCGTGCGCCTCGGACGTCCCTGAGCCTCGGACACAACCTGGGGGCTGAAGGGGGAGCACATGTTGCTCTCCCAGGTTCGGGGCAAGTGCACGGAGAGAGGAAGGTGGCAGGTTAGCTGCTCGGTGCCAGGTGCCCAGGAGCTAGGCCCTCTCTCCCCCCACAGGCTGTGGAGGGCGACCACAGCACGTGCCCGCCGCCACCCGTCCGCAACGAGCAGCCGGTGCTGGTGCTGACGCGCTGGCTGCCGGCGCTGCCCACGGCCGAGCTGCGGCTCTTCCTGGCCCAGCGCCTGTGGAGGCTCTGCGACAGCTGCCCCGCCAGCCGCGCCACCTGCGTGCAGGCCGGGCTGGTGAGCTGCCTGCTGGAGACGCTCGGCACGGGGGTGGCCCTGGGGACCCGCTGCCGGGAGCAGCTGCTGGCGCTGCTGCAAGCCCTGGGCCGCGTGTCCCTGCGGCCCCTGGAGCTGCGTCGCCTGCTTCGCCCGCCGCCGGGGCTGGACTCAGGGCCGGGAGGGGCCGAGGCCGCGAGAGCCCGCCACGCGGGCGCCGTCATCCGCGCGCTGTCGGGCATGGCCCGGCACCGGGGCCCTGCGCGAGCCCTGCACTACTTTGACCTCACGCCCGGCATGGCGGGCATCATGGTGCCCCCGGTGCAGCGCTGGCCGGGGGCCGGCTTCACCTTCCACGCCTGGCTCTGCCTGCACCCGCTGGCCGCCGCCCCGGCCCCAGCCCCGGCCCCGGCCCCCGCCCGGCGTCTCCAGCGAAAGCAGCTGTACAGGTGGGTGCGTGCCCGGGACCGGGGCGGAGTGCCAGGGTGCACGGAGGACCAGCAGGCCTAACTGGCTCGGCCTGTCCCCAGCTTCTTCGCCAGCAGTGGCTCAGGGTTCGAGGCCTTCTTCACGGCGGCCGGGACCCTGGTGGTGGCCGTGTGCACCCGGAAAGAGTACCTGACCGTGAGCCTGCCCGAGGTGTCCTTCGCCGACTCTGCCTGGGTGAGCCTCCCTCCTCGTGTGGCCGGGCGGGGGGCCCCAGCCCAGGGGGTCCCTACCCCCGCCGACCGCCCGATGCCGTGCTTCCGTCCAGCACTGTGTGGCCATCGTCCACATGCCTGGCGGGCTCTTCAGCCAGAACCTGGTGCACATCTACAAGGACGGCCACCTGGTCAAGACAGCGCCCCTCCGCTGCCCCTGCCTCACCGAGGTGCACAGGCAGGGCTGGGGGGCTTTGGGTGTCTGGGGGACCTGGACAGGGTGGGGTCTGGAGCCTCGGGGTCTGTGCAGCCCTGGGGGCCACTGTGCAGCGCTGGATGCCGGTGGACCCCAGGCTTGGCTGTGAGCGGACTCCCCCCTTACCCGCCCCCGCCCCGGCTCCGCAGTCCTTCTCTTCCTGCTGCATCGGCTCCGCTGGCCACCGCACGACAACCACCACCACGGGGCTGCCGGCGCCCGCGGGCCCCACCGCCCTGGCCCCCGCTCACCCCTCCCTCACCCGCTCACAGTCCGTCCCGGCGACCACAGGGCTGGGCTGGGGGTCTGGGCTGGGGGCCCCTCCGCCGGAGGGCAGCATCAGCTCCACCCTCGCAGGCACCCAGGACACGCGCTGGGGCAGCCCCACCTCCCTGGAGGGCGAGCTGGGGGCCGTGGCCATCTTCCACGAAGCCCTGCCCACGGCAACCCTGCAGGCCCTGTGCAGCCTGGGTACGCAGCCCCCCCCAGCCCCCGCCCCCCCCAGGGTCCCCAAACCGGGTGGTTGGAGTCTTAAAGTGCCCAGGCTGGAAAGTGGGGGTCTCAGGGGAGAAGGCGTCCCTGGAAGTCCTCTGGTCGGGGCTTGGCCGGAGGGGCAGCCGGGTCTGAAGGCCCCGCCGACCCACAGGGCCCAACGAGACAGCACCCTTCAAGCCCGAGGGTGACCTGCATGAACTCGGCGCCAAGCTGCTCCTCCATTACTCACCTCAGGTACTGGGGGGAGGGGCGTGGGCTCACCCCGTTACCTCCCCCGGCACCCCACCGTCTGCCGCCCTCCACCTGACGCTGGCTGCCCGCTCCTCCTGCCCGCAGGCCTGTAAGAACAACATCTGCCTGGACCTGTCCCCTGGGCACGGGCTGGACGGCCGCCTGACGGGCCACAGGGTGGAGACGTGGGACGTGAAGGTGCGTGTACACACGTGGGCGGTGCGTGTACACACGTGGGCGGTGCGTGTACACACGTGGGCGGTGCGTGTACACATGTGGGCAGTGCGTGCGGAAAGCGTGAGCGTGGGCACGTGTGCGTACAGGCTGGGCTGGGGAGAGGCACGGTGCCCTGGGAGGCCTTTAGGAGACCTGGGTTCAAGAGCAAAACTTCCCTGGCCCAAGCGCCCAGACCAGGCATGATGGGGTGGCCTGGCCAGGGAAGGGCTGGGAGCTGCCTCTCACAGCTGCCCCGCCCCCCAGGACGTGGTGACCTGTGTGGGGGGCATGGGTGCCCTGCTGCCCCTCCTGGAGCGAGTGGCTGCCCAGCCCCAAGAGGCCGAGGCAGGTCCGGCCGAGACGCATGACCTGGTGGGGCCCGAGCTGACCTCTAGCCACAACACCCAGGGCCTGACCCTTCCTCTAGGCATGTCCCCAGGTAAGTGTCCGGGTGCCCGGGCCGAGGGAGGGAATGTTGGCACCGTGGGGGCTGGAGGGCCTGAGTCTCTGTGGCCATGGCAGGCCCTTGACACACACCTGTCCCCTTCCTGGTGGCCACAGAGGAGCGGATGGAGAGGAACGCAGTGGCGGCCTTCCTGCTGATGCTGCGGAACTTCCTGCAGGGCCACCCTGTGAACCAGGAGAGCCTGGTGCAGTGCCAGGGCCCTGCCATCCTGGGGGCGCTCCTGCGCAAGGTGGGCCTGGGGGCCGGCGAGGGGCTGCCCTGTCTGGGTGGGGGACCAGGCGGAGCCTCCTGGGAGAGGTGGCATTTGAGAGGGGCCTTGAAAGGCTGGGCAGGCCCGGTCGGCAAGCTCAGTGATTGAGCGTCAACCTACGAACCAGGAGGTCACGGTTAGATTCCCGGTCAGGGCACAGGCCCGGGTTGCGGGCTTGATCCCCAGTGTGGGGCGTGCAGGAGGCAGCCGATCCATGATTCTCTCTCATCATTGATGTTTCTCTCCCTCTCCCTTCCTCTCTGAAATCAATAAAAATACATTAAAAAAAAAAAAAAAAAAGGCTGGGCAGGGTGTGGCTGAGGGTCGGGGGAAGCACCAGCTCAGGCTGGGACGGGGGACTGGTCAGCGGGCTGGGGGCTGGCACTTCAGAGCCTGGAGGGGGCCCTGAGGGGTCCGAGCAGGCAGGGCGCTGGCGTCTGTCCGCCTGTGCAGGGCAGAGTGGGAGCCGGGAGGCTGGCCGGGCGGTGGGCAGGGCCGGGCACCTCACTCCACCTCCTCTGCTCCAGGTGCCCGGCTGGGCCATGGACATGAACGTGCTCAAGTCTGCCCAGCTGCTGATGGAGCAGGTGGCCGCTGAGGGCAGTGGGCCCCTCCTGTACCCGCTCTACCACCACTTGCTCTTCAACTTCCACCTCTGGACCCTCAGCGACTTCGCTGTATGCCTCGGTAGGTATGAGCCTCGGGTGGAGGGACGCCGCCACGACGGTGGAGAGTCTGAGAAGCTCCGCCCCTGCTCTGAAGGGACAAGTTTGCCCTGGGGTGCCTGAGGGGAACACGCCCCTCGCTGGGGGTGTCGGGTAGGAGGATGGGAAAGGGCCCAGCTCAGGCTGGTGGCCTGAGCCCTCTGCGATGCCTGCCAGGCCACATCCAGTACATGGCCAGCGTAATCCGCAAGCACAGACAGAAGCTGCAGAAGAAGTACGGGGTCCAGTTCATCCTCGACGCCCTGCACACCCACTACAGGTGAGGCTGGGGAGGGGCAGGTCGCCAGGGGCTGCCCAGCGGCCTCTGGCCTTGGGGGCCGGGCGGTCCAGTCCCCCCAGCTCACTGCCACGCTCCCTGTTCTCTCTCCTCTGTGCCCCTGGGTGTGGGGGCCCGGCCTGTGCAGCTCACAGCGGGAGTGCCCCCTGGCGGCCGACGAGCTGCGCATGGTGCAGACGGCACTGCTGGAGCTCCTGGCGCCGAGCTCCCTGGCCGAAGACCTGCAGGTGGTGCTGAGCTTCCTGGCGGCTGCGGGTGATGCCGGCCAGGTAGGCTGGAGGCCGGTGACAGGGCGGCTTGGGAGAGGCCGGGGTGTGCACCCCGTGGGGAGGCCCAGCCCAGCGTGAGCCTCTGTGTCCCCCAGGTGCTGGGCGCCCTGAATGTGCTGCTGGCACTGCTGCAGGGCCCAGCTGCCCCGTTCGTGGCTGGCTTCCTGCTGGAGCCGGGAAACCTGGAGGTGCTGCTGGCACTGCTGGTGCGACCGTGGTCACTGCCCCAGCTGCCCAGGCGCGTCTGCAAGGTACGCCCAGCCCACCCGACCCTGGTGTCCCTCCCGCTGTGGCTGCTGAGGCCCAGGGCGCTGCGTGTGGCTTCGCCTCCGCGGTGACTTCCTCCCGGTGGTGCCGTCCGCCCAGGTCCTGCGCAGACTGCAGCAGATGGAGCACCTGCTTGAGTACAGCCGCCAGCCGCTTCGGCTCCGAGAGTGTGGCCTCCAGGGGCTCGTCGCCTGCCTGCCGGAAGGGGCGGCCTCCCTCCAGCTCTGCCGGGGCCTCTACAAGCTGTTCCTGGGCACAGGTACCACCTGCTGGGCTCAAAGGGCAGGCCAGGTGGAGGGGTGACAGGGCTCCAGGAACAGGGCAGGTGGGAAGAGGGCAGGTGCTGGTGTAGGGGCCGAGGCTGAGCCAGCAGGGGAGGATTAGGGTGAGGGTCAGGCTCCAGCTCTCAGGCCCCTCTGGCCCTCTTCCCAGACTGCCTGAGCCTCTCAGACCTGATGGCCGTGGTGCAGCTGTCCCTCCAGGCTGACCTCGGCGTCCGCCTGGACATCTGTCGCAAGGTGAGTGCGGGCGGCAAAGCTTGGGGGCGCCGCCCCGAGAGCTCACTTTGTCTGCGGCAATGAGGGGTCCTGGGCGTGTCGGGGGGAGATCTCTCGGGCGAGCCCCTCACGCTCGGTGCCTGGGCCCGCAGCTCTTCCACCTCTTCTACGGGCAGCCCGACGTCGTGCGGCTGCTGGCCCGGCAGGCTGGCTGGCAGGACGTCCTGACGCGGCTGTACGTGCTGGAGGCCGCCACGGCCGGCAGCCCCCTGCCCTTCCCCTCGGAGCTGCCCGCCTCCCCAGAGCCAGCCTCACCCAAGCCACTCACCGAGTCCCCTGAACCTTCGGACGTCTTCCTGCCCTCGGAGGCCCCCTGCCCGGACCCCGATGCCTTTTACCAAGCGCTCTCCCCATTCTGCACACCCTTGGACCTGGGCCTAGAACGGTCCAGTGTGGACTCGGGCAACATCGCAGGTGGCGGCAGCGGCGGCAGCGGGACCCTCACTCCCGCCAGCCAGCCGGGCACACCCTCCCCGCTGGATGGGCCCCGGCCCTTCCCCGCGGCCCAGGGCCGCCACAGCTCCAGCCTCTCCAACGTGCTGGGGGACGGCAGCCTCCCAGAGCCCACCGCCAGTGGGGACGACACCTCCAATACCAGCAACCCTCAGGTGAGGCGGGCCCCCGCCACCGTGTGGTACTCACGGGGACGCCTCGAGGCACAGGGAGGGCAGGTAGCCTTTCACAGGGGTAGCCCTGCCTAACATCAGGGCTGCAGCTGCCAGTGGGGTCCCAGCATAGGGCAGGGCTTTACAGGTCCGTGGACAGCCCTCTGCGTCCTGCCTGGTGCTTCTGGGCCTGGGGTTTGGCCTCTGCTTATTCTATGGCATCCTCCAGAGCATTCCGGGCATTGTGTTTTTTTAACGTATCTTTATTGATTTCAGAGAGGAAGGGAGAGGGAGAGAGAGAGAGAAACATCAGTGATGAGAGGGAATCATGGATCGGCTGCCTCCTGCACGCCCCCCACTGGGGATCAAGCCCACAACCCGGGCATGTGCCCTGATCGGGAATTGAACCATGACCTGCTGGTTCATAGGTTGACGCTCAACCACTGAGCTGGGCTCCCGGGCAGTTCTTGAGGCCTGTGAGGACTGAAATCTAGTTTTGTGAACTGCCTAAGCCTCTCTTAGGGGTCACTGAAACCCCGGGATTCTCCCAGGAATCCAGGCAGTGGCTGAGGCCTGGCTACCATTCTTCCCGGCCTCAGAGCCAGGCCATCTATTGGCTGAATGCTCTGCCCCGGTGTCCCTACAAGTGGTGGGCAAGGGGTGCCGACTGGGATAACATGAGGCCAGTCTGACCCCCCCCCCCCCGTCCCCGTCCCCGGCCCACACCTTGCACCACCTGTCTGGGCCCACAGCAAACCCCTGAGGAGGAGCTGTGCAACCTGCTCACCAACATGCTGTTCCTGGTGACGTGGCGGGGCGTGGAGGACAGCGACGAGGCCGCCTGGCGGGAACGTGGCCAGGTCTTCTCGGTGCTCACCCAGCTGGGGGCCTCGGCCACACTGGTGCGCCCCCCAGACTGCATCAAGCGCAGGTGAGGGGTGCCCCGGGCCGTCCGGAGGCCTGCGGGGAGGGCAGGAGGCGGGGGGGGCAGGCAGCAGGCAGACACCTGAGCCCCTCGCCCTCCCCAGCCTCCTGGAGATGATGCTGGAGTCAGCCCTGAGCGACATCAAAGAGGCCCCGGCCGGGGGCCTGGCCAGCCTCACCCGGCAGGTGCTCTGGCTGCTGCGCCTGCTGCAGGACTTCCTGTGCTCAGAGGGCCATGGCAACCAGGAGCTGTGGAGTGAGAAGGTGTGTGTGGGGGGGGCGGTGGACGCGTGCAGTCCTGGCTGTGTGAGCCCCACCGGGCCCCCTGCCCCGCCCTGACCTTGCTCCGTCCCCATGGGTGATGGCTGCTGGGTGTTGTGTGGCAGCTCTTTGAAGGTGTGTGCAACCTGCTGGACCGCCTGGGCGCCTGGTCCCACCTGGCCAACGGCACGGCGGATCTCCGGGAGATGGCACAGATTGGCCTGCACCTCGTGCTGGGCTACATCCTGTTGGAGGACCCGCAGGTGAGCACTGGTGGGTGTGGGGAGGGCGCGACGGCCCCGGGGAGCTCCGGGAGCCTCGAGTACCCACACGTGCCTTGTGCCCGCAGCTGCACGCCCAGGCCTACGTGAGGCTGCACTCGCTGCTGCAGACCGCCGTGCCCATGCGCCGGGAGGAGGCCTGCTATGTGCTCTCCAAGCTGGAGGCGGCGCTGGCGCGGGCACTGAACGCCTCCCCTGGCGAGGTGGGCGCGGAGGACCCGGAGCCCCGGACCCCAGCAGCCGCCTCCGGGGAGCGCTGCTCGTGGCTGGTGCCGCTGGTGCGGACGCTGCTGGACCGCGCCTATGGGCCTCTGGGGCTGCAGTGGGGGCTGCCCTCCCTGCCGCCCACCAACGGCAGCCCCACCTTCTTCGAGGACTTCCAGGCCTTCTGCGCCACCCCCGAATGGCGCCACTTCATCGACAAGCAGGTGCCCGGGGCGCGGGCGCGGGCGCGGGCGGAGAAGTGGCGCCGGGAGCCCGCATCGAGCGCTGGCCTCCTGCCCCTCCATCCCCCTCCACCCCCAGGTGCAGCCCACCATGTCCCAGTTCGAGATGGACACCTACGCCAAGAGCCACGACCTCATGTCCGGCTTCTGGAACTCCTGCTACGACACCCTCATGAGCAGCGGGCAGCGGCGCCAGTGTGAGCGCGCGCACAGCCGGCGGGCCTTCCAGGTGCGCGCGGGCGGCGGGCCTGGGGGCGGCGGGCCTGGGGCTGCCCCGCCCCGCGGGGACCGGACGCAGCCCTGGGCTCACCATCGCTCCCCCCACCCCAGGAGCAGGTGCTGGAGCCCGTGCAGCGGCGGGCGCGCCTGGAGGGGCTGCGCTACGGGGCGGCGCAGAAGCAGCAGGCGGCGCAGCTCTCCACGGCGCTGCTGCACTGGCGCGCGTTGTGGCGGCGCCTCTCCAGCCCCTGCGGGGCCTGGGCCCTCAGGTGGGCGGGGCTCGGCCCTCGGAGGGGCGGGGCGGGGCGGGGCGGGGCGGGGCCTGGGCCATAGGGTGGGCGGGGCTGGAAAAGGGCGGGGTCCTAGGGTGGGCGGGGCAGGGAATGGGCGGGGATTGGGAGGGAGGCAGGGACCTGGGCCATCGGGTGGGCGGGGTCTGAGCCTTCATGTGGGCGGGGCTAGGGTAGGGCGGGGTTCTAGGGTGGGCGGGGATTGGGAGGGAGGAGGGGACCGGAGAGCCAGGCTGCCTTTGGGGGGCCTGGGAGGAACCACCGGCATCTCCGCAGGGACCCGCCCACGCCCCGGTGGAAGATGTCCCGGGCCGAGACGTACTCACGCATGCGACTGAAGCTGGTGCCCAACCATCACTTCAATGCTCACCTGGAAGCCAGTGCCCTCCGCGACAACCTAGGTGAGAGGGAGAGCCGGTTGGGCCCGCCCGACCCCACCTGCTGCCCCGTCCATTTCTGGCTGAACACCCGTGGGCCCATTGCAGGCGAGGCCCCCCTGACACCCACCGAGGAGGCGGCGCTGCCTCTAGCAGTAACCAAAGAGGCCAAAGTCAGCTCCGTGCCCGAGGAGCTGCCGGAAGACCAGCTGGGCGAGGAGGAGCTGGCCTCCCTGGAGACGGCGTGAGTGGGGCTGGGAGAGCCGACGGGGCCGGGCGTCTGCTCCGGGTACAGGAGCGGGGGTTTGGCCCCGAGTCCATTCCCTCTGCCGCAGGGCTAAACACCCTGAAGGACTGTCCCAAATCAGGCGGGGCTGGCGAGAGGTGTCGCCCAGAACAGATGTTACTCTTTCACAGCGAGGCACCCAGAGCAGGGCAGGCAACACAGACCAGCCTCGGGGGGGCCCACGGGAGTGGGCAGGGGCTGAGCGAGGGGAAGCTGGGCACACGCGCTGGTGTCCTGGCAAGACATTCAGAGACCCAGGGGCAGGACCGGGGGCCAGTCTGGACCCTGAGCAGCTCCTCCCTCTCCTCTGAGTTGATGGCACTCGGAGCATGCTCCTGGGCTTGAGGGAAGGGGTCCCAGAGCCAAGAGCCTGAAGTGGGTGCTGACCCGCAGGATGGAGGCGGCGGAACTGGACGAGCAGCATGAGAAGCTGGTGCTGTCAGCGGAGTGCCAGCTGGTCACGGTGGTGGCCGTGGTCCCAGGGCTCCTGGAGGTCACCACGCAGCACATATACTTCTACGACGGCAGCGCCGAGCGCGTGGAAACCGAGGAGGGTGCGTCTGGTGGAGCTGCGTGGAGGGAGGGCAGGGGTGGCGGGTCCGCTGGGCCAGGCTGAGTGGCTCCCGCACCTGCTCTCCGTCCTTGCAGGCGTCGGTCACGACTTCCGGCGGCCGCTGGCCCAGCTGCGAGAGGTCTACCTGCGGCGCTTCAACCTGCGCCGCTCCGCGCTGGAGCTCTTCTTCATCGACCAGGCCAACTACTTCCTCAACTTCCCGTGCAAGGTGGGTGGGACAGCAGCCTCCTCTCCCTGCCAGGCCCCCAGGCCTGCGCCCGGCTCCATCCCGCCCCACACCCAGATGCGGAACCAGGTGTACAAGTGGCTCCTGCGCCTGCGGCCGCCTGCCCAAGGCTACCTGAGCAGCCGCTCCCCGCAGGAGATGCTGCGAGCCTCCGGCCTGACCCAGGTGGGAGCCCTGGACTGTGCGGGGTGGGGGAGGTCACGGCCCTGTGGTGGCTGGACATTTCCAGGGGCTCACCTCTTGCCTGCCCTGCCCCCCCAGAAATGGGTGCAGCGGGAGATATCCAACTTCGAGTATCTGATGCAACTCAACACCATCGCCGGGCGGACGTACAACGACTTGTCGCAGTACCCTGTGGTGAGAGCCGGCTCCGTACCTCCACCCGCCCCCTGTCGGCCAGCCCGGTTCACCCAAGTGTAGGCACCGATGGGGGCCGCCCTGAGCCTTGTCCTAGGCCGGTGTTGCCTAAGCCCTGGCCTCTGTTCTTGCCACTCCCCCCGCAACACACACACACCCACACACCCAGCCCCACTCTTGTCCCCTCCTGGCCCGTTTTCCCTGAAGGGTACCCTGTCCCAGGCAGTCCGTCCGGCTCCCCTGTGGCCTCTCCTAGTGGGTCCCCACCTGTGGGCTCTGCCCATCTTCCTGAGGGTGAGGGCAGGGCAGAGCGGGCAGGTAGGCCATCAGGACCCTCATGCAGCTCCTGCCCGGTGGGCGGCCAGTTCCCCTGGGTCCTACAGGACTACGTGTCCCCAACCCTGGACCTCAGCAACCCGGCTGTCTTCCGGGACCTGTCCAAGCCCATCGGTGTGGTGAACCCCAAGCATGCCCAGCTCGTGAGGGAGAAGTGAGCATGTGGGCAGGGCTGGGCTCGGAGGGTGGGACGGGCCACGGGAGGGCTTCTGCCGACCCCCCCCAACTGTGACTCCAGGTATGAGAGCTTCGAGGACCCAGCGGGCACCATTGACAAGTTCCACTACGGCACCCACTATTCCAACGCCGCGGGCGTGATGCACTACCTCATCCGCATGGAGCCCTTCACCTCCCTGCACGTCCAGCTACAGAGTGGCCGGTGCGGCCCAGGGAGGGTGGCAGATGGCCGGGGGCGGGGAGGCCAGCGTTTGAGGGGAAGAGGCAGGTCCTCTACCCCGTCGTCACCGCCTCACTTTGGCCCGTGCCCCTCTCTGCCAGCTTCGACTGCTCTGACCGGCAGTTCCACTCGGTGGCGGCGGCCTGGCAGGCCCGCCTGGACAGCCTGGCCGACGTGAAGGAGCTCATCCCGGAATTCTTCTACTTCCCCGACTTCCTGGAGAACCAGAACGGTAGGGACTGGCGTGGGGATGCAGACGCAGGCCACGGGGAGCAGGTGTGGTGGGGAAGGAGACGCGGGTGGGCAGCAGGGAGGGGGAGCAGGTGCAGTGGGGGAGGAGATGGGGGTGGGAGCAGGTGTGGTGGGGAAGGAGACGCGGTCCGGGGAGTGGGTGAAGACAGCTGACCAGTCCTCTGTTCCAGGCTTTGACCTGGGCTGCCTCCAGCTGACCAATGAGAAGGTGGGCGACGTGGTGCTGCCCCCGTGGGCCAAGTCCCCTGAGGACTTCATCCAGCAGCACCGCCAGGCCCTGGTGAGGACATGGGTCATGTAGCCAGGCAGCCGGGGTGGAAGGTCAGGGTTCGGGGTCAGCTGTCTGTCCCTGGACTGACCGCCCCTCCCCGTCCATCCCCAGGAGTCGGAATACGTGTCCACCCACTTGCATGAATGGATTGACCTCATCTTTGGCTACAAGCAGCGGGGCCCGGCCGCGGAGGAAGCCCTCAACATCTTCTATTACTGCACCTATGAGGGTGGGCAGGCCCTGGGCTCACGCGGAGGCTGGGCACGGAGGAGGAAGGGTGGAGGCAGAGGGCACGGAGGAGTCCTGACTGCTTGGTCTGCCCGCCCAGGGGCTGTGGACCTGGACCAGGTGACGGACGAGCGGGAACGGAAGGCTCTGGAGGGCATTATCAGCAACTTCGGGCAGACTCCCTGTCAGCTGCTGAAGGTAAGGCCAGCGCGGAGGCCACGGGCAGGGGTGTCCAGGCCACGGTGCTAACTGGCCACTCGCCCGCCCGCAGGAGCCGCATCCAGCCCGGCTCTCCGCGGAGGAAGCAGCCCAGCGCCTTGCCCGTCTGGACACGAACTCGCCCAGCGTCTTCCAGCACCTGGACCAGCTCAGGGCCTTCTTTGCGGAGGTGAGAGGGGGCCGGGCCTCGGCTTCCTACTCTTAAATGAGTTCAACCTGCTGTTGCCCTTACCAACCTGTTGGGGCAGAGGGAAGACCGACATCAGGGCCACGGACACTCAGACACCCCGGGAAACCAGAGGACTGGGGGTGCAGCTGGGCAGGAAAAGGCCCGGACGCAGCCACCCCGAGGACCTCGGGGAGACCGGGAGGGCGGGCATCTCCATGGACGCTCCCTCGCCTTCCTGCTGCGTCTCGCACGCCCCGGGGCCTGACGTTCTTAGGCTGCCCTCTCCTGCCCGCAGGCTGGGGGGACGTGGAGTATCGGGGTGGGTGGAGCAAGCTTGAGGCCCTGTCCACCCCAGCTTCTCACCCACTTTCTGAGGCGCCCCCTGAAGACCCACTGGTCTCACACGTGCTTCCCAGTGGGACCTGGGGCCTCTGGGGGCGGAGAGTCAACGAGGCAGCAGTGCCCAGGGAGCAGGTGGTGTAGTGGGGCGCGGGCTGGCCTCTCGGACACAGCCAGCCTCCCTCGACCCGCAGCTCATCAGCGACGGTGTGCCCCTGGTGCTGGCCATGGTTCCCCACCGGCAGCTCCACTCCTCCATGACCCCGGACCTGCTGGTAAGCGCGCTGGGCAGGATGCCACCGGCCCCGCCCCCTCTCTGACTGCACCCCAAACCTGCCTCTGCTCCCCTTGCTCGCAGGTGACCGTGAGTGCCAACGGACTGCTGGGCACCCACAGCTGGTTGCCCTATGATCGCAACATAAGCAACTACTTCAGGTTCATCAAAGACTCCACCAAGTGAGAGGGCTACGGCAGGGGTCCCCCCCACTAAGCAGGATGCTGGCCTCGGTACCCTGGCCTCACCTGTCACTCCCTTCCTTGGTCAGGGGGCAGCGGCTGCTGAGTGGCCCCTGGGTGCCGGGCAGTGGCGTGAGTGGGCAAGCCCTGGCAGTGGCCCCCGACGGAAAGCTGCTGTTCAGTGGTGGCCACTGGGACGGCAGCCTCTGCGTGACCGCGCTGCCGCGGGGCAAGCTGCTGAGCCAGATCAACCGCCACCTTGGTATGAGCGCCCTGAGGCTGGGGTGGTGCGGGGCGGGGCGCGTGCCAGAGGCTGGCCGGGAGGCGTGACAACTCTGTTCTACTTGGACCTTCCCCTCCCCACGCAGACATAGTGACCTGCCTTGCACTGGACACCTGTGGCATCTACCTCATCTCAGGCTCCCGGGACACCACCTGCATGGTGTGGCAGCTCCTGTACCAGGTGTGCCGGTGGGCAGCTCGGTGGGGCCCCCGTAGTCAGACCTGCCGCCCGCCCACCCCTCTGCAGGCTTCCAGTCAGTCCTGCTCCTCTCGTCCCCTTCCCTTCATGACCCTCTAGCTCTCTGGCTTCACCCCGTCCCCTTGCGCTCCTGAGCCGTAGCCTCCCTGTTCAGGGGCCGGGATAATGGGGTGCCCCCAGGCCTGAGACAGCCCTGGATTCCCACAGGGTGGTCTCTCGGTGGGACTGGCATCGAAGCCCATACAGGTCCTGTACGGGCACGAAGCTGCCGTGAGCTGTGTGGCCATCAGCACGGAACTGGACATGGCTGTGTCCGGATCGGAGGTCTGTGTATGCCTGCGCCCGGGGGAGCCGACGGCTGGGCACTGCCTCTGGAGCCCAGAGCCCCTGCCTAGCACCCTAAGCTGCCTTCCTACAGGACGGAGCTGTGATCATCCATACTGTACGCCGTGGCCAGTTCGTAGCAGCACTACGGCCCCCAGGGGCCATGCTGCCCGGACCTGTGTCCCACCTGGCGCTGGGGTCTGAGGGCCAGATCGTGGTGCAGAGCTCGGCGCGGGAACGTCTGGGGGCTCAGGTATGGGAAGGGGCACGGGTCAGGACGGGGTGGTTGGGATTCTGTGCTTGCTGACACCTCCTGCTTCTCCCAGGTCGCCTACTCCTTGCACCTGTACTCAGTGAACGGGCGGCTGCGGGCCTCCCTGCCCCTGGTGGAGCAGCCCACCGCCCTGGCGGTGACGGAAGACTTTGTTCTGCTGGGCACAGCCCAGTGTGCCCTGCACATCCTCCACCTGAACAAGTGAGCCCCATGAGCCCCACTGTCTATGGGTTCCTGGTCCCTCAGGGAGGTGGCCATTGACAGAGGAACCAGGAGGTGCCCCCTGTGGATCCACACCCTCTTTGCATGCTCACTGCACGTCCTGCAAGTCCCGTCCCTGCCTCCCCGCCCCCCACTAGGGAGATCTCGCCAAACAGGGCATTTAGGAGAATGAGGAGTCTGCTGGGTGCCAAGCTGCCCCTCCTTCCCTCCCTGCAGACTGCTGCCGGCTGCGCCTCCCCTGCCCATGAAGGTGCCCATCCGCAGCATGGCGGTGACCAGGGAGCGCAGCCACGTGCTCGTGGGCCTGGAGGACGGCAAGCTGATCGTGGTGGGCGCGGGGCAGCCCGCTAAGGTGAGGACAAGGGCGGGAGGGGGCTCGAATGGGGCGCGGAGTGATGGTCTTGGCTGACCCACCGCTCCTCCCACCAGGTGCGCAGCAGCCAGTTCGCTCGGAAATTCTGGGGGTCCTCGCGGCGCATCTCGCAGGTGTCCTCTGGGGAGACCGAGTACAAACCGGAGGAGGAGCGCTGACCACCTGCCCGTCCCAGCGCGGGCCCCGCCCCCAGCGCGGGCCCCGCCCCCAGAGCAGGCCCCGCCCCCAGAGCAGGCCCCGCCCCCAGCGCGGGCCACGCCCAGGAGCCAGCGAAGCTGTCAGCTGGCACTCGGGGTGGGCGGTACCTCACCCCCACCCAGCTCAGGGATTGGCGGGCGGAGTCACTCCCGGAAGTCCCGCCCCTCGCCGGCAGAGGGGCATCCGGGATCCCAGCCCGGGCCGGGACCGCACAGCACTTTCCGCAGAGCCTGGGGCGGGGAACCCAGCGCCCGAGCCCCGGTTCCGGCAGCACCGGGACCGGCCGTGGCCTTAACCCCGAGGCGGCCCCGCTCCCGTTCTCGGCAATAAACGTGGCCTCGTTTTGTAGCTGCTCCGCCTCCCGTGTCTGCGCGCGCGGCTCCGCCCGCCGGGTCACCCTCAGGACTCGGACCCCTGGTCGTGAGCCCTCCGGGCGGCTCGTCCCTCCCGTGGCCTCCGTTTCCCCGGCCGCCCCAACCTGCCCCTCGGGCCCCTGCCGCCGGCTCCCGGCTCGTGCTCGCACGCTCGGTCCTCCACGTGGCCGCCGGGCAGCCACCCGTGCGCCCCGCCTTCCGGGCGGCGAAGGTGGGCGCGTCTGCGCGATCCTCTCTGGGGCGTGGGGAGCCCGGCCCCGCCCGCCACGCCCCCGCCGAGCCCGTCCTCGCGCCTCTGCGCCCCGGCGGCCCGGACCCGGCCTCCCGGGGTTCCACACGGTCTCCTCGCCCGGCCCTTGGGAAGCTCAGCGGCCGCGGCCCCGCCAGGGTGAGCGGATCGGGGGCGCGCGGAGGGTTGGCCGCCACAGGCAGGAGCGGAGCCCAGAGCGGCCTCTGCACCCGCCCGAGACCGCGGTCCCGGTGCCGCGCCCGGGGGAGTGTGTGCGGGCAGCCGGGCGTGAGTGGGCCTGCGGGGTGCTGCTCTGTGCGGGCGTGTGTTGCGGGCCCCGAGCCGGGTGCGTGGTGTGGGGTGGTGGAGGCTTCAGAGCCGCAGCCCGAGGAGGGTCAGGCAGACAGGACCGTCCCAGGCTCGCCCACCACCGGGATCTGCCAGGACCCAGAGGGGCCCTCATGCGGTAAGTGACACCCACTCACCCCGACACGTGGCAGGGCCCGGGCAGGCAGCCTGTGTCCCGGACCCACTTGCCAGCTGCGCCCTTCGCCGGAAGCATGGCGCACGGCCTCGGCACGGAAGTGGGTGTGGAGTCCGGGGCGGACAGGCCCGTGTGGCCTGGGGGGTTGGAGGGCTTCCCCAGCCGCTTCATCCCTTTTCCAGACAAGATCCTTCCTGGCCTCCTCCCCAGGCCTCAGGAGGCGGTCCCAGCAGGATGAGCCCAGTAGGTCCCCGGTCCTGGGATGGAGTGGGCCTGTACTCAGGGTTCTGGCCTCTGGCCCATATGCCCTGTGACCTTGCTGGACCCAAAGCACCCTCGTGTCCATCCTCAGCAGGAGGCGAGGGCGGGCACACTGGAGTCACTCCAGGAGTCCTAGGCACTGGGTTCCTGGCTCCTGCTGAGCAGTCTGGAGCCTCCCACCAGCCAGTCATGGGCTGAGATGGGGTGGGCAGCTCCCTGGTCCCTCCATGCCATCCCTGGACTCTGGTTTGCCAACCTGCCCGCCTCCCTCCTGAGCTGCACCCCGGCTCCTCTTGGCCAGCTGGGGCCAGTTCTCACCTCCACTGCGTCTGACACGAGAGGAAACTGGTCCAGGTTGCTGAGTGGGAGTGGGAGGGTCAGCCAGCCCTGGGGGGAATCAGGGTAGAGTGACCCAGGAGAGGGACTCCCGACATCAGGCCTGTGGCTTCGCTTTCCCCCCATGTCCCTACACATAGCGCCTGGGGCCTTAGAGAGGCCCCCCATCTCCGTGCCTGGGCACTGCCCCTAACACTCCGACCCCTTCTCCACGAAGAGACGCAGCCCCTGGGAGCACTACCCGCTGGCAGAGCGATGCCTCACAACTCCAGCCACGGGGTCGGCATGGTCCGTGGGGGTAAGCACCTCTCGATCCACGTTTTGGGCACAGGGCAGCATGGAAGTAGCCCAGGTAGGTGAGTCACACTCAAGGTCGGTCATGGGCTCTGGAGTTCTTGTCCGCGGTGCCTGCACAGGATTGTGGGAGCAGCCGGCCTCCAGGCAGAAGGAAACCGCAGCATTTCCGTGCCTTCCAGTTCAGCTTCGTTTTGTGAAACGTGTACAAGGTGTCCTGTGCACGGAGGCCCCATGGAGACCGCCATGAGTCAAGGCGGTTGGGAAGACAGGACACATAGTTCAGGCCACAGGAGACAGAAGAGGTGCAACCAGAGGCAGAAACGGGGAAAACCAGGAGAGATCCCGGAAGCTTCCCACATAGGAGACCCCTTCCAGACGGACAGGCGGACAGGCAGGGAAGGCGGAACAGCAAATGCAGGCGCCTGGGAGGCCCGGAGAAGGAAGGGCAGCTCTGGGAAGGGTGGTGAGCAAAGGAGAGGCTATGGGAGATGAGCAGGGGAAACGGCCAGTCCGCTCTGGATGCTGTGCTGTGAGCTTTTATTATTATTTTAGTTTTACCTGAAATTTACCATTCTATTCTAGGTTCTTAACCGTTTGAGTCCCAAGCAGCGCAATTGTGCTGCTGAGATTTTATGTCGAGAAAACATACGATTCCGTTTGAGTCCCAGGGGGTATTGAAAAAACACTGTCGAAGAATCCCAAACAGCGCAACCGCGCTTTCTCTAAATGAGTACGAAAAGACCCAAACAGCGTGATAGCGCTTGTTTTATTTTATGTCGAGAAATACCAAGCAGCGCGATTGCGCTGCTTGGGACTCAAACGGTTAAATTGCATTTTTTGAAAATGTATTTTTATTGATTTCAGAGAGGAAGAGAGAGAGAGAGAGAGAGAGAAAGAGGAGAGAAGAGAGAGAGAGAGAGAAACATCAGTGATGAGAGAGAATCATGGATTGCCTGCCTCCTGCACACCCTCGACCGGGGATCGCGCCCACAACCCAGGCATGTGCCCTGACCGGGAATTAAACCGTGACCTCCTGATTCATAGGTTGACGCTCAACCACTGAGCCATACAGTCCAGGCATGTATGAGCTTTTGACTACAGAGGAGGGACTATATTTCAAATCTTTTGGCAGCCAAGTCTAGGTGAGGCCGCCCAGGGACCTAGCCTGGGTTCCTTGCCCCTGACCCGGTCCTTCCTTTCTTCCACAGATAAGACCTGGAAGGAGCAGGACAGGGACAGGGAAGGAGCGTGGAGAGGCGAAGCGGGCGGCCTGGCCTGCAATGCCTCCTCCCCATTCCCCCCGGAGCCTCCAGGGGCCGCAGGCAGCAGCATCCCTGTCTACTGTGCCCTCCTGGCCACCGTGGTCCTCGGTCTGCTTGCCTACGTGGCCTTCAAGTGGTAGGTGGCCTGGGGACTGCCCTGTGGGACCCCTTCCTGTCCGGACTCCCAGCCAGCTCCCTGTCTCAGTGAAGGTCGGAGCTGACTGGCAGGGCCCCTGCTCCCACAGCTGGCGCTCCCATCAACAAAGACAGCAGCTGGCCAAAGCTCGGGCTGCGGAGCTGGGCGCCCTCGACAGGGACCCGGGGCACGGGGAGAGCAGTGTCTTCCTGGACTCTCCTAGCGGCCAGGGTGAGTCCCTTTCCCTGGGGAGCAGGGACCTAGCTCTGCCCGCCGCCCAGCCCATCTGACCCTCGTGTCTCCCACCCAGGGCCACATCCGGAGCTCGGCCGCCGGCTTTACCTCCATCTCCCTCAGCAGCAGCAAGAGGAAGTGGAGCGGCTCCTGGGAGTGTCGGGCGACCCCGACAAGGGCTGGCAGGGCCTGGCAGGCCGCCTGGGCTACCAGACGGAGGCTGTGGAGACCATGGCCCGGGGCCCGGCGCCTGCCTGCGCCCTGCTGAGGGACTGGGCCGTCCAGGGAGGCAGCGGTGCTACCCTCAGGGTGCTGGAGGACGCCCTGGCCGCCATGGGCCGTGAAGACGTGGTCCGGGTCCTGGGCCTCCCGCCTGAGGGCTGCTCTGTGGTGTGAGCCAGGCCCCCCACAGCCTGGCCTCTCGGGGTGCAGCCCTGAGCTCCCTACCACGGCCTCTCCCATGCCCTTCCTTTCATGGGCTTCCTGCCTGGGTGGGCCCAGCCTGCTCCGTTCTGGAGGGACTCAGAAGGTGCAGCCATCCCCCCCCCGCCCCACTCCCCTGGCCCCATGTCCCTCTGAGACAGAGACCAGGATCTGGGGGAGCAGGCAGGAAGGAGTGGGCCTGCCCTCCTGCTCCCTAGCCCCTCCCCTTCCTTGGCCTTAACTGTTTTTCTACTTTTGTATCCATAGTAAAGGCGGCTCTGGGTTACTGTGCAGGCTCTGTCTGGCTCCGTGGGCCTGTGAGGCAGTGGGTGGCTAGGAGGCTGAGGCCCTGAGAAAGGACGGGGTCCTGAGTTATGGGAGGAACCTGGGCTGCAGGCCGTGTGCTCCCGTGCAGGAGGCAGGAGCTGTGGGGCTCGGCGCCGAGTTCGCCTCCTGCACCTGCCGTGCCCGGGCGGTCGTGCTGGAGCTGTTACTTTGTCAACTCAGCCTCCTTCGCTGGAGAACAGGGACGAGAATGGCAAGTTCAGCCGGTTCCCCCCACCTGAGACTCGCAGGTGGCGGCGCCCGGCACGGCGGGGAGGCTGGTCCCCAAGGGCCTCTGGGCACCTACCTCTCGAGCTAAAGGGAGAAAGGGCCACCGTTCCCAGGCCCACACTCCGGCCTCAGGAGAGGGAGGGCCAGCGAGCTTCCCTCGCTGCGGATGTGCTGTCTGCACGAGCCGAGGGCTGGCAGATCCCCCCGCCCACCTGAGGGGCAGGTGAGGGCACGACAGCCGCAGCCCAGCCACCTGCAGCCCACGCTGTGCTCCCTTGGGAGGGAGAGGCAGGCAGTGTGGTGACCGCCTCGGGCGAGGGCTGCGGCAGCAGACAGGCCTGCCAAGGGAGGACTGACGGCTACCATCCTGGCAGCCACCCCCAAACTGACTCAGGAAACGTGGGGCCGTCATGGTCCAGGGGCCCAGGGCAGGCCCCGTCCCCTGCTGAGATGGCACAGACTGAGGACCCAGCTCACCAGCTGCTGCTGCTGCTCCTGAAAAACAGCTCCTGGGGCGGCTCGACCCCCAATCTCTTCCTTCACAGGGAAGGCACTGCCTGGCCGGCCTGGCTCAGGGGCGGAGTGGTGACCTATGAACCAGGAGGTCACGGTTCAATTTGGTCAGGGCACAGGCCCGGGTTGCAGGCTGGATCCCCAGTGTAGGGCGTGCAGGAGGCAGCCCATCAATGATTCTCTCGATGTTTCTCTCTCCCTCTCCCTTCCTCTCTGAAATCAATACAAATATATATAAAAAAGGCAGGTGGGGGGGGGGGGGGGGACACTGAGCCACCTTCATCCTGAGATGACCCTGGGGCAGCAATAACCCAGGAGAGAAAGCAGGAAAAGACCCAGCATTCCCACAGCTAGAATCAGACGAGCCCTGGGGACACCACACCCACTTCAGCAGTGAGTGGCCGCAGCTGACCACGGATTGGCTGGGCGTGAACGTGAACCGCTCTCAGTGAGCTGGCAGCCTCCATCACCACTGGGGACTGGAGCTTGAAGGTGTCCGGGGCATGTGGAAGGGAAAAGATTGTGGAAAAGCCAACAGTGGTAAACCAACAGGACTCCTTCCTCTTCAGCGGTCCCTTGTGCACTGCCCGGCTCCTTGGGTACCTTGGGTGCATCTGGCCGCGCCCTGCAGGCCAGCCCACCCCGCAGACACTCCTAATGCACTCGAACTGGCAGGTCCAGTGCCCAGTGATTATGACGGAAAGAGGTTTTCTCTTACTGTGTTAACATGTCCTTTCATACAAGGACAGGAGATGAGTAAGTGCCCCTCACCTGTTTGCTCATCCGAACGGAGCCGATTCCTGCACCTCAGGGCTGTGAGGTCCTGAGCACAGCCTGAGCTCTAGGATCCCGGTGCACCCACAGGCAGTGAGCGCTGCACCCACCCCACCCCGATCTGAGAGCCCGGTGCACCCACAGCCGTGAGCGCTGCACCCACCCCGACCTCAGAGCCCAGGGGCACTGCTGCTGTGAGGAAGAGATGGACCAGACTCTGCAGATGGGCCCGGGCTGGCCTGAAGCCTCTGGCGCTCATTGCCCGGACAGGGGTGTGTGGGGGGTGGTCTCCTCCAGATGCCCACTCTCATCCACCTGTGCACTGCGCCCCACAATCGGGGTCCCCACCTATCCTACGTCTAGTGTCCAGGCCCAGTGCCAGGTGGACTTGTCTCTGGAGGGAAGTCCCTGCCAGGGAGATGTCGGCCTCGCCTTCGCTGAGTGACTCCGCCCCTAGCACAGCCACAGGGCCTGTCAGTCACCTGCAAGCACTGCCTCAGCCCAGCCCCTGGGGCTGTGAGGACAGGCCTGCGGCCAACATGACTCTGGACTGCACTCCTCTCCTTTCTCCTCCAGGAACCGCAGACACAAACATGCTCAACTAGCTCGTAGGGAACACACATGCCAAGTTCTTTAATTAATTTTATTTTTTACATAAAAAGTTCAGTAAAAATTGGATAAAGTAAAGTGATTTTAAGCAGTAAATCAATCTTATCAACATAGCACAAGGCTGGCCGAAACCACAAGGCAGCCTGCTCTGGAATATTTACATGATAACAAATTAAACCTTGCAGGAGAACTTCAACCGTCCTTACAAAGTCTTCCTGTGATCCTAGCATGTAAAGGCTAAAAGCAAAACAAAAAAACAAACAAAACCAGGAAAAAACAAACAGATTATTTTCAATATATTCACATATACATTAAAATATAATACAGGTCGTCAGGGTAGAGGTGGTGGGTGGGGATGCGCATGGTCCGTGCGCCGACAGCACCGCCAAGGAGGAGACCCAGGTGTGAGAGGGGTCAGGCCTGGCCGGGGTCCGAGGGCCTCTGATGGCCTCTAACCTCCCCCAACAGCTCACGGCCAGGGACTGCCTGCTGGAGACAGCTCGTTTCTGGGCTCCCAGGGTCCCAGTGATGGGGCGTCAGTAGCACAGGTGTGACGGAGGCGGGCAGGGAGGCTGCAGGCTCCTCGCCGAGTCTGTCCAACCTGCTCAGCGTCCTCCCGCCTGGCCCCCAGTCACTCTAGCTCCGTGTCTTCTTTGGGTCTGTAAAGGGCCCCGAACTTCTGCATGTACTTCCTGATGTACTCCCTGGTCTTGTGCTTCACGTTCTCGTTGCACTCCAGGTCCTCCGGGTTCTTGCAGTACTTCAGCTCCTTGTTCATGACGCCGTGAGTCAGCTGTCAGGACGCGGGAGAGAACAGGCCGCCATCAGAGGGGACACGACTGGAGCGAAGGCCAGCCTGCGGCCTCAGGGCCCTTCTGACCAAGACTGGGAGTTGACAAGGAGAAAGGGTGGGGCGGGCTGGTCTGGGGCCACCAGGAGGGGCAGCTCAGCCCTGGAAGTTTCTCAGAGAGGCACTCTTAGGAGGTCTAGTTTGCCCACAACTTGCCAGCTCACAGGGGGAGAGTACCTTTCGAGCGAGGTGCTTGAAGTCCTCCGTGGTGGTAATTCTTCCCACTTTGCAGTCCGGTTTCCGGTAAGGGTTCAGGCACTGGACGATGAACTGGGACATCTGCAGGCAGCGGAGAGAACACACGCTCAATATCCAGGAAGGAAGAAGTCATAATGAGATCAGCCCTGGGGGGTGGGGGTAGGGGCTCCCTGGGGTGGACTGAGCAAGCCTAGCCGGGGGCCGGCAGCAGGGACTGGAGAAAGCGATCCTCTTTATGCCACTGGAATGCAGGCCCCGGGCTCAGCGAGCACAGGGCACTTCCTTAGTGTAGAGGCGGCAGCTGAGTCCTCTGGCTCCAGAAACAGCACAGAGAGAAGCCCAGTGCTGCCAGGGGCTGTGAGGCACAGGTGGGTCCACACTGCAGCTGCGTGGAGCAGGTGCGTTCACACGGCAGCTGTGTGGAGCAGGCACGTTCACACCGCAGCTGCGTGGAGCAGGCGTTCACACTGCAGCTGCGTGGAGCAGGTGCATTCACACCGCAGCTGCGTGGAGCAGGTGGCAGCGCAGCATGACAGCTGGCGGGGAAAGCCTTGGGCAGGACCCTCTTCTAGATACAACGTCCGTGTCCTCTGAGCTCTCGGTGTCTGTCCTGCCCAGGGCTCTCAGGAGACCCAGACACAGAACCTCTGAAGTATTCATGGCACCAAGACCCCAGGGACAAAGGGAGTGAGGAGGCCAGCGAGAGCCACTTCATCAGGAGCACTGCCCAGGGCCCACCGCCCTCAAAGCTCAGGGAGCCTTCTGAGCCAGAGGACAACGCCCTATCGCACAGCAGGCACTAAGGAAGTAGCCAGCTGCTGGCTGGCTGAGCTGAAACACCAATCATTTCACAGGGATCGTGAGCTATGAGGCCTCCTGGCCTCCATACTCTCTGCCTCAATCCCTCTCCTGCTGAAAGCCCTGCCTGGTTTCCTGTGAGCCACACAGGCCGTGTGTGGAGCAGCGCAGGACTGTTCAGCCGCATCTCCCAATGCCCCTCCCGCCCGGGCACAGCCATGGCCACGCACAGCTCCCTGGAGAAACACTGCCGGCTTTCTCCTGTACGTCCAAGGCCTGAGGGACACGCTCCCCATCCACCTCCCGCTCCGGACGCCGACACCCTCAGCGCCCTCTTCACTCAGCCGCCAGCACACCAGGGTCCCTTCAGGAAACCAGGGCGTGTGAGAACCCAGATCCCTGCCAGACCAGCTGGAACCCCGGGAGCAGAGTGGAGCTGCTTTCTCCGGCCGCTAAGGATCAGGCAGCCCCGTGAGGTGTCACAGAGAGAGAACCGACTGCCAGGAGGCTTGAGTTCAAGTCTCTGGGTAGCACCTGCCTCTCAGAGCCCTAGGGGTTCCTGCTCCCGTCCGCGAGGCCTGACGGTTCCTCCCCTGCCCACCTCAAGGGCTGTGTGGACGGAATCAGACAGTGGGCATGGAAGTGCTCATCACCCAAGTGCAAGGCCATGCCATGCGCCATCACAGCGGCTGCACAGCTGAATGGCGGAGGCGAGGGGACGAGCTGTGGGTGCTGAGGACGGGAAAGGAAAGACTGGTTTAATCAGCCTCGGAGCTGAGCAGCCCCCAGCAAACCTACCTCTTTTCTGAACACTTCCTTGCTTTTCTTGGCCAGCTCGCTGGAGGTGTCTGCCTCTGCTGTCTTGGGCTTTTTTGAGGCCTAGAAACGAAGAGAAAGCAGCAGCGCTGGGACGAGGTCAGACCGTGATGCCCTGCTGCTCCAGCTCCTCCTCCCTCCCTCTGGCCTCTCAGCGTTAAGGCCCGAGGCTGGAGGCATCTGGCTGAGCCCTCACCCCAACGAACCAAGTCCTACTTCTCTACCCTCACTCAGCACTGCAGCCGTGATGGAGCAAAAACCGCTAGTTGTTTCAGAGCCGAGTTCCCTGCTGTGCCTGGACCACTCAGATGCCCGCCGGAGCTTCACTACCCCACGCCCAGTGCCCAGCACTGTCCAGGCCGAAGCCCACTGAGCGCCACTTCTCCTGCTGACACGCCAGGGTTCCAGGACCACGGAAACACGTTCTGGAACCTTTCACCGCATCTGGAGGTTCCCACACACGCGTCCTCTTCCCAGTCCTCCCACCCGCCTTGGACACGCCTCCTTCCTCCTCAGGCAGCGCTGGCCAGACTGCAGGAGAGGCTCCTGGGAGGGTGGGATTCCAGTTCGGAAATGCAAAGACCAGAGGCAACTAGGATTCCGGGGGAAGAAGACAAGGGCTGTGCCCGTCAGTGAGCAGATGATGAGACACAGGGTGCCTGGGTCCCAAGCTGGTAAGAGGGCGACATCCCCGGGATAGTCCCTCCCAGCGGGGGGGGGGGGTAGAGGAAGGGGCCACGTCCCTCCAGCCAGCACTGCTCAGTGGTGAGCACCAGCAGCACTGGCATTCAGAGCGCCTCCATGCAAGGCTGTCGCCCAACCTGCCCACCACCAGCCACCCTCTCGGTGGAAATGTGGCAAATGCACTTTTCTGTGGAAGGTCACGAGCGCTCCCCGTGGAGCAGTCACTCCGACGGGCGCAGAAGCTGCAGCTGGTATGACAGGCACGTCCTGCTCCTGCTGCCACTCACAGCAGAGAACCTTTCCTTCTCCCAACCACCCCCAGCTGCGACCCCTCCACGTCCATCAGCATGAAGGTGCTGACGATGGGAGCCAGGCCTCTCCCTGGGCTGGCTCCTGAGGAAGGTGGCCCTCCCTGCTCTAGGCTACAATCAGCTTTCTCGGATTTGTTATGAAAGATCTACATCGTTTCCATTGTTTTACTTTCTTTCTGTGGCTGTGGGAGCAGATGGGGAGGGGAGGAGGGACAGAAAGAACACACAGATCAACCTCTGTTGTCAGGAAATAAAACAACTGGACAAGCAATCTATTTTCAAATGTTCTGCTTTGGGATTTTGTGTTTACTTTTCCAGGACTAGAGAGGGTGGGTGTGCCTCAGGTAGCAAGGGATCAAAAACTGCCCGAACCAGCCGAGGACACTGCAACACATCCTCCAAGGTCTCTGGGCCTCAGACATGAGCAGCGGGAGCAGGGAGGACAGGACGCCCTGAGGGAGGACAGCCAGGCCCTCATAGGAGGGCTGTGCCCACAGGAACCTGCTCCCTCTGAACGGGCTGTGCGCGCTGAGCAGCTGTCTGGTTCTCTCTGGCCGGGGAGGGTGGGCCGTGAGAACAGTTACGGAGCACAGTCCACGGAGCTCCGTCGGGAGACCCAGGGCCCGTCGAGTGCGGTGCTACTGGGACTGAGAAAGGGGCTGTTTAACTGCAGGCGCCGAGACTGCAGCATGGGCACCGAGAGACAAAGGAAGTGCTCCTGGGGGTACTGACATCCACACCCCGTGGTCTGTGGTCTGCGAACGGCACGGAAATGATTTCGGAAACTGGCTAACGCTCACTCAAGCCCAACACCACACAATCCCAGGAGCCAGAGTCCAGGACAGTTTGATGGACGCGACATGAACGCCTTCAGAGACTTAAGACCAAGTGTTCGTGACCTTCCCAAATGCCCGCTGCCAGTCAGAGACCCTTCAGCCCCAGAAATGACACGAGTGGACCAGGGGTCCCCAAACATCACAGGCGACCTCACGGGTCGGGAGCATCTAGGGTGCTGCAGGGGGTCTCGTGAAGATTCTAGAAACCCACGGGTGGGGGAGGGGAAGGCGGGCGGTGCTCTTACTTTAAAGCAGCGATGTGGGAGGGGGAGGGGGGCACTCCTGCGCATTTTATGTTTTAGTGGTTTCCCTGGCCTTTAACCCCCAGCAGCCAGTAGCATCCCCTCGACGACAACCACCAATAATCTCTCTAAATATTGTCAAATGTCCCGAGGAGCAAGCCTGATCCTCGCTGAGAATCCTGCCCTAAAGGCACTATGTATCGAGAGAGAGAGAGAGAGAGAGAGAGAGAGAGAGAGAGAGAGAGAGAGAAGGGAAGGAGAGCAGCTGAACAGCAGTTACGGGCTCTTCTCTGCTGTTCTACAGACCACATTTCTGTGTTGTCGGCATCTCCGAGCTGCCCCTCCCCCTGCCCCCAGCATTTATTACCCGTGAAATTCTCCAGAACCAAGAAGGAGAACAGAACCCGAGACAGGTGGCTACCGGCCCTACAAAACTACAAGGCACAGAATCCCAAGCGACCAGGAAACAGGCGTCAGCCACACCCACCTTCATGGGGTTTTCATCGTATGTTGGGGTTCCCAGGTCCATCTCAGCTTCATGCTCAAGGCTGGCCTCGTCTCCTGGGCTGTCCCACGTGGGAGGGTCCCACTGAGTCTGCCTAGAAGGAGTAAGAAGAGCCCTGCTGTCATGGCCAGAACACAGAGAATTCTGGCCCGGCATCTCTGCTCACACATCCATGCAGCATCACAGCCACCAACACAGAACGAGGCGGCGCCGTAAGAGACCTTCTTTTGACACCTTCCCAGCAACAACGATTCTCTCTCCGAGAGGGCTGTTCAGCCCCCTGTTCTTCTGTAGCCAATGGTGTCAAAGAGAGCAGCACAACCGAACACCTTAGTCTCTCGCCCGGCTGTGTCCTGAGACTAAGACTCAGCGAAGCCTCAGAGGTGTCGGCAGGTCCCCGTTCAGAATCACCCAGCACCTGCTCGGGACCCGGAGCGGTGGGAACGCCTGCCTTGCTTTAGGAGCCTCTGGCTGTCACTGTGCCTTCTGGTTTAAGGACTGACAGCATGGAAAAGACCTACAGGCTAAAGACTGGTGCCCAAGTCTGAAAATATCTTCAACTGACCGCGAAAAGAAGGGTTCAACCCGTGTATGTTTGTAGTTGTTTTGAAAATAAGTAGACAAAGATTTTTTTTAAAGCTAGATCTGCGAGGCAACAATCGAAGTGAGGGAATTCATGTTCTGAAGTCAGTTCCCACAGGGAATGCTTTACGGGGAATCACTTCATATGTGAACAGCCTGAGACGCTGTAACGTTTCTGCCCGGCGGCTCTGCCACTGAAATCTCTGCTTTCACCCCACACCATTCAGCCAGCAACACGAGAGGCACCTGATGTCATCAGTGTTCAGGTGGCTGTGAAAACAGGCTTACCTCTGACCAACGCAACTTTTCTTTTTTAAATGGGTTCAGCTCTGGCCAGTGTGGCTCAATGGATAGAGCCTCAGCCTGTGGACCATAGGGTCCTGGGTTCGATTCCGGTCAAGGGCACGTACCTGGGTTGCAGGCTCCTCCCCAGCCTGGGCCCTGGTAGGGGCTCATGCAGGAGGCAACTAACCGATGTGTTTCTCTCACATCGATGTTTCTCTCTGTCTTTCCCTCTCTTTTCCACTCTCCCTAAAAATCAACTGAAAAATATCCTCAGGTGAGAATTAACCAAAAATAAAAAAGTGAAAAATAAAAAATCAGGCTCAAGACCAGCTGGTGTGACTCAGTGGCTGAACATTCACCTATGAACCAGGAGGTCATGGTTCAATTCCTGGTCAGGGCACATGCCCAGGTTGCAGGCTCCATCGCCGGTGTGGAGCGTGCAGGAGACAGCTGGCCAATGGTTCTCTTTCATCATTGATGTTTCTCTCTCCCCCTCTCCCTTCCTCTCTGAAATCAATAGAAATATATTTTAAAAATAAATAAAAATAAAAATGGGCTCAAGATTTCTACTGTAATCAAAGAACCACCAGCAGCTGTGGCTTTATTATGGAAAGTGAACAGAGAGAGAAGTATGACGCTCAGATGCTAGCTAAGGGAAACTTAGGAAAAACTTGGAAAAAGAACCATGTAAATAAGAAATACAAGCTTTTTCTTTTGGAAAAGTGATAGTACATTAAAAAGTTTGCTTTGATATTGAAAAACAAAGTTCTGAAAAATTTGCAAACAATGGTTTTAAAATCACTATGTTTTCAGTTAGTAATATAATAAAGGCTTCTTTTATAGAAGTATTTTATAGGAAAAACAACGGCCTTTCTACAGAGAAAACATAAAGGAAAAATACTTGTATGAAAACCTTATGTCACAAGATACTACAAACAAAAACATACTTGCAATACCTTTGATAAAAAGACAAAAAAGGACAGAAGACCAAAACAAACAGTTCACAAAAGATACAAACTGCCAATAATCTAACGAAGACAAGACGCTCCATCTCAGTAAAAACTGTAAATGTGCCGAAACCGGTTTGGCTCAGTGGATAGAGCGTCGGCCTGCGGACTGAAAGGTCCCAGGTTCGATTCCGGTCAAGGGCATGTACCTGGGTTGCAGGCACGTCCCCAGTAGGAGATGTGCAGGAGGCAGCTGGTCGATGTTTCTCTCTCATCGATGTTTCTAACTCTCTATCTCTCTCCCTTCCTCTCTGCAAAAAATCAATAAAATATATTTTAAAAAAACAAACAAAAAAAAAACTGTAAATGAAAACAAGATTTCTCACCTAATACACACACAAGATTAAAAGAACCTACATGATGAAAAAGGCCCCTCTTTACTTTTTTGGGAGTCTAAGTTGGTACAAATAATTTTTTTAATGGTCGTCTATTTTTTTTTTTTTAATATATTTTATTGATTTTTTACAGAGAGGAAGGGAGAGAGATAGAGAGTTAGAAACATCGATGAGGATGAGAGAGAAACATCGATCAGCCGCCTCCCGCACATCTCCTACCGGGGATGTGCCCGCAACCCAGGTACATGCCCTTGACCGGAATCGAACCTGGGACCTTTCAGTCCGCAGGCCGACGCTCTATCCACTGAGCCAAACCGGTTTCGGCTAATGGTCGTCTATTTATCAATTTAAAATGTGTAACTAAAAAGAGAAAAAAGGAACTAAAATGTATATTTCTTTTCACCAACAATTCCACTTCTAAGAATCTAACTGAAGAAGGTACTAAGATGAGTGTTTAAGGATGCCCAGGGTTAGTGTTACATATAAAATAGTGAAAACCCATCAATCAGGGTGGGTTTAAATAAAATTTGGTGAGGCCATACAAGAGAGCGGGGGTCGGCAAACTGTTTTCTATGAGGAGTCAGAGAGTAAATATCTTTGGCCTTGTGGTCTCTGCAATCACTGTTCTACTCTGCCACTGTGTTATAGAAGCAACCACAGACAATTCCTAAATAAGTGGGTGTGGCTGTGATCCCAAAAAACTTTATTTGCAAAGATAAGTGGGCCATAGATGCATGGTTTGCTAACCCCTGCAACAAAATGTAAGCAAGCATTAAAAACAAAGTAGCTGCAAATTATAAACCATGCACCCAAACATTTCATACAGAGTATATACTGATGAGTGCAGCCACACACACTCAGAGAAAACACAAATTCACAGCTGTCTCGTCTAAAATACATTTTTTTTAATTTCTAAAAAAAGATAATTTTTTTATATATAGCAGGCGTCATCAAACTATGGCTCAGAGACCAAATCTGGTCCATTGCTTATTTTTGTAAATAAAGCTTTATTGGAACAAAGACTTCCCCATTCATTTACGTATTATCATAGCTGCTTATACAACAATGGCAGAATTGTGTAGTCATGACAGAGGGCCAGCAACGCCTAAAATATTTATCATCTGGTCTTTTTTTTTTAAATCCTCATTGAGGATATTTTTTATAATTTTTTTTTTTTTTTTGAGAGAATGGAGTGAAGGGAGGAGGGAGAGGAGAGACAGAGAGAGAAAAAAACATGGATGTGAGAGAGACATCGATTGGCTGACTACCACATGTGCCCCGACCAGGGCCAGGGATCCTGCCTGCAACAGAGGGAGCCTACATGCCCTTGACCGGAAATCGAACCCACAACCCTTCGTTCCAAAGGCTGATGATCTAACCACTTAGCCACACCGGCCAGGGCTGGTCTGGTCTTTTACAGAAGAGGTCTGCCCATGACCTCTGACCCCTGATATCTACGCTAATGAAGTCGTTACCATTTTTTAAAAACCCCTTTGTTTTCTCCAAAAGAGCTTTGCAGATCAAAAATACACCAACACACCTGAAAAGGACCAAAGCCTACGGTGTATCGGACACCCAGCAGCCCTCACCTTGTGATGACGTGGTAGTAATAAATCTTCCCCTCAGGGTCGCGGGCCGTCTTCCAGTTGGGAGGCAAGACGATGGTTTTTGGTTTTGGAGGAGAGGGAGGCGGCAGGTCCAGGAGATTATTTGTCACAACCATTTCAGGCTGAAAGAAACACATATGCACACGAGAACGGCTTTTCCAGCTTTCCCTTTGCTTGAGCAGTTAAAGAGGAACCCGACATCAAGGCTAAAATAAAATGTTTCCTCTTTTCAGTGAATATGGGTCTTTGAGATTGCTGCTTTGTGCATACCCCCCTCCATCTCTACTTTATGTAGCTGCTATCTATCTATCTATCTATCTATCTATCTATCTATTTATTTATTTATTTATTGGCGTTGCTTAAGTTCCACCTCTTCCATTCCTGCAGTCCTTTATCTGGCCTCTTTTCCCCAAGCTTTGGTGTCACTTAATATTGCATGTCATTCAATATTTAATAAATTATTAGTCCTTCCCCCACCTGGGAATGATTCTTTCCCCCAAACTCTTCATCTGTACCTTTCATGATAGTAAATATCATTCATCGTGATCCTCAACTCTTAGAATATCAACTTCTAATAATAGGAATGCAGTCTTCTATTTGTATGAAGAATGCTAAGGAGGGCCAGCGCGTACCAAGCCCTAACTCCTGCTGTGAGTGCTCACTGACTTCCTCCCTGCAGCCTGGGTCCCCCTCTCCACTTCCCTGCCTGTCTACAGCCACCAGCACTCGCCAGGTCGTTCGAGAGCCGTCGTCAGACCTGCTATTCTGATCATGTGAATCTGTTAGTTTCTCAATTGCTTCCAAGACCAGCTTCCTGTTTCCCATTTCATCCCAAAACAGCCCTTCATCCAGGTTTCACCATATCTTTCTACAGATGGTGAATACCAAAAGCTCCCCTCAGTACACAGTGCACAGCATTCAATTCTACACTATACTAGCTCATGATGTCTAGTATAGCATCCTACAGCATCATAAATAATAGCTGGTCTAAAAAAGTATCACTTCAGAAATTCATAGCAAGTATAAAAATATAAGGTCAGTTTAAGTTACAAATTAAAAAAACAAAAATAAAAGCCAAACCAAAACAACGAGCGTTTTGTCGGCCGGAAGATTCTTACTGGCTGTAAGGGCGGAGGCTGCCCGGGCGCCACGACCGTCGTCACGGCGGCGGCCGGCTGGACCACCACTCCCGGCGCCGAGAAGAGCTGCTGGCCCGGGAGGTACTGCAGGCTCGGCTGGGCATAACTCTGAGAGAGAAAATGCAGAAACGCATGATGTACACTTCTCTAGCTCCAATAAAGCAGCAATTAACACCCACGCTGGCATCATCTTCCACGTAGAGGTACAGTGTCAACAAGTAAAGGGAAAGTGAACACTTTCCAGAGTTCTATGGTATCTCCCCAAATCAGCTGGCAATCGAGTGCTAATGCCAGAGCCAAAACCAACAACAGCAATAAGAAGGGAAAACCGGTTTATAATATCACTGAAATAACACACAGATGCATACACTTGTGAGATATATTTCAATAGCATGTGCCTGTCACATCTCCCCATTGGCTGCGGGGAAAGCTGTAGGAAATGACTATCCCCTTCAGGGAACTTGAAATTACACAAAAGCTAACTTCGCAAACATAAACACAGTCTTGAAATATCTTCAAGCTCGGCTGGTGTGGCTCAGTGGTTGAGCGTCGACCTATGAACTGGGAGGTCACAGTTTAATTCCCGGTCAGGGGCACATGCCTGGGTGCAGGAGGCAGCTGATCAATGATTCTCTCTCACCATTGGTGTTTCTATTTCTCCCTCAGCTTCCTCTCTGAAATCAATAAAAATATATTATTAAAAGAAAAAAGAAATATCTTCAAAATGTGATTTGCAATGGGAGTTACAAGAGAAAACTAAGGTCCAGTATGTTACAGAGGCAAAAACATAATTGTTCTTCCCCCACTACTAGAGGGGGAAAAATCACTATTACTTTATATCTGAGTCACCTGACTTTATAACATAAAAAATTATAGTCTAAGCACTCAATTTTTTTGAGATGTGACTCAGTATAGCTTTGAAAGGTCACTCAGTAATGTCACAAAACCACTATAAATCATGTGGCCTCAGTTAAAACTGAGCTTTTTGTATTTAATAAGCAACTGTGACAAAAAAGTGACACGGTCGCCTTCCAATAACACATCTACCTCAAATGTCAAAAGTATCATATATGCACACATACAATTTATATCTTATCACATAATCCTTCACTGTCAAAGCTCTCATATCTATACACTCAGTCCCCTCCTGTTATGGCTGATTCGAGGCTCGACGGACACGAACGGACACGGACAGACACCGCCCTCCAGGCCTCCTCCGGGGTCAGATCTCCAGGCCACACAGAGGCAGGTGACCGGGACGAGCTGCACGTGACAGCTCACTATGGCAGATTCTCAGTATTACTGTGGTAACTGTTTGAGTAGTAACTATAATTAAACCTCAAGGTAAACGGTGCTTTAAATCTATCATTATTCATTCATCATCTCATGCAAACCTCAACCACTCTGAGGCGTTCAGCTCATGTTATAGACAAGAAAACAAACTGAGGAATCTAAGTGCCTGTCTTCAGGACACACAATAAATAACGACGATAAATAATGGCTTAGGACTCACAACACACACTCACAACATGCTCTACGCCACTCATTACCCAAAGCCCACATCAGCTCAGCTCAGCTCAGCTCAGGGAAGGGAAAGGAAGGGTGGTCTGAATCATCCTCATCCATTTATCTACGACTCAGCACACAGAGTGGGTTAGGGAGTCAACAGATGACTTCTTGGTAGGAGCAGCCTGGAAAACTGGGAACAAGTAAAACTGCGACACTCGAATCGTACGGCTACTTCTGATGAACCCTAGAGAAGCCTTTTGCTCACTGGGATGGAAAAACCCCAGATTCTGTTCTATCAGAACCACCAGGTGACCAGCGAGCATTCTGCTGCGGCGTCTCTGCAGGGCTCTCACGGCTGCTGCTCAGGCCTAAGAGCCAGGTTAGGACACACGTCAGACAGGAGCGGGACAGAGCGGAGGTTTCCTTTACTTGTGATACGTCTTCTCAGGAAAAAACTCAAAAATAATGTCTTGGTCCAAGAAAGAATAGGGCAAGACAGAAGTCAGGATCTAAGAAACTTGTTTAAGGTCCCTAAACGTTGTGTAAAATCAATACTTAATAACCAATAATGAACACTTTCTTACTACCCTTATTAAGCACTTTAGCATTCATTTTAAGCCAACATGAAAGAAAAAAAAAATACACAAAACTAAGTATAAGAATGTTAAGTGAGCCCTGGCCAGTTTGGCTCAGTGGATAGGGTGTCGGCGTGCGGACTGAAGGGTCACGGGTTCGATTCTGGTCAAGGGCACATGCCCAGGTTGCGGGCTCAATCCCCAGTGGGGGTCGTGCGGGAGGCAGCCGGTCGATGATTGTCTCTCATCACTGATGTTTCTGTATCTCTCTCTCCCTCTCCCTTCCTCTCTGAAGTCAATAAAAATATTTAAAAAAAAAGAAAAAAGAATGTTCAGTACAGTGCTGTTTATAATTATGAAAAAGAGCTTTCAACTTAAATGACTACCCCAGAAAAATAGATTGAAAATGATCTTAAAAGCAAACGAAATATTATATAGCTATTAACATGTATACATATACATATGTGTGTATGTATGTATATACATACAAAAAAATCCAAAATTTGGAAAAATGGTTAAGAATAATGTTAAGTAGAAAAAATGGGATAAAAAAACTTCAGATCTTTAAGGTTACACGTATATAAAAATATATAATCGTGGGCAAAGAGATCATAAAAATGAAACTAGTTCATATAGTTAAGGCTTTAGGAATTAGAGGAGGACATTTTTGTCGTGACTTTTGGAACTGAATTTGGATACAGCTTCAGCTCAGTAACAATAGCAGAAGTGAACATCACTGGTCAATACTGAATAATGTGCAGGAAACATCCGGAGTCTGCTATCCACATTCTCCTTTGGGGACGATGAAGAGTGATGGGGGGGAGACAGACAGACATAGGAATGTGGTAAGAACGATGCTTTATACATTCTCCTTTTAATTTTAACGCTTAAAATGTATCGCTTTGTTTTATAAGAAAAAGAAATGATTTAAAAACATAAAACAATACATTTTAAAATATAAAGTCAGTACACTCTTAGTTTTTAAATTTAATAATAGTTTCCTACCATAGTAATATCCTTAGGCTCAGTGCATTAAGAGTCACTCTGGCAAACTTCTTACTGATAAACATGTAGGGTTATAGGAAATAATATACAAGATGGGTCTAGAAGAAGAAAGGGCAAGCCATGTCCTAATTCAGGTATCAGGACAGAGGGGCTCCTTCGTAGGGATACAGATGAGTAAGTTGTATATAAGTCACTGCCTATAAACAAAAGGAGAGGAGAAATCCAAAAGTCATTTTGCCCTGGCCAGTGTGCTCAGTGGTTAGAGCGCACCAAAGGGTGGCGGTTTCGACTCCCGGTCACGGCTCGTACCTAGGTTCCACCCCCTGCCCCAGTTGGGGCTTGTGCAAGAGACAACCAACCGGCGCGGTTCAGTGGCTGAGCGTCGACCTATGAACCAGGAAGGCGTGGTTCAATTCCTGGTCAGGGCACAGGCTTGGGTTGCGGGCTCGATCCCCAGTGTGGGGCGTGCAGGAGGCAGCTGATCAATGATTCTCTCTCATCATTAATTTCTTCTCTCCCTCTCTGCAAAATAAAATAAAGTAAAGTAAAAGGAAGCAATGGAAAAAATGTCCTTGGTGAGAATGAAGAAAGCCCCTCTCCCGCATGTGCTTGGGAGGCCAGCGGGCACGCTGTAAACAGCCCTGCTGAGAGGCCAGTAAACAACGAGGTGAGTGAGCTGGAGAGTGACTCCTGCAGCCCCAGCGGGTCCGCCGATGACTGAGCCCTGGTTGATGTAAAGTCATGGAGATTCTGAGCCAGAACCACCCTGCCCGTGCTCTGAATCTCTGGCCACAGAAACTGTCAGATATTACTTGTCGTCTTAGGCAGCTAAGTTTTAGAGTAATTTGTTATGCAATACATAATTAGTATTGGTCAATATATAGAAGTGATCAATATCAGGATTCCCCCATATATCAGTTTAGTATCCCATAAGCAAACTCTAAGACAAGAGAGGTTCCAGCATTAGTCACCTGTACAATCGGCGGCGTTGTCTGTGAATAGGGTGATGTGACACCATAGACGGTTGGACACGTCTGTCCTTGGTAATAGATGCTTGGCTGCGACTGTGCGGGCGTCGAGTACGACTGCTGCACACTGACAGGCTGCTGGCTGGAATCCCAAACACCGTAGTTCTGTCCCGGGACTGGGCCCGCGGCCGGCACAGGCAAGACGGTGACGCTGGAGTCTTGGTGTACCACACCTTCACTTTGGGCCACATACTGTGAACTGGAAACTTCCACAGGGGCTGTCACATGTGGCACCACTGGCACAGGTGGAGGGGCAGCCAGGGGCTCTGCAGAATGTCCCACCAAGGGCTGAGAATGGTCGTAAGGAGCAGGAGAGCACACAGGGTCCAGGCTGGGGGTGGGGAGGAGCACCTTCCCAGCATTGGGGTTGCTGGGGTCCACATAGGCCTGCATGGGGTACCCTGGTGGGTAGCCGGCAAAGGGGTGATGCGGGGCACTGTAGCCAAGAGAGTCGTAGGGCAGTGGAGATGCCATTCCCAGGTTCTGCATCTGCTGCTGCTGTTTCTGAGCCTCCCGCTGAGCCACCTCTTGCTCAAACAACTTCCGACGCTCCTCCGTAGAAAGCTTGTTGCGGTCTTTTCGTACTTTCTTTTTAGAAGTTGGTGTATCATATCTAGAAAGAAAAGAGTAAGAGCACCACAAAATGTTGTTCCCTGAATTATAGACATAATCAAAGCACTAAGCGTTGTGTCACTCAATACTAAATCATTAATTACACCAACTCCAATTTGGCAATGGTTAAAAATCACACTCAAAATTAGTTAAGGAGTCTTGCAAATAGAAGAGAAGCCCAAGGAAACAGACACATAGATGGAAAAAAACAAGTTTGTCATATTCTAAGTTTCTAGCTTTTCAAATTAAAGATATATATATAGCACCCTAAATAGATTCTTCTTTATAGCTGGGGACAGATCTATAACCACACATTCTGAAATTAAAACAGAAATCAAAATACACTGATAAAAGATAAATATAAAGAATAAAAGATAAAGAATGACACGTTTGGCCACACACACTTATAACAAATACCAACCGAGGATGAATATAAACACATGAAAGAACAGAGTTATGTTTATATACTCTTCTCTGTGCAACACCAAGTATATGTTACTGCTAAGCTAGGAAAGAATTTCTTAAAACACAGTAAGCACTAACCAACCATAAAGGAAACATACAGTACATAATATACTTAATTAAACCATAATGAACAAATTCTGTATATCATAAGTACAAAATGAGCCCAACACAAGGCATAAACTAGGGAAAAAATACTTGCAAAAATTATCAGTAAAACATAATTATATTTAGAATGTAGTATATAAAAAACTCCTAACGGCCAGTGTTGCTCAGTGGTTGAGCGCTGACCCATGAACCAGGAGGGTACTGGTTCGATTCCTGGACAGGGCACATGCCCAGGGCTGCCAGTAGGAGGCAGCCAATCATCATTTCTTTCTCATTGATGTTTCCATTTTTCTATCCCTCTCCCTTCCTCTCTCTTTGAAATCAATAAAAACATATTAAAAACAAACAAACAAACAAAAAACCTCCCAATACTCAAAAAGACAAATAATAAATGAATAAAACATATAAAGATGCTTCACAGAAGAGGAAACAGAAATGGCCAATAAATACATGACAAGATGTTCCATCTCTTTAGTGGTCAGGGGAAGGTAAACTAAAATCATGATGAGATGCTATCATACACCCAGAGAGCCCACAACTAAAAACCCTGACAACTGCTACGTGAATGCAAATCTAATATTTATAAGGAACTTCTCCGGAGCAAGTGTCCTCTAGTTCCTTGTGGTGATCAGATGGCCTCTCCCCTGCGAGCATGACAGAGCCTCGGACACAGGATCCATCAGCACTCTGGCTCATGGGGCGCAGTCACTCGGAAAGCTCTGACAAGAACCCGCCACCTCTGAGGAGCTACCCCACCCCCCACCCCCCCGCCGGCCACGTCCCTTAGAGAACAAGCCTTTGGCTCCTCAAACAGGATTTGAATGTTATCAAGTGGAAAACACTCAAGAGCCAAAAACCTATTCTTAGTCTTCACAGCTAATACTAATACCAAGAGACTGTCTCCACATTTCCTGGTGAAGTTTTATACTCACTCATCAAGAGGATATACTTATTCCAAAAGCCCTGGGGTCCAAATCCAGGTGTGACCTGAGCACCTTTTGCCACTCACCTGTCCTCTGGCCTTTTGGTCCCTCGCTCGTAGGCAGAGGAGGGCGGGGAGAGGGAGCCCCTTCGTTTCCTTTTCTCTTTACTTTGAGTTTGCTTGTCTGTGTCTCTCTCTCTTGACCGGTTAGGAGTCTTTGGGGCAGCGGTTTGATCTCTGAAGACAGCAGCATCCCTTCCTCGCTCAGTTACTAAGGGAAAAAGGATGAAAAAAAATTACTTGGTAGACTTTTCTCCATCATGATGCATCAACCGTGTGATAAAATTTCTATCCAACAAATGAGCCCGTGGACTCCTCCCTCATGTCCGTCCTGGATTTGGACGAGACACAGGACTGTGTGTGAGTGCACTGTGCTTCCCGAAAACCTCTTCTGCGATGCCCTCTTGTACTTTCCCCACCAACGTGTCTTCCGCGCCTTCAGCAGCCTTCGCAAGTTCCGTGGACACGGCACACAAGACGCCCCCGTGACCTTTAGCAAGGCAGTCTGCTTGTCAGTTCAAAATGTGAACGCCGCCCTAACTGGTTTGGCTCAGTGGATAGAGCATCGGCCTGCGTACTCAAGGGTCCCAGGTTCGATTCCGGTCAAGGGCATGTACCTTGGTTGCGGGCACATACCCAGTAGGGAGTGTGCAGGAGGCAGTTGATCGATGTTTCTCTCTCATTGATGTTTCTAATTCTCTATCCCTCTCCCTTCCCCTCTATAAAAAAATCAATAAAATATATTTTTAAAAAAATGTGAACGCCATCCACTGCCCCTGTAACTCTGCATATTTACAATTTGCAGAAGAGCAGCCTGACATAAAAACTTCAACAGGAAATGTCTCTTTAATTAAAAAAAAGGATTAGACAACTTTTATCAAACCAATGTAAGAATCTTTAGCCCTGGCTGGTTTTGCTCAGTGGATAGAGCATCAGCCTGCAGACTGAAGGGTCCCAGGTTCAATTCTGGTCAAGGGCACATGCCTGGGTTGCAGGCTCGATCCCCAGTGGGGAGCGGGCAGGAGGCAGCCGATCGATAATTCTCTCATCATTGATGTTTCTATCTCTCTCTCTCCCTTCCTTTCTGAAATCAATTTTACATATATATATATGTATATATATGTATGTATGTATATATATATATATGTATGTATGTATATATATGTATGTATGTATATATATGTGTGTATGTATGTGTATATATAGAATGTCTGATCTAAAGGAACCAATGCATGGAAGAAAGACTACTAAAGGCCATGACTTCAAGGAAACCAACAACAAAGATAATACAAAGAGACATCTCCTTTGGCAAAAATTTACTAAGAAAGCATAAAATTACAAGTTTCCAAACCAAATATTCCATTTACCTAACTACATACTGTCTGGTTTCAAAAATGAAACTACTCAAGTTCTTATCGGTTACCTCTGCATATTCCAAAGAGTGTCTGCAAAGCTACAGAGGGTCTCTGAGTACTTACCTGTGCTCTCCTTTTCCGTCTGACTTTTCTTTGGAATTCGATAGACCTCCTGCAAAAAATACACCAAAAGGAGGTTGTCAGCGTGGGCTGGAAATGGTGACTGCTTTGAAGCACAGGGATTTTACACGGCAACAAAGAAATGCGAAGAAAACAGGCTGGTTCATTTCCCCCCAAAATCTGACTTACTCTGGCTTTACATAAGAATATATCCCAGTCCCTTAAAAGCAAGTGAACATACGCAGCACAAGTGAAAACATTCTAACATCGACAAGGCCTGCATGACCTCCTTAGTCAATAACACACTGAGCAGGCATTTTACTTCTGATATAAACACACTTCCCGGTGATTTCTGTATGCTTCCCACACATAACGTGAAGTCATCTGTAGTTCCTCTATTGAGATTATTCATAAGAACAATTCTTACGTCTCACTCACCACCCCCCTTAAAGAACGGTGAGTAGTAACTACATGAAAAACACTTCAGAAACATCCCATGTGTGAAGACAATTCCTGCTATTTAGCACATTTTTCTATAAATGCAAAATCAACTTGGCTGATGGCCAACTGTAATATCTACTTCCACACTGCTGTCGTTAGAAAAGGAAAGATGACCGGGGGGCGCTGCTCCGACTGATTCCCGGTCAAGGGCACATCCTGGGTTGCAGGTCCATCCCCTGCTCGGCCAGGGCGCATGCAGGAGGCAACCAATCAGTGTGCCTCTCTCACATCGACGTTTCTCTCCTCTCTCTCCCTCTCCCTCTTTCTCTCTGCCTCCCTCTCTTCCACTCTCTAAAAATCAATGAAAAAAAAATCCTTGGGGGAGGATTAAAAAAAAAGGAAAGAAACATTAGATCATTGTTGCTCTTGAAATAGCACCAAAATTGTTCCTGAGAAACGTAAAGTGTGCTTCGAGGCCTGAAGATACCTCTCCTGCTACATGAATCGAAGCCCAGAACCAGCTCTGTTCTCTGACAGTCCCTCCTGTCCTGGTCCATCAAATAGCTCTTGGGCACAACCCTTCTTACCAGTCACCTTGTTAAGTGGGAAAACGACAAACCCACATATTCTCAATGGCACATCATATGATACCTTCCCTTTAGAATCATCTCATAATATTGAACATATCTGTATGACCTGGTAATTCCATTTTTAAAGGAATTGTACTCCTAAAAAAAAAAAAAAAATCAAAGAATTCTCCCCCCTTTGATGGTTGATTCTAGTGATATCTGCAGAAAATGAGAAATAACCCAAATGACAAAAAATTGAGGAGGGGTCAAGATGCGCTACTAGATTGCCACTAAAAATGACCAACGTGGACCACATGGATCGGAGAACTCTGCGCTGAGAGTCTTGACCTGGCTGCACAAGTGGGCCATTCCAGGAAACGCTCATTGAATCTAAAACTATGAGCATGGGTCCAGGCATCTGTATTTTAAGAAGCTCCCGGATGATTCTGGATGCCCAGAGAAGGTTGAGAACCACTGAGCTACTGGCCTCTTACTGCCCTCACTCACGAATGAAGCACCCTGTCCTCAGCTCGGAGGCTCTGGCCCCTGGGGCTGCCTTTGCTTGGAGAGAGGGCACGTCCCATCAGCCCCCTGCAGGGGCTTGGCGTTGCCCAGTGTCAGTGTCCACCTGAAACACGGAGTCAGCTACCAAGACAGGAGAACAGAGCGGACACTCTTGGCGCTGTCTGATCCCGCCTTCCCCTTTTCAGAGGGGTTACCAAACTTAGGAAAAAGCAATAAAGCCACTCATCAGCACCTGCCCAAACGACAGGGAAAAACAGGTATTCTACCAGCGATGGCATTCCAAAAGATAACACGATTACTCATGAAAGGTGGTAGAACAGATATATCAAGGGATGTCTGTGTTAACTAAGAACAGCACTATCTTAACCTACTTAGCTTCTTTTACATGAGGTTTTGGCGTTACAAGCATTTATAGTCATTCATTATACAGATCTCAAGGTGGGGACCCATTCTGTGGTGGCCATTAAGTACCAGAGGAGGATACACTTCTCAAAGATACAGTCTATTATTTTATGTTTTTATTGATTATTATTATTTTTTGAGTGAGAAAAGGAGAGGGAGGGAGGAGGAGAGGGAGAGAGGGAAAGAGGGAGAGAGGGATAGAGGGAGGGGGAGAGGGAGAGAGGGAGAGAGAGATTGATCCATTGCGCCTCCCATATGAACCCTAACCAGGTATCAACCAGAAACCTGGGCATGTGCCCTGACTGGCAATCAAACCAGCAACTTTTCGGTGCATGGAATGACGCTCAACCAACTGAGCCACACCTGCCAGGGCTCAAAGATATATTCTTAATTCCATTCAAAAGTCTATAGCAACTGCTAAGTAGAAAGTGTATTTCGATGTTCACAAAGTGGATGACTAGTGGCCAAGAGCAACTGATCAGAGAGTCGTGTGTGCCTAACACCATGCAGAACAAGTTCTATCAATATACACCTAAGGGCTTACAGTTACTAGCCTGGTCCTCCTTTACATGTAGTAAAAACTGCATATAAAATTTATTTTAGCCGAACTGGTTTGGCTCAGTGGATAGAGCGTTGGCCTGCGGACTGAAGGGTCCCAGGTTCGATTCCGGTCAAGGGCATGTACCTTGGTTGCAGGCACATCCCCAGTCAGGGGCGTGCAGGAGGCAGCTGATCAATCTCTCTCATCGATGTTTCTAGCTCTCTATCCCACTCCCTTCTTCTCTGTGGAAAATCAGTAAAATATATTTTATGTTTTGGTAATCTTCACAGGAAGATATTTTCCATTGATTTTTTAGAGAGAGTGGGGGGGGGGGGCACAGAAAGAGAGAGAAACATTGACATGAGACACATCAATTGGTTGCCGCCTGCAAGTACCCGGACCGGGGCCGGAACTGACCCTGCAGTGGAAGTCCTGTGCCCTTGACCAGAATCAAACCTGAGACGCTTTAGTCCTGGGCCAACGCTCTATCCACTGAGCCCAACTGGCTAGGGCATCACAATAAAATTAAAAGCGGAAACTCAGACTATTTGCTTTGGAGCCTGAAAATGCACCAAGTTTCCCCAAAGTTGCCCCGTATTGAAAACAGAGGCGGAAACAGTCATGGGAAAGCACTGAGCGCTTTCTGAGACCCTTGGTCTGGTGAACAGGCGGCAGCAGCACCTACACGCTGGAAGTCTGTCTGGAATAATGTCATCCCACAGGCTACTGAATCCCCTGCAGAAAGGACCTATCGGAGTTGGCTTCATGGACTTTAGCCCTTTATGTAAAATCACTTTACTTGTTAGAAGATTCTACTCAAGAGACTGGCATATTATTAAAGAACACTGAGCGGTGAGTCAGGAACCTGGATTCTGGCTCCCACTCCCACGAACACTCTCTCCACACCACCCTCTTTTATTTCTTTGGTGTCTAGGCGATGCTCCCAGCTAACACACAGGCTCACGGACATCAGCTGTAATTCTTTAGGGCCGTGATCATCTTATGCTTTGCTGTATCTCTAGCACCAAGAACAGTGCCGGGCACATAACACTCAATTAATTGTTGAGTGGACCAACAAGTGAAATTCTACTTCTAATTTGTATAAATCAACCACACATTGCTAAATAACTCAAAAGGACTATATATCTCGTGCTTTTTTTCTTGTCATTAAACTTATACCATCACTAGAGGCCCGGTGCATGAATTTGTGCACCAGAGGGGTCCCTCAATCTGGCCTGCAGGATCGGGCCGAAACTGGCTCTCCGACATCCCCCGAGGGGTCCAGGATTGCGAGAGGGTGCAGGCCAGGCCGAAGGACCCCACCCATGCACGACTGGGGCCAGGGAGAGACGTGGGAGGTTGGCCAGCAGAGGAGGGACTGTGCGAGGGCTCCAGGGCATCTTGCTCAGTCCCGATGGGCTGGACCCCAGCAGCAAGCTAACCTACTGTTCTGAGTTTCTGCCCACTGGTGGTCAGTGCACGTCCTAGTGAGTGGTTGAGCAGCCTTAGCATATCATTAGCATATTAGGGTTTTATTATATAGGGTTCTCTTTCATCGCTGGTTAAGAACACTATTTACAGGCCTCAGGTATAACCACAAATATTTCATATTTCCAGGGTCAGATGAGTAAGTGTGTCTGTGCAACATGTTAAACTTTTCAATGCTTAGAACAGTCTACACGTGACCAATCATCCTCTTCAATCAAAGGCTTAAAAATCAACTTTCAGATATTGTTTGCTAAGCACCAAGTCATTAACAGGATCATGAGACACCAATGCACCAACATTCCTTTTATAAAAGTGTTTAAATGTAGGTGGAGATGCTACTTGTGGAAATATGATTTGCTCACTTATAGGACAACTACTTAAGCAACAACTATGTGCTAAAAGCAGGTGTGAAGGGTCTCCTACGTTTTGGACACTGGAGATGCACAGTACCTGTTGCCAAGGGTTCACAGACTAATAAACATGGCTGACACTGCCTGCTGTGTGCCTCACCCTCTAACTGCACTCACATGCTCTTACCGCACATACAATAGGTCCAGAGGCTAACTACCCCCAGGCCACACAGTGACAAAGCTACTGTATCCGTGAAATTGCCAACGCTTGATCTAGAGAAATAAAAGCACTTCTTTGGGTGATAAATGAGTCTGCCATATACCTGATTTATGATCCTATACACTAGTACAAAGAGTGAAAATCCATTCTCTCAATTAACAAAATTAAATTCTGTGAAGACCTTCAGTGGTAATGATTTATGACCAAGGTTGACCTTCTCTTAACAGAAAGGATTGTTTAACTGTCATCATCATGAACCTATAAAGCAGAAGAGTCTGTGATTTTCTCTCATAAATTGTATTACAAGCAGCAGGAGTAGGGTATTGCCATTAAGTCACAGAGGTCCCGAGATCTGACCGGGGGAAAAACTTAGAAGGTAACATACATGTATGGAGGTTTCATAAAATCACACACAGGAGAGGGGTAGAGGAAGGGAGAGAGAGGAAAAAGTGGAGAATAGCTTTGTTTATAAAAACCCGAGGATATACTCTTCTAACTTCAGAGAGCTGAGCACTCAAGGAACGGAAGGTGGTAAGATTCAGCTTCAGTGTTAAGCAACTCAGATAAATGGGCAAAGAATATGGACACAGTTCCTAAAACAAGAAATACAAATGTAAAGATATTCAATACTTCATGCATTAAGAGAAATGCAAATTAAAACTACAACAATACTTCACTTTTGCCTATCAGTCTGACTGAAATAGTTACATAATTGTGCTGGGCAGCATGTGGTGAATATACATTACTGCATATACATACACTCTTATGCGTATACATGACTGATGAGAATTAGACTGGGAACACTGTGAAGAACAATTTGGCAACACCTATCAAAGTGACAAACAACACAGACTGACTCAGATTACTACTTTTAGTAATTTACCCAAAATGTATATTCCCATGTGTGACTGCGTTCAAAATGACTTAAGTAAAAGTTACTTGCTGCTAAGCTAAAGAAAGGAATCAACCTAAATGGCCAAGATACGGGACTGATGAATATGACTAACAGGAGACTCATTACTGCATAGCTATATAATGAAATACAATGCACCTGTGAAAAATGCGTTCTTTACAAACTGGGAGAATACAACGTTTACAACCCCATCTAATAAAGATGGAATATGCAGATGGCAGTGCCCAGTCCCCTCAGCACCACCGGAGTCCCCCAGTCCTTTAAGCTCTCACCGCGGGGGCAAGGGGCAAGCAGGCCCCCGCAGAGAGCAGACACCAGGGCCTGCGGTGGCATCGAGCAGGCAGGTCTGCAGAGAGCAGAGAACCACGGGGAGCAGGCCGAAGCCGTCAGTAGGACATCCCCTGAGAGCTCCCAAATTGGAGAGGGTGCAGGTCAGGCTGAGGAACTACCCCCGCCCCCGCCCCAAAACCCGGTGCATGAATTTCGTGCATCAGGCCTCTAGTATAGTAAAAAAAAAGCAAGGAGCTAAATAGTGTCGCCAGCTTTAAAAACAAAACAGCCGGTCTAGTGTGGTTCAGTGGATGAGTGCTGACCTATGAACCAGGTCATGGTTTGATTCCCAGTTGGGGCACATGCCCAGGCTGCGGGCTCAATCCCCAGTAGGGGGTGTGCGGGGGCAGCCAATAGGTGATTCTCTCTCTTCCTCTATGAAATCAATAAAAATGTTATAAAAAACACAAAACAACAAGCCTCCATACCCATAACATACACGACTGTCTCTGAAAGGTCACCGAAGACGCTGCTGGACTGGTTACCCCCAGGAAACAGGATGTGGGGCAGGGATAGAAACAAGACATCCATCTCACTGTGTGCCTTCTGAATTTCCTGTCATGTATGGTAATGGCCTGTCTTAAAGATGAATATAGAAGGAAAGACTTCTGTGCGTTGTGACTATGTTCATGGTAAAGACCACCCGCGGGGGCTGTGAGGTCTCGGGCAAAGGCCTAAGGAACTGGGTGCTCCCACGGCAACCTGTTCCTGAAAAAGCCCTCTGAGCTCGCCACCATTCAGTGTAAGCTTGTCCTCCCCAGCCTCCCCCTCCTGTCTCCCCCCTTGAAGAACCTGCCTCCGCAATGCTGTGCCCTCCCACGTGCATATAAAACGTGTGAGGCTCACAGGAAATCCTGAGCGCCAGGTGAGCAGCCAACACAGATCCCTGCGTTCCACTCCCTCCAGCCCAGCAGCCAAGTGTATACAGAATCACACGCGTTCACAAGCTCTAAGTGATCACTGAAGAACATCAAGGTTATGACCACCTCGAGGTCATAATGATTAAATGCTTTCCCAATTTCAGATTTGTTTTCTAGGCAAATTAATTTCAAAAGTAAGATGTCCCCCCACACTTCAAATGTGACTCCTCTGTAACGTTTCTAATTATAACTTAAAAACCCCAGTGGCTTCCTATTGACTGTACTAGTCAAGCCGGCACTGCAGGGAAGACTGGGAGCTCTCCCCTTTCCAACTACAGCTCACGCCTCTCCTGCTTGAGAGGCTGCTCGTGTTCATGGACTCCTGGCCCCAGAACCTCCTCCCCTCCAAGGTTTTGCAGGCTCTGAAAATCCCCTGAAGTTCAGCCCTAGGTCACAGGCTGAGATCTCTGAAACAATAAGGGAAAAAAGCCACTTCGACAAAACATTCAAAGGACAGTTTCTATGCTTTCAGAAGGAATTTGGACTTACTAGTTTTTAAATCAAAAGCAGATTAAGATAAACCTGAAAAGTATTCACCATAATTACATGAATTGCCTAGCAAGGGTATAGAAATCACTATTTGCTGGATCAGAAAAAGGAGTAGAAAGAATATAGGAAATCGAAAGACCTTTGTCACTTTCTATCTCTGTCATTTAAACAACCTCACGGACCTGTTTGTCTCCATTCACAGCTGATAAAAACACGTGCCCTGGGGAAAGCCAAGAGACCGAGCGAGCAGCACAATGTACAAGCATGAAACGTCGTCCACCAGGACTGGGGAGATGTCCTAAGACAGTGATGCGAACCTTTTGAGCTCGGCGTGTCAGCATTTTGAAAAACCCTAACTTAACTCTGGTGCTGTGTCACATATAGAAATTTTTTGATATTTGCAACCACAGTAAAACAAAGACTTATATTTTTGATATTTAAATGCCATTTAACAAAGAAAAATCAACCAAAAAAATGAGTTTGTGTGTCACCTCTGACACGCGTGTCATAGGTTCGCCATCACTGTCCTAAGAGCACATGAAAGGGTAGAATGCTTTTTCTGGGAGGAACAGGAACGGCTCTCCTGGGGAAAGGAGAAGAGACATCTGAACGAAAGAAAGTGTTTTCAGGAATGAGTGAGTGTGTGTTTACCTGTATACATGAACATCAGCAGCACAGGCCAACTGGTGGGCCAGGAAGGCTTGAGGTGAGACTACATCAATAAATGAGGACTAGACTATGCATGACATGCAAGCCTCGTTAAGAAAAATGAACTTAATTTTAATAATGTAGTAAGGAACCATTTAAATGTTTTAAATTGGACACGGACAGGAACACGTCTCTATTTTCCAAAAGGTCACTCTGCTATTAAATGTAACAAAGACTGTTGGGGGCACAGTCATTCGCTATTATTAAGCGGTAACTTATTATTATAACCACTAGTATGACGATACAATTATAAAAGTAACTCTTACCACAAAGATTAAGAAAAGGTCCTTGCCCTTGAAGATCTCATGGCCCAGTGAGAGGAAACAAGAATCTAAGCAAGTAATTTCAGTAATCTCTTAAGATTACTACCACAGTATAGAAATATAGGCAAGGACAGAACACTATAAAAGATGAACTGCAATTATAACTCTGAATAAAGGAAGACAGGAAGAAAGAAAGAAAGAGAGAGAGAGAGAGAGAGAGAGGGAAAGAGGGAGGGAAGGAGGGAGGGAGGAAGAGGAAGGATATTCTAAGCAAAGAGAGCAGCAGATACAAGTACATAAAAGGTGAAAACGAGGTGAGATAAAAGTAGGTTTATAGTTTTCTTGTGGGAAATACAGTGATTAATAAATAAGAATACAGGAATAAACTGTGTTTTGCGTGCTCACAACTGTAAACTTCCTTTTGCCCCGCCCTGTATATGTGACTCTTGCACTGAGTGTTTAAGTGAAAATACTGGGCAGGAAGCTTAGGTAAGCATGGAAGTACCTCCCCTACTGATTTAGCCCCCGGACACTTACAGGCATTGTTCTTTCAGTAATAGGAGTTTCTGTGATGCTACTAGAGATTCCTATTATTGATCACATCTGTGTTTTTAAGAAGATAATGCTACAGCATGATCCTATATAATCAAAGCATAATATGCAAATCAGCCAGAAGGCGAAACCAGTCACTATGACACGCACTGACCACAAGGGGGCAGATGCTCAACACAGGAACTGCCCCCTGGTGGTCAGTGTGCTCCCACAGGGCGAGCGCCGCTCAGCCAGAAGCCAGCGCAGCAGCGGTGGTGGAGCCTCTCCTGCCTCTGCTGCAGGCAGGTGGTAAGGAGTGAGGGGTCCCGGACTGCGAGAGCCCCAGACTGCAAGAGGGATGTCTGACTGCCGGCTGCCGGCCCCCCAGGGATCCCAGACTGCAAGAGGACGCAGGCTGGGCTGAGGGGCCCACCCCCAGTGAGTGCATGGACCTCTAGTAAAGGGTAATATAAAGGAGGAAAGAATGGGAGCAGGAAGTACAAATAGGAGGCTGTTAACATCGCCTGAGAAATGACCAGAACCTAAATTTAAAATGGCAAAGAAGAGACGATAGGACCTATTTCACATGCAGGACAAAGAAAACTCAGGTGCCCCAAGAAATACCCGCCTTTAAGGGACAGGCAGAACAGGAACATCAGTGAGAGCCAGAAGGAAATGCAGATGCCTCAGGAGAGGGCGTGGGGTCAGATGAACAGAAGGGAAGGCAAGCGAAACGATGGCGGTCAAGCACTCCACGCACACACTCATTTCCGTATGTTCGCACACGGATGCACATATGTATGTATTTTTTACAGTCTGCTGACAGCTCCTACAAGTGACGTCCCAGTAGCAATGACTTCAAGGGACAATTTAAGCACTGAATAAATAATGGATCACAATTCATTGAATAAAAACAAGAATCCATGAGCCTAAACTGACATTATCAATGAATAAAGAACTAAATGGGAGAGCAGGGAAAGCTCTTGCTTACAAAGGATGCCAACCAAAAAACAAAGCAGCAGAAGAAACGATGGATTAGAAAATCACCACCTGGCAACCATCACAATTATGTGACTCAGGCAAATCCACGGGATGGTGAAACCAATGGATAAATCTGATGGAAAAACAGAATATTTCCGTATTTCCAAAGGTGTTTCTCAGTGACACTCTTTCATTACAAAGGGAAAAACAGTGACTTCACACTGGAGAACCCTGGAGACACCCCTTTAACCAAGTGACCCCAGCTCACAACGCCAACAACGGAACCAACCCACATCCTGGGATGGACACTCCTGTAACGTTTCTAACCAAGAATGTGTGACCCGAATCCAGACCAAAGAAAACCTAACAAGCCAGAATGGAGAAATATTCTAAGAAACTGAAAAGTAGTAAAAAATGTGAAGGTTATGAAAGACAAAGAAAGACTGAGGGACTATTCCCAATGAAAGGATATTAAAGCCATACAATTCAATGTAACTATTGATCTCAGGTTAGATTCTGGAACAGAAAAAAATTTTCTTTTTCTTTTCTTTTTTGCTATCGAGAACATTATATGCACAACTAGCAAAATGTGAAGGAGGTTTGTGGATTAAAGAACAGTACTGTGTCACTGTAATTTGCTGGTTTTGATACGTTTACTGAAGTCATGTAGAAGAAATACACACTAAAACATCTAGCGGCAGGTGTCCATCTGTAAAACTTACCTCTTTAGAAGATAAACTTTTTAAAAAATATATTTTATTGATTTTTTACATAGAGGGAGAGGGATAGAGAGTTAGAAACATCGATCAGCTGCCTCCTGCACACTCCCCACTGGGGATGTGCCTGCAACCAAGGTACATGCCCTTGACCGGAATCAAACCTGGGACCCTTCAGTCCGCAGGCTGACGCTCTATCCACTGAGCCAAACCAGTTAGGGCAGAAGATAAACTTTTTAAGAAAAAACGATATGACAAATTTGGTAAAATGTTAAATTGGGGAACCTGGGTGAAGGATTTAAAAAATTTTAAGCTAAAAAAAAAAAAAAGTCCTAACTGGTTGGGCTCAGTGGATAGCGCGTCGGCTTGCAGACTGAAGGGTCCCAGGTTTGATTCCGGTCAAGGGCACATGCCCAGGTTGTGGGCTCGACCACAGTAGGGGGTATGCAGGAGGCAGCCAATCAATGAGCCTCTCTCATCATTGATGTTTCTCTCTCTCTCTCCCCCTTTCCTTTCCTCTCTGAAATCAATAAAAACATATTTAAAAAATAAAATAAAATGTACAGAAGATCAAATTCTTTAAAAAAAATGTTCTTTAAGCTGAGTTTTTTCCCTGCACTTGTCACTAAAATGTGTATTATATGCAGAATACAAATACAAGGGTTTGCCTACAGTTTTCCTGTATGTCGAAAATTACAAGAACATGCCCTGCCCGGTTTGGCTCAGTGGATAGAACGTCGGCCTGCGGACTAAAGGGTCCCGGGTTCGATTCCAGTCAAGGGCATATACCTTGGTTGCGGGCACATCCCCAGTGGGGGGTGTGCAGGAGGCAGCTGGTCGATGTTTCTCTCTCATCAATGTTTCTAACTCTCTACCTCTCTCCCTTCCTCTCTGTAAAAAATCAATAAAAAAATATATTAAAAAATAAAATTACAAGAACATTTCAGAAGGAAAATTTATATTTTTCAATTATGATTACATATAAAACTAAATCACACCAACTTATTTATATTCAAAAATTCTCATTTCTAACTAACATGATCATTGGCCTGAGGGAAAACCAATATTCCTTAAAGGTCTCTTCCAGACCAGTAATCCTTCCCTATATAATAAAAGGCTAATATGCAAATAGACTGAACAGTGGAACAACTGGAACCGAACAACCAGTTGCTATGACGTGCACTGACCACCTGGGGGTGGAGCATGGCAGGTGTTGGCCGCGGTGGGATGGTGGAGCAGGTGAGCGGGGGCACCAGACCAAGGTGGGGTGCCAGTTGCTGTCATCGGGGCGAGCCTCTGGTGGTTACTGAAAATTCTTTGCTCCCTCGCACCCGCTGCTGGTGCCTGGGGCCATCAGCGCGTGGAATGGCGGTGGGAGCGGGGCTGCCGGCAGACAGGGGGCTGGGGGCCGTGGTGGGAGGGGTTGGGCGTGGGTGCGGAGGATGGGCCGAGACCTGCCCCTGTGCCTACCGCAGCCTCATGGCCCACAGGTTCCTTTCAAGGTGCACAAATTTGTGCCCTGGGCTCCTAGTAATGTATACAGTCTCCCACTTCTGACAGTCTTACATCCAAATAAAGTAACTTTTCCTAAATAGTGTCAAGACTCTTTTTAACTTCATGGTTATAAAAACATGATCATTATGTCTTTAGAGAAATAGAATTAAGAGCTCACCCCAAAAAATAAATTGTCAAAATGACTTCATTCAGTATCAGAATGTTTAGAGCAACCACATTCTGTACTTTATTGTTTAGATCAAGTGTTGGCAAACTTATTCTGTAAAGAAGACAGTAGATATTTTAGGCTTTGCTGGTCACCTAGTCAATGAAGCAACTACTCAGCTCTACCACTGCATGAAAAAGCAGCCACAGACAAACAAACATGGCTGTTAAAAACAAACAAACACACAAAAACCAAAAAATATTTATTTACAAAAACGGGCAGTGGAGCAGATTTGGCCAACCTGCGATTTAGATGGAAGGATTTATCCAATAACAACAAAGGGACTACTAATAAGTTTAAGGCCAATTTACCTTTTACCAAGGAACCAGTATCTAATATAGTGTTCTTGGGGTCAATTATACTTTTTAAAGATAAAGATATGTAATATTGATCTTTATGAACATAGAATAACCTCTACTAAGGATTTAAAAATTTATTACAAAAATTCAGGGCACAAAATTTCATTTTGAAATGTTGCATTGCAGATTTCACACAGAATATTAGTTACAGATCAAAATTCCAAGCAGTAACTCAAAACTTTTAGTTGGATAACTCCATGTTATTTCTATAGAGAGTTTAATGCTTAAATTCCTAGGAAAATAATGTGTTTGTTGAATTAAAGATAATATCTGGAGATAAAGATGCAAGGTAAGAATAAGAATGGCCATTAAGAAGAGTCCAACTTATCATGTTACAAAATGTTGACCCTAAATCATCTAATCCAGGTGTAACTATAACTACCCAGAATTCATCTTAAGGAGAGGCACATCCTATAACCTACAGGTCTACAAGACAGGCTCTGGAATCAATAGCCATCACAATCTCTTGGGTGTTTAACTGCAACGGAAGCTGCCAAATTCACAGGAACCTTACCTCTTTGTCTTACGATCCAAATGAATGAAGATTTTCCAGTCAAGGTTATAATTAATCACCACTTACAACCAGCTGTTTTGCCCTGTGAAGTCTAGGGTGTGTTTTCAGCATGAGGGGTGATGTACAACTCCTTCTGCGAACAGAAATACATGTACATGTCCCTGCTGAAAACGTAACCCAGTGAGTTTGTGTGTGAACGTGAAGGCGTGCTCATGTGCAGCCGTGTGCTAGAGGATGTTTCTCGTTCAGGTTTACTTTACGAGTCAAAACGTGTAAGCCTTGAGGAGCCAAGGCAGGCAGAGGTCCTGTGTACAGAGGCACAGAAACAGCAGCTCACTTAATCCTCTCTGGCCAGGAGTCGGGATTTTCCCAGAACGACGTCCATTGCCGGCAATGGACGCACCAAACAACGCCGGCGCCACGAGCTAACCACCTCTGTCCTCTTTTCACCTATTATATCTTTCATGCATCATCCAACTTCCCAACCTTCGTCCTGTTTCTTCACAGAATGCACGCTAGGTTCTTGTTTTTCTTCAGCACGAAGTTGAAAATGGAGTTGAGAAAAGGAGACACATGGTCAGCTGGTGATGTTAACAAGCTCCTTGCTGCCCTGAGAAGCTAGATGGAAATGGTTCAAGTTACAAGAGGGATCATCATCAGATCTGGGAGGACAAAGAGTAATTCATGAAGCTTCATTCCCTTCCCTCCCGCCCTCTCATTTGTTGATGATCCCTAGAGTCTGCCTTCACAGCAAAACCACGACTAAGGAATCTGAAGCCACTGCTTTGCGGTCTTCACTCCATCCGTGTGCAGGAAGGCCAAGTGGGACTCACCCCAGCAAAGTGCAGGGGGCCCAGGTCAGGGAAGCCGGGAGTGGCTAACATAACCACAGTCCAAGCCAGTCTTTTCAGTGCGATCTTGGAATTAACCTCAGCAACTAACACGGTGCTGGGCAACAGGTGCTTAGTAAAGACGGGCTGAGTGAGACCTTCCCTTTTCTGCCGAGGTCTACTTTCTACTTGAACACACAGGTGGAAGTCAGACAGAAGTAGTTAACTCTTTCAATGCCGGGAGAGCACGGGTATACTGTACAGTCATCACATCAAGTCAATGTATTTCTCTAAAATGTTCAATCACAGCTTCCTGATTTCAGAGTTCTTGCTAGATGCTAGCTAAAGAATATTTTTAAAGGCAACCATAACCCGTGTTGAAGTTAGAACCATTGTAAATGTTAATAGAACAGAGGAATTAAGAACCCTAGCACCAACGTGTAATAAGACATCACAGTCAGTCAAGCAAACACATGTCTCAGCAATGCAATCCCAGATGGGTAATGATTCCAGAGCAAACTCAACTTTGAAGAAAGAGCATTTAGTTAATGGCTTCCTTAATGCTAAGAATTGGGATAAACCCAAAGTAGAAAGAGTAAGGAGGATATGTTTTAAGTACGAATAAAATTTTAAACCTCAAGAGGACCATCAAGCTACACAGTACTGTGCAACTCCTTTGATCTTTCAGACAGGAGTGGGGAGGATTACAAGCAGGGGCAGAAGTAATTTTGTAGGACTCAAAATGTATGTCTAGAACGTGACTTTAAAATACATTATCTCTAACTGGGTTAAGGAAATCCCAGAGAATAATTCATACCATTACAATTACAATAAAAAAAACTACCATATAGAGAAATAAAAATACTCACTTTCTCCAGATTTTAAGAGACAGGGTTTTAAGGAATTATGATACTCATGTCTTTTTCTTTTTTTTAGTTATATCAATCAGAGACTTCTCAGGCAAAAGTGAACTGCTGGGTCTACAACTCCATTCTCTCTATAAAACTGTGTATAAGGCCTTTGCTATGTTCACCAGTGTACTTGTCTCCATTTCCAGCTCCCTAGGAGCCAGCCATAGCACAGGCTCTCCTAGCAGTCTCTAAACACAAACCACGTCTCTCAGGGAAGAATCAAATAAAAGCGGGCCTTAAGTAAAGGTCCACCCAAGCAACTGTCTCAGCATCTCTTTCAATTAATTACAATTCCAGTTTCTGTAGTTCACATGTTGTGTCATAAGCAGATTTATTATGAATCCTTCTCTTTAGATTTATAAAAAGGTCAGATTTCATAAGGCTGAGTTTACACTGAACTGTAAGTGATGGAAGATAGCATGAGTAAGAGCTCAAATGGGTAAATGAGCTGAAACCACACAATATTCAAAGAAGGGTCTTGACACAACAAAACGCAAAAGCCAAAAATAAGCACAGTGCACGAACACTGAACTACTCATTTTGCTCAGTGTAAGGCCAGTTCCATTATGGCTCAAATCACAGGATCTACTAGGTGAGCTTTGTTGTCATAACTGGGGACAGGGAGGGCTCAGGTATCCATCTCGCTGCAAATGAAAAAGTACTGCTGGTTTACCTGGATGCTTCACCTCTGGTAGAAGAAAGGAGGAACAGAAAAATAGGAGCTAGAAATGTAAACTGTTCCCACAGGATCCTTAAGACCTGGATCCAAGATTTAGATGCCTTGGGTCCACATCTCTCCTAGGCTCATCCTGTTACATCTGTTTGTCCAAGAGCCAGGCGGGTTTTCTGCAAAGCAAACCCTGCACACCTTGCTCCCTCCTTTAACAGGAGATGGTGTCTAAGCGCAAGGCTTCCACACCTCTATTTTCCCGCTAGATAGCGTATTTTTTCTGAAGAAATAGGCATTTAAAGACAGGTCTATTTCAGACATAACACTGGACCTGAATACCAACTAGCGCTGCTCCATATAAAGTTGTTTTACTGGAACAGAAACTTATGCCAAGTCATTTTTTATGAAAAGGTGCTATACTACTTTGGTTTTCTAATTAATTTTTCATTTAAATTAATTTTCAGTTAATCCAATAAATTAATTTCCAATTAATTTAAACATTCTTTGTTTTCTGCCATAGAATTTTACAGAGAATTTTCAATGTAGAGCCAACCACACATTTGTTACTCAAAGGGTTTTTTGTTTTTGTTTTCACTGTGAAGAGCACTTGAATTACTAAATTCCCTGTTGTGATATACTTTCCTAAATGAGAAAAAGGGGATATTTGTATGTTAGTTTAGCTGGTATATCTCTTGCCAAGGTTTAAAATATGTTTGAGACATTTATAATAATTAGCTGATAGTAAGATGGTATTCCATTTCTCAAAAATACATGTATAGCTAGGAAAGTAGGTAATTCTACTTAAAGTCTGTGCAACTCTACACTTGAGTAATTCAGGTTAAAATGAACAAAACTGGCCGAACCGGTTTGGCTCAGTGGATAGAGCGTCAGCCTGCGGACTGAAGGGTCCCAGGTTCGATTCCGGTCAAGGGCATGTACCTTGGTTGCGGGTGCATCCCCAGTGGGGGGCGTGCAGGAGGCAGCTGATCGATCTCTCTCATCGATGTTTCTAACTCTCTATCCCTCTCCCTTCTTCTCTGTAAAAAATCAATAAAATATATTAAAAAAAAAAAAAAAAAAGAACAAAACTGTTTTTCTTACCTTTAGGTCTTTCCAACTATCCAGGAGCTTGGTGGCCAGATCACTGATATCGACGGTTTTGTCCGGCTGCTCCTGGCTCCGCTCACTCTCCACATCAGACACGCCCTCCTCCTCATCTTGGGACGGCGTTTCCTCAGCAACAGGCTCTTCCAGCTTCGCGCTGCTGTTCTCCTTTGTCTCTATTTCGACATCAGCCTCCGGCTCAGGGGTGGGCAGCTTACTGGCCTCCCCAGCAATTCCACTATCAACTTTAGACTCAGGCAGCTGTTGTGTGAGCAGCTGCTGTGACTGTAACTCCTCCTCTTCTTCTACAGGGATGGTTTCCAACTGGTCTAGGTCCTCTTTGCCATCTTTGCCTTCTAGCTCGCTAGTGGCATCAGAGATGGCACTGTCCATGCTATTCTCGCTTATAATTTTAAGTCTGCGAAACATGAGCTTCTTGGGGGTGTCTGTGTCAGCGTCAGTGCTCAGCTTGGTGGAAGGATCAGGTGTGTTAAGCGGCGTGTGAGCCCGTGACGTGTTCTCACTAGAATACCCATCTCCTTCACTCAACTGAGGAACAGCAGTCTTGGTCTGAGACCAACGTTGAATAATTGGAAGTACTTTGCTTTCTTCCAGCATATTTTTAGTAGGAATAGGTAAGTGTTCCAAAGTCTTTATAATCTGATTAAACACAATAAAAAAAAAATCACATCACTCTGTACACCTGACTTTTCAAACCTCTGGATGGGGGCCAGATCATTTCTGCAGGAGCAGTGGGGTTTTCTGTTTGTTCTTTGTTTTTTTACTGTCTTATTAAATTAAGACTCAGTCTCTGTAGTTGCAAAAAGATTCAAATGTCATAACATTTATCTATCAAAGGGAAGGAAAACTTTCAATAAGACTCAACAGCAAAAATAACAGGTACAGCCGGTGAGTACTCACATCATCAAATAGGAGTGATTCATGTTAATATTCTCCACCTGGTTAGATTTTTAAAAATATTTTAACTACCAGACATCACCTTGGGTATCTTTTTCTAAAAAGTTCCCCAAGTGACTGTGATACAGTATGGGAACTATGCAACCACATACAGTTAAATGATGTCTCAGAGACACAAAACACCGCAGATACTTACCTCTTTAGCCTCTGATACACCCAGGAAAGAGACTCTCTTCATTCAGAAATAACCACCCTCCTGCCCTAAATACAAGAGTTTCTTCCCAAGTTCAGCCTGCACTGCAGTTCTACCACAACCCCAAGGTTTCCCCCACTTCTACTTACTGCCAAATCTCCCAGGAGAATGAAGGCAAGACAATCACTTATTTGCCCACTTTTAATTATGATTAAAAGGAACTACATTTGAACCACGTTAGCTATATTATTTATTTCACGGGAAGGTGTAAATCACAACCCCACTAACAATGCTACCAACGAACATTTACCTAGATCTTTTAAAACACTCATTTATTCCTCAAAATGTTCTTACTCGTCAACCAAAATTTGGCTCCTCACTAATTTTTTAGAGCCCCAGAAGTGAGTTCATGTGGTTCCTATCTTTTAAAACTATGCTTTTAAGCAACCTGGCTGGTGTGGTTCAGTGGACAGAGCATCAGCCTGCGGACTGAAGGGTCCGGGTTCGATTCGGTCAAGGGCACATGCCAGGGTTGTGGGCTTGATCCCCAGTAGGGGGGCGTACAGGAGACAGCTGATCAATGACTGTCTCTCATCATTAATCTTTCCATCTCTTTCCCCCTTCCCTTCCTCTCTGAAATCAATAAAAATTTTTAAAAAACAACACATAAAGAACTATGGTTTTAGCAACAGACAGGATCTTTCACTTAACTATGGTATTATATCTTGCTCTCCCAGTTCCCAACTATGTAATACTGCCCTTAAACTCGATACTAGAGAAGTACATGTAAAGGTTATAGTTAGGATGACCTTGGGATGATAAAAATACTTCACACCAGCAGTAAATGTAATGTCAAACTCATTGTCTCTGAGAGCATCGCATCCCGCCCACCTAGGCAACAAGTGGCTTTAAGAATCAAGAGCACTAACTGTGAACTGACCTCCTCCTGAAGCTTCCGGTTGCTTTCCCGGCCGTCCCCCAGCTCCGCCATCCAGATCCACAGCAAAGACAGCCCATGGCGCTCCAGGAAGGACTTCAGGCGAGACTGGGAGTGAGTGTTCTTTCATGGCGGCAGGGAAGCAGGGTGCGGGGTGTTGGGGGGGTGGAGGGGGTGGAGAACACCAGACAGAATGTTAAAGAGGGCCCACAGAGAAAACTAGAGTTTGTTTATATTCCAAAAAACCTAGAAACTACTTTACCTCAACTAGAACTATGTAACTGAAAAATGCTTTAAAGTAAGAGATTATAATCTTTTTTGATACCCAAAATATATCCAGTCAACCTTTATTTTATTAAAGTAGAAAATTATATCAACATTAATAAGTCATTTACAATGAAATCCAATTCTAAAGGAGTAAGAAAAAACTTACATTCATTTTTATTGAAAAAGCTAAAACTATAAAGATAAACTGGAGTAAATGAGAGCCTGTGGTTAAGATGGCTTTGTTATGCGAATAACCACGGGGAGAGGTCTAGCCCCCTGCCCACCTCCCACAGCAAAGGAACATATCAAGTATCATGAATTGTTGCACAAAAACACTCACCATGTTCTCTGATTAAAGAGAGAAAGCAAGTAGGATCTGCTAATAGACTAAATTATGCTGAAATCCAAGCCATTTTTAAGAATACATGCTTTCAAAGTCATGCAGAACTCACATATCCATTTTTACAATAACAAATTCTTCCCATCAGAATTATTCCTTCTTCATTCATTTATTCTGAACTATAGTTTAAATGTCCCACATCAAATTCAGAAATAAAAAATAAATTAATAAATATCAAAGTGTTCACCTGGATGAGCTTGAGACAGGTAAGTTTCTGTTCCAAAGTTTCAATTCTAACCATTAGCCGGGATAAGCTGAGCACCTGGTTTTTATCAGAGAGACCCTCCCCGTTCTCCATCAGCGCTTCTAGCTCTCCATCCACCTACCACAGCAAAGGAAACATCTGGTTATGAGGCAGCATCAACCCATGCACCAAGAGGGCACCCTTTGGATTCCCAGTCAGGGCACATGCCTGGGTTGCGGGCTCCATCCTCTGTAGGGGGCATGCAGAAGGCAGCCAACCAATGTTGATGTTTCTCCCTGTACGTTATTTAAGTAAGGGCTTACTGTGAGAATTAAGCGAGTTAATATGTCAAGTGCTTAGAATAGTGCTTGGCATACAGCTGCACTATGTATGTTCTCTAAAAAGAGAGCTGAAGCACACATAATACTTTGAAGAGTTTTTTTCCCATATTGGGTGGTAGAAACATGGGTGTTTATTATAAACTTTCCCCCTTTTTTGCATTTTAAAAATGGCATTTTTCAAAGCTTTCTGCTAGCTATGTCTTCTTATAGAATTTAGTTTCTTCATAATTAATTCTTTTCAATTAATTTGGGCTTAATGACATAATCTTGTACCATTATACTTCTATCTACTCCATGTTCGTTGCTGTCTCATCTAAACCGTAAGATTGACATCATTTATGATTCTTAACAGTAGCCTATATAATCCTATATAATAAAGAGCTAATATGCTAATTAGACCGAACAGCCGAACGACCGTCTGGATGACCTTCGGAGGAAGCCGGGGCTGTCAGGGCCGAGCCCCTCGCACGAATTTTGTGCATCAGGCCTCTAGTTGGTTCATAACAAGCCCAGGGATGGGCTAACTGCAAATGATCACAGAGGGATATGCTAACTACCCCCCAGCCCCCAGGCCTTCCTCCCAGCCCCCCACTAGGATTCACAGGTGGTTATGAGGCTCACACACAGGCTCTGAAAAAGGAATCCTCAGGGAAGGGAGGGGAATTTATAAAACAACAACATTAACAGGAAGACTTTGTCCCAGTGAAGAGCCCCTGTAAGTAACAAGAAACCTCCTGCCTTCAGTAGTGACTCAGGTGAGCCCGGGTAGAAAAAGGCTATCAACTACTGTTCTAATGTATTAAATGAAAAGACCACTTGAGACTATTTCTCACTCTTACGTTGCCTGTTACCTCTCAAAACTCACTTCACATTCCAAAGAGGGTTTTCAGAGATTTTCAGAACACTTGCAAATTTTAGGTCCAAACCAAACAGACCAATATGAAAGATTAGGGATACAGACCAGCCTCACGTGAGCTAACAGAGAAACAGTTTAATTTTACTTAGGATTAGTTTCATTGGCTATAAAAAATCATTAGCACATGTGTTTTCAAGATGACTTCATTATTTCTCAAACGTATCCAATTCTAATTCCTGTGACCCTGAAATAAAACAGCCATCATTCGTTCTTCTTTTCCATGATTATCTCACCTGATCCTGAATTTCTCTGGTTGTAGTTCTGACTTTTCAAACTTCAATCAGAAAAGCTACCTCCCTTAAAATGTCTATGGTGAAATCTGAAAGAAAGACACAACACTTACTGAATCTTTCTTACGGGATCGTTCCTTCTTCATTTTCCCTCCTGCCGCTCGAATGCTGACTCTGTTCTCTCCTCCCAGGTAACCCCGGCAATTAGCTGACCCACAGAAACATTTCTGTGCTTCTTTTCTGTTCAAGGAGCACAGGAGAAATGTCAGTGTGTGAAAGTAAACCATGTAAAAATGCTGACAATATAATAATTACAAGAGAGAAGTCAATCTAGACTACAGAAAAAAAATTTATTTTGAGACTCCAAAAAACCTGATACTATCTAATGCAAATGCCTGAAAATTCCTCTTAAAAATATTCATTCTTTTTCTAATCTTTCTTTATTAGCTAGACAAAACTAGCCAAGAGGTTAATTAGTAATTTCTTCATTTTATAAAAGTACTTACTAACATATGAAAATAAGAGCTCGTATACATATTTGGACTAAGAACAAAATTGCTTAAATAGTTTAATATCTATTACTTATATGTAAATATTTGGCACATAGACAACTAAATGTATTATTATAAAAAGATGTATAGAGGACAGTAAAAAACAAGACCACAGCCCAGATACATTAGTCCATGAGGTGTTGTGAAATGGTGATACCGTTCATTATACTTCATTTATTAGCTGAAATAACCTCTATAAAGAATTTCTTCTCATCAAATATTTGGTTAAACCTGAAGTAGAATTCACTAGGAATGGCAAAATAAATGCTTTCTTTCTTTCTTTTTTAATTCTTAAAATTCATTTTCAAAGTCATGAATTGGTTCTCATCAATTATGATGAATGCAATTTTATTTTCAAAATACTATTAATATTCAAGGATTCTACATAATGTGTTTCACACTGCTGCAGTTGTTACCCTATTGATGCTTAAGTGTTACTAGGAACTCTCCCACTTCTGGTAAGTGAGAGGCTATTTGAGCTAGCTCCTGAGCCCCTTTGACATGACCCTCCTAATCTAATATGTTAATTAGACCGGATGTCCTTCAGGACCAAACCAGGGCTGCAAGGGAAGCCCGGGTCCCAAGTGCCAGAGGGAAGCCGGTGCCGGCAGCCAGGGAAGGAAGGCCTACACTTGTATGAATTTCGTGCACCGGGCCTCTAGTGTTTTATAACTGGCTTTCTGGTATGACAAGATAATCCAGGATCACCTTGTTCAATGTGTTTTAAGCTTGAAATCAGCTTGCTCCAAGGACCCGTGTTCCTTTTTAGTGGGATTTTGTAAAACCACAATGTAGATGCTTAGGGCATTGACTGCTACTTCATTACTTATTGATTTTGGTAAACAAAACTAGATAACAATTTTTTTCAAAGTACAATACAGCATAGATGAAACAAGATTAAGCGTGAGTTGAATGACGAATAGAGATTTATTGTACTATTCTCTTTACACACACACATTGCTGACATTTCTATAATTAAAAAATTTTAAATTACATTAGAAACATACTTATATATGAAGTATGAAGTTCAGAGGAAAATTATGCTGTTCATGCACAATACCCCTTAATGGCCAAAAGTGCCTTACAATAGGAAAAACACAAAATTGAAAGTCCACTATAGATAAGAGCTGGTGATATATGTAACTCCTCAGTAGCTCACATCACAGTTTTCTCTCTCTGTATCTGAACAGTCTACTTTCCCACAGAAGCAGCAACACAGAAAAAACAATACTCACCCATATCTCTGGAACTGGTAGTCAAATGTTAACTCTGAGCCTGAAGGAACCAGTTTGGTGGTAAAAAACCCAACCCTGAGCTGTCCATTCACAGTCCACTGAGATGTTGTTTGTAAAAGGAAAGAAATTAGTAACTAATTAATCTATGTTTTTTTTAAAGATTACCATTATCAACCTTAATTATGCATGTTCATCTTTAGAAGATAAAGGCTTTTCCAAATAGGTAAATAGGGAACTTTTTTTCTTTAAATAAACTAACATATTAAAGAGCAACTCTTATTTCATGAACTATCAGATTGAATATCATCTATAATTTGTATCTAATAAAAGTAACTGTTACTTTAATTAGTTTTGATGCGCTGATTTCCACATAGTAAAGATACATTATGTTAAAAGTAATTATGTTCAGCCGAGACCGGTTTGGCTCAGTGGATAGAGCGTCGGCCTGCGGACTGAAGGATCCCGGGTTTGATTCCGGTCAAGGGCATGTACCTGGGTTGCGGGCACATCCCCCATGGGAGATGTGCAGGAGGCAGCTGATCGCTGTTTCTCTCTCATTGATGTTTCTGGCTCTCTATCTCTCTCCCTTACTCTCTGTGAAAAATCAATAAAATATATTAAAAAAAAAAAAAGTAATTATGTTCAAAGATAAGATGGGGTATGGAACCAGGGGGAAATGATGCCAAAAGTTGACCTTCATGAAGCAGGGGTCACACTGCTGCGTGTAGTGAGAGGGAAGGTGTATAAAACTCAAGAATTAAAACGGGGTTAGTACACAGGAGTTAGGCCTTGTAGTTCCAGATCATTTGCAATGGAAGTCGACTGTAGAGCGCCTTTCCAGACCATCTGAACATGTTACCAATGGAAAAAACATCTTAAAAAGACGAAGGGACACCACGCAGTTGGAATCTCACCGCCAGACATATGGCCACCAGCTGCAGGCGAACTGAGCCAGAACTGTCGGCTGAGTCATTTCAGACCAATGTCTCCCATTCATGATATGGCTCAGCTCTCAGAAAGTCCTATTTAAGGTCGAGTGGCACACAGATCAAAGGCAAAAAATACCAGGATCCAAAACCACTATTTCGATATGAGAGGGGACCACTGGATCTATTTTTCCTAGGGAGTGGATCCATAGTTTTCTTAACCTAAAAAAGAACCAAAGTTCTAATCTATTTATATATTTTAAATCTAAGCTCAAAACACAAATGAGACACATTCAAAGTGACAAATCCACCGATGAATGGATTTATCAAGTGCCAACTCTGAGCCAGGCACAGGGCGTGAAGAAAAGCAAGACCCGAAGCCTGGCCTGCTGAGGAGCAGGGTGCCCACACGCACCGCACAGAGTCCCTCTCACCTGTGGCCGATTTGCCCTTTATTGCATCATTGCAACCGTCAAATCTGGAACCTGGATAGGAGCTGATAAAAATCTGAATGGGCCCAGTTGGCGTGGCTCAGTGTCGACCCATAAACCAAGAGGCCACTGGTTTGATTCCCAGTCAGGGCACATGCCAGGGTTGCAGGCTTAATGCCCAGTAGTAGGAGGTGGGGGTGCAGGAGGCAGCCGGCTGATGTTTCTCTCTCATTGATGTTTTTCTCTATCCCTCTCCCTCCCTCTCTAAAAATCAATAAAAACATTTTTAAAAATTTGAATAGTGCACACACACTCTGGACTCCATTAAAAACAAAATTTAGTTTTGTATTTTTGGCAACTTTGAAATAATATCTAAAATTTATAGGTAAAAAGAGGTGAGAATTAAATGCAACAGGAGTTTTCTGGACCGAATACTAGACCCAAAAAATGACAGATGGTAAAATTTGAATAAGGTCTTTAGACTAGGTAACAGTTAACAGTACATCCTGGGTTGAGTAACTATTATGGTTATGTACAATGTATATTTGGAGAAGCTTAAGTGAAGGATGGTATGAGAACTCTGTACTATCTCAGCACTATTTATTATTTCATAACCTAAATTTACTCCAAAATAAAAACTTTTAACAATAGAATAGGAAAAAATGATTTAAAAATATTAGTCTTGGGTGCTTTTGATATACAATCTGAAAAGGTCAGAATAGAATCTTAATACCCCAAACTCTAAATCCACCCCAACTTACTTTTTGAGTCTCACAGTTTGGCTCACAGCTATGATTCATAAAACGAGAGCAATTTCCTTTCTGAGTGGCATCTATTATCTAGGGAGAGGGAAAAGGAAGAGTTAAAAACGAGACCTAAACATATACTTGCATTATGCAAAGGAAAGGCATCAGGCAAATTTAAAATCCCATTCCCAATCCCTTTCCTTTAGAAAACACTCTCATACTACTTTATACTTCAGAGTGGTGGCCCTGTCCTCTGGAAGATCTGCCGACTATAAACATTTTATCCACAGACAAAATTATCTCCTTTATCTATCATTCTCTCATCTACTTTGAGCTATTTCTTATATCCCACTGTATTCCAACCTCACTTCTTGTGTGTCACTGTATTCTCAAGTGCACGCCATGCCACAGTGCAACAGCTCTCAAACTGGCGTATCTGAGCGCCCTGGACCACTTGCTACTGGGCCCATCTCCAGAGTTAGATTCAGCAGATCCTGGAGTCCATCGCTAGGATTTGCATTTCCAGACTGAATGTAGAGGCAAATATGAGAATCTAGGTAAATTCTATTAAGCCAGGTATTAAGGAGATTTGTAAAAAAAAGAGTCAATATAATGGGCTTATTACTTTGAAAAGGTCTAATAAATATTTCTCAGCTTTAATTTTCAATATAATAAATATTGACCAATATAACCCACATAAACAAAAACTCTTTGGGGGGGGGGGGGGGTCACTGATAATTGTGAAGAGCTGTAACATGGCCCGGCCAGTGTGGTTCAGTGGTGGAGCGGTGACCTATTATATCAATAACCCTTTCGAATTCAGCAAGTTCCAGATCTGTTTCAAAGCACACACATCCGTGCCGCTCACCTCATCATTCTTCAGGGCCATGAAGTAGTAGTGGATGTTTTTGTTCCGTGCGTACTCCTTCACCCGGGCTTTAAACTCTTTATGATCAAGGACCTCTCCACAGTACTCCAGGACAAAGGTGTTCCTGGAACAAAGGAAGAATAGCAGTTCCTGCCTAGGGACACTTTCTTACATGGAAAATACATACGTCCGAGCAAAATTAGTGAATTTAAAGAAATATTCCAAAGCGGATAAAACTGGTATTGCACAAGACGTAAGTAAAAATATGTGTGAAGTACCTAGCATCTACTCCAGGTTAATTTCCTCCTTCCGAATACTTTTAAGAGTGTTGATTCTAAGAAGCTTTGATAATTTATACATAGTGCCCAGATGCACATCCTTATTCTAACTAGGTATTAAAACAAACTTGCAACTCTGGTTTTCATTATCATGAAAAGAATGCTTCACAGATACACCTCTGAAGAAATCAGGAAGCCCTGAAAGATTAGAGGCTTTATGTTCCAGGAAAACAGAAGGCAAGGTAAACAAACATAGCAGCCCTTCTACTGCCTTTACCATCGAAGGTCTCAAACAAAGTTAAAGGTCAAATATGCTGTTTCTGCCCTGGCCGGTCTGGCACAGAGCTTAGAGTGTCAGCCTGTGGACCGAAGGTCTCGGGCTCCATTCCTGGTTAAGGGCATGTACCTCGGTTGCAGGTTCGGATCCCCATCCCCAATCAGGGTGCATGCGGAAGGCAACCAATCGATGTGTCTCTCTCACGTTGATGTTTCTCTCTCTCTGTCTCCCCCGAACCAACTGCCTCCCTTCCACTCTCTCTAAAAATCAATGGAAAAAATATACTCGGGTGAGGATTTTTTTTAAAATGCTGTTTCTCTGGCTACGTTCTCTTTAAGTTTTCTCGAGCATTTATCAATAATAATTATTAATTTCTCTCTTTGGCTTCTTTCAGGTACTTTCTATCCTTGATTGTTCTTTCCTTGGTTATTTACTTATTTTATTCTCTACTGAAATATTAAATTCTCATTCTTCCCCCCTTCCCTTTATTCTATAAAAGCTCATTCCCACCAGTGACTTCATGTATTACTACCTCCATGTAGTCAAATGCTTCTCTATGCATTGACCTGGAAGTCTTATCTTACCCCTTCAAAAGGAATATGCCCTCACTCTAACTGGAGACTTTAACTTATGTTTTTTTGTTAATCCTCACCCAAGGATAGAGTTTTCCATTGATTTTTAGGGAGAGTGGAAGAGAGGGAAAGACAGAGAACCCAGCTAGGGCTAACCAGAGATTTTTAAAATGTAAAAATGTGCCGAAACCGGTTTGGCTCAGTGGATAGAGCATCGGCCTGCGGACTGAAAGGTCCCAGGTTCGATTCTGGTCAAGGGCATGTACCTGGGTTGCGGGCACATCCCCAGTGGGAGATGTGCAGGAGGCAGCTGGTCGATGTTTCTCTCTCATCGATGTTTCTGACTCTCTATCTCTCTCCCTTCCTCCCTGTAAAAAATCAATAAATAAAATAAAATAAAATGTAAAAATGTAAATCATTTCTATTTGCTTACAACTTGTTGATATAATCAGTGTACTAATTAAAGAAGAAATTAATTGCCAGTTGAAAAATAATTAAACCCTTTTAGTTTAGAAAATAAAGCAGTTATTAACACGAGAGAAAACCAAGATGGCGGCATAGGTTAACGCCGGAGTTTGCTGCCTCGAACAACCAATTCAAAAATACAACTAAAAGACGGAACGGACATCATCCAGAACCACAGGAAGGCTGGCTGAGTGGAAGTTCTACAACTAGGAGGAACTGAGAATCAGAGGAGGCGCAGTGCTGAAGTAAAATACTAAGGTGTGGAGTGCGCGCAGCGCGGGCTGGTGGCTGAGGGCACGGTTGTCTGTTTCAATCCGGAGGGAGCCTCAGACTCAGAGCTCCAGATCCGGGCGAGTCTCTAGGGACCCAGACTCAAACGGGAGAAGCGGGACTGTCTGGCTTCGGTCCCTCCGAGGTTTGCAGCGGTTGCTGGGACCGAGAGGCAGAGCCCCTGGGGACGGACTGAGAGCAGCCATAACTGCTCCCTCCTCTGCCCTGTTGATCCCGTGGGACCCGCCCCGCCCAAGCCCTGCACAGAGCCATTTGCCGGATAGCCTCAGGCAAAGGCTAGATTAGCACCTCCCTAGAGGACAGAAGTTCTCCCACTGCAAACACAGCTGATTCTCACAGCCAGTTGTCCTGGAGGTCAAGTAGTAATTACCTACAACAATCAAGGCTTGACTACAAGACTGCTCACAGAGACCACAAGGGGGTGCACCAAGAGTGTCTACCTCAGGTAATTGGGACACTTAACACGGAAAGCCACTCTATCGACACAGCGAAGCATAAAAAAATGCCAAGACAAAGAAACAGGCCAAAAAGGACAGAACCAGAGGAAAGCAGGCTACTGGATATAGAATTCAAAACCACACTTTTGAGGTCTCTCAAGAGGCTTCTAGAGGCTGTCGATAAACTTGATGAGATGTACAGGAAATCTAATGAGACCCTCGATGGTGTGATAAAGGACCAACTAGAAAGTAAGCATACACTGACTGAAATAAAGACTATTATACAGACTCCCAACAGCAGACCAGAGGAGCGCAAGAATCAAGTCAAAGATTTGAAATGCGAGGAAGCAAAAAACACCCAACCGGAAAAGCAAAATGAAAAAAGAATCCGAAAGTGTGAAGATAGTGTAAGGAGCCTCTGGGACAGCTACAAGCGTACCAACATCAGAATTATAGGGGTGCCAGAAGATGAGAGAGAGAGCAAGATATTGAGAACCTATTTGAAGAAATAATGGCAGAAAACTTCCCCTACTTGGTGAAAGAAATAGACTTCCAAGTTCAGGAAGCGCAGAGAACCCCAAACAAAAGGAATCCAAAGAGGACCACACCAAGACACATCATCATTAAAATGCCAAGAGCAAAAGACAAAGAGAGAACCTTAAAAGCAGCAAGAGAAAGAGACTCAATTACCTACAAGGGAATACCCATACGACTGTCAGCTGATTTCTCAACAGAAACTTTGCAGGCCAGAAGGGAGTGGCAAGAAATATTCAAAGTGATGAATACCAAGAACCTACAACCAAGACTACTTTATCCAGCAAAGCTATCATTCAGAAGTGAAGGCCAGATAAAGAGCTTCACAGATAAGAAAAAGCTAAAGGAGTTCATCACCACCAAACCAGTATTATATGAAATGCTGAAAGGTATCCTTTAAGAAGAAGAAGAAGAAGAAAAAGGTAAAGATACAAATTATGAACAACAAATACGCATCTATCACCAAGTGAATCTAAGAATCAAGTGAATAAATAATCTGATGAACAGAATGAACTGGTGATTATAAAAGAATCAGGGACATAGAAAGGGAATGGACTGACTATGCTTGGGGGGGGAAGGGGTGTGGGAAATGCGGGAAGAGACTGGACAAAAATCATGCACCTATGGATGAGGACAGTGGGTGGGGAGTGAGGGCAGAGGGTAGGGTGGGAACTGGGAGGAGGGGAGTTATGGGGGAAAAAAGAGGAACAAATGTAATAATCTGAACAATAAAGATTTAGTTATTAAAAAAAACAAATGAGAAAAAAACAATTATATAAAAGAAGCAAACCTTCAAAACAGGATTATAATGGTATTATACATGCATCTGTGCAGCAATCCATCACAAACACATCTAAATCTCAATAATCAAAATCTATTACTCACAGATAACCCTGAAAGGTCTAATAACTATTGTTATAAACAACACTTAAATGTTCCTTTCCAACCTCAGAAGCTTATCATTTGGTAAGAAATGTATTAGAATGACGACAAAATTTGAGCTCTTATACGGTTGGACTCTCCACTTTCTGGATTAGTCCCCTCTCTTGAGAAAAAGAAAAAAAATAACATCACAGGCTGACATGTAGGTTAAATATGATAATAACTAGCTATAAAACATACCTTATGCAGGATTTGGAAGCTCATTCGTAAAAACACATCCATTTCCTTTCCTAACAAAAACTAAATGCTCCTCCCTGAACTTGCTCATTTAAAGCTCATTTAAAGCGGACTGAGAGTGGCCATAGCTGCTCCCTCCCCCCCGCCCTGTTGAGCCCGCCCCGCCCAAACCCTGCACACAGCCATTTGCCGATCGCCTCAGGCAAGGGCTGGACTAGCGCCTCCCCTGAGGACTGAAGTTTTCTCACAGCTGATTTCCACCGCCAGTCGGCCTGGTGGTCAAATCCCTCTAGTGTTAACTACAACAATTAAGGCTTGGCTAGAACAAGACTGCGCACAGAGACCACAAGGGGGTGCACCAAGAAAGCATAAAAGATACGGAGACAAAAAAACATGACAGAAATGGAGGATATGGAGCTAAGAATCGCAATTTTGAGGGCTTGCCATAAATTTGTGCAGAGCCTCACGAAAACTAATGAGACCCTCGATGCTACGATAAAGAAATTAGAAAGTAAGCATACACGGACTGAAATAAAGAATATTATACCCAATAGCAGACCAGAGGAGCACAAGAATCAAACCAGATTCGACAAAAAACACCCAATTGGAAAAGCAAAATGAAAAAAGAATCCGAAAGTGTGAAGATAGTGTAAGGAGCCTCTGGGACAGCTTTAAGCGGACTAATATCAGAGTCATTGGAGTGCCAGAAGATGAGAGACAGCAAGATATTGAAAACCTATTTCAAGAAATAATGGCAGAAAACTTCCCCCACCTGGAGAAAGAAATGGACTTACAGGTCCAAGAAGCGCAGAGAACCCCAAACAAAAGGAATCCAAAGAGGACCACACCAAGACACATCATCATTAAAATGCCAAGAGCAAAAGACAAAGAGAAAATCTTAAAAGCAGCAAGAGAAAGAGGCTCAATTACCTACAAGGGAATACCCATACGACTGTCAGCTGATTTCTCAACAGAAACTTTGCAGGCCAGAAGGGAATGGCAAGAAATATTCAAAGTGATGAATACCAAGAACCTACAACCAAGATTACTTTATCCAGCAAAGCTATCATTCAGAACTGAAGGTCAGATAAAGAGCTTCACAGATAAGGAAAAGCTAAAGGAGTTCATCACCACCAAACCAGTATTATATGAAATGTTGAAAGGTATCCTTTAAGAAGAGAAGAAGAAAAAGGTAAAGATACAAATTATGAACAACAAATATGCATCTATCAACAAATGAATCTAAGAATCAAGTGAATAAATAACCTGATGTACAGAATGAACTGGTGACTATAATGAATCAGGGACATAGAAAGGGAATGGACTGACTATTCTTGGGGGGAAAGGGGTGTGGGAGATGCGGGAAGTGACTGGACAAAAATCATGCACCTATGGATGAACTCAGTGGGTGGGGAGTGAGGGTGGAGGGTGGGGTGGGAGCTGGAAGGAGGGGAGTTATGGGGGGAAAAAAGAGGAACAAATGTAATAATCTGAACAATAAAGATTTAAAAAAAAAAAAAAAATTTTTAAAAAGACTCAAAGAGAACAGCCTGGCTGGCTTAGGTCCCTGAAAATCTGTATCTAGACCAGAGTTAGTTACTTTGGAAATGCACTGGCCTAAACTGGGAAGTTCTATGTCATTAACTATGTTCAAAGGAAGCTTAGCCTATTATTTGTTTAAAATATTATAAAGTATCCAACAAAGTCGATATAGAATACAACACGATGATTCTGTAGAGAAGGAAATATATGAGGTTCTGACTGTCCCCTCTTCATATAATGAAATGTGTTCTTTTTCCTGGTTGGTTCCCAAAAGACCAGACTGATACAAACATCATTTCCTACTTTCACAAGAAAAACAGAATGATTTGGCTTTTAGAAGATAGATGAAATTTCTCAGGAAATGAAATTGCCTGGTAGTGGTAGTCGTGGTGAGGGTTAGGTTGTTACCTGTGGGGATTCCTGTGACTACACATAATAAACAGACTAAAAACCCTCGCCCCATTCCAATCCCATCTAAGGGTGGCCATGTGATTAGAGGATTCTGAAGGAATAGTTGTGCCTGAGTTCCTAGAATCCAGCAAATGTTTTTTCTTCCTTTATTCCTTTTGTGTATTTAAATCATAAACACATATCCCCAGCTAGTGCTGCCCAGTGGTTGAGCATCAACCTATGAACCAGGAGGTCATGGTTGGATTCCTGGTCAGGGCTGCAGGCTTGATACCCAGTGTGGGGCGTGCAGGAGGCAGCCAATCAATGATTCCCTCTCATCACTGATGTTTCTACCTCTCTCTCCCTCTCCCTTCCTCTCTGAAATCAATAAAAATATATATTTTTAAAATGAAATAAACACATTTAACCTGTATTACTTAACTTTATAAGAAAAAGGCATAAGAATATTTTAATATGTGATATGTGACAAAGTTATGTTTAAAGGAAATATTGAATATGGTAGAAAAGAAAGTGAATCTTTCACTGCATTACATATAAGTTTACACGCGTTAGGTGGAAGCAACATACAAATGCTTATGGAGTGTCTGTCAAGTCTCAATTCTTCGATTCTCTGCCTCAACACCCTCAGATAGTGTCTACTCTGATCCAAAATCAGTTTCATATAAACTAATATATTCTGTTCTTACTTCTTTTTACCTTTACAAAATTTCACAAGAATTTTGGGGATCTATAGCCAATACTTCAGCAATTGTTTGGAATTAAAAGAAACATAACTATTAGACAAAAAAGGACCTGCTTAGTCCAAATGTCAAAAATGTCCTTCTTTTATATCCACACAGACAGGAGAGGCGGTTCCCCCCCCCCACAAAAGTGGATTTTTTTACACAGCAGCTACTAGGTGGCCACTCTGCACAATAAACATTATTACACGTCAGTGTAGCAGACAAATTATTTTCCTACAAAGTATCTCATCAACTTCAACAACACGAAAATGAGGTGAAAAGTGATGAAACCGCCACTTACGAAGGAAGGTCTTTGGCAGCTCTCAAGCCCCAGCCTTTCTTCTCTGTGAGTATGACTTCCACATCTGCATGCTGTTTTCTCTGAAATCGTCTATTGGAACAGTAATCCCCATTTGGACACCGAGAAGAACTGTGGGAAATGAAGCACATTAAACGTTTGCTCGAGTGCACACTACACCCCTCGCTTTCTGGCACCGACAGCCTATGTGTGGTAGACGCCCGGGTGAGCCGTCCTCGGGAACCCCTTCCACCATGAAGGGGTCCTTGAACTGGAGGATGCCCGCAACAGTCCTGTCGCCTCGCCATCACCCCTCTGGGTGTCTCGGACACATGTCCAGGCGTCCTCCTGACAACTCTGCAGGGCTCATTTATGTTCTATCCGGCACCTTCTCTTATATTCCACTCCAATCATCATTAATTTGATCTTCTGAATGTAACTAACTGATCTACATTTAAGAGAAACTAAAGCCACCATTAAACATCCTTGTTCAGAGTAAACACAATATAAAGTGGCAAGCCTACTCCCCATGTATATTAGATAAAAATAATAAAATCAAACATTCACTGAATTCTCAGTAGTCCCAAACTGGCAGAAACAAAGGTTTAAATGCTGAGTAAGGCTAAAATAGGAATTACCAATCACTTCCAATACATTATATCTTGTCAAACTAATAGTAAATATGTTCATAGATGTTCAAAGGAGGAAGATTCACGTTCGAGTGAGGTGGCAAAGGAAAGCTTTCAGAGGGAGCAGGATTGAAGCAGAGCCTCTAACGACCCCACGACACGGACAGTAAGGAAAACAAGAGACTGCAGCAGTGCCGTCTGTGTGCAGAAACAGGAAGAAGGCCCACTAGAGCAGAGGTCCTCAAACCTTTTAAACGGGGGGCCAGTTCACTGTCCCTCAGACATTCCACACATGCGCACTGCGGGCCTGGGACAGCTGCTCAGCAGGACAGGCAGCGGCGGGCCGGATCAATGTTTTCGGCGGGCCGGATTAATGTTTTCGGCGGGCCGGGTCAACGTTTTCGGCGGGCCTGGTCAATGTTTTCGGCAGGCCGGATCAATGTTTTCGGCGGGCCGGATCAATGTTTTCGGCGGGCCGGGTCAATGTTTTCGGCGGGCCGGATAAACGTTTTCGGCGGGCCGCAGTTTGAGGCCCCCTGCACTAGAGGAAGCGGAGCTAACACTGCTAAGGGTAACTGGTTGCTGGAAGATGGAGAGGAAGGTGCTGCTTTACTTTGAGGGGCTCTGAATACCAGGCTCAATCTGAACACAATCCCAAGGACAACCGAAGGTTTGAGCATGGGAATAACATGAAGAAACTCTGCACTTCATTCCTATGGAGCAAGGCTGCAAGAAAAGCCAGAGACTGCAGAGACCAGGGCAACAGTGCCAAGTCAGGGGAACAGGGCTCATTCTCTGTCTCTTCTTCGTACACGTACACGTCATCCTACTTTTAGTTTAGGTCAAGGAATACTAAAAATGCTTTCTCTCCTTTTTGTTTACAGTATCTATGTTTTATTTTTATAACGTAACATGAGCAAAACCAAAAACTTAGCCTTGAAAAAAACATTCATTAACACTAAAAATAAGGTAACCATACCATAAATCACCTTTAATAGTCTTTTCATGTTAAAAAAAATTTATCAGACATTTCTTAATGTATAGATATTCGCTATTTATAAAAAAATATATAGAAGCAAATGCCTACCAATAGGGAATCAATACTGAGGGGTTAACTATGAATAGAATATCTAAGGCAGCTAAGGGAAAGATTGAGGTAGGTCCTTTATGCATGGCTCTGAATAGGTCTTCAAAGCATTTTTATTAAGTGTGTGTATGGCGGGGGCGAAGGGGAAGAGAACAAAGATTTTAAAAGTAGATACAGTAAGATTTAATTTACTTATGTTGACATAGACATAAAACTTACCTGGAAAGACTACAAAGAGAGACTGCGGTTTGGGAGAGAAATACATTTTATTTTATGAATTTTTTTAAATAATAAGGTTTTATCTCATTTTACAGTAAAAGCTAATGAATAACAACACTCACCTCTCAAGACAAACATTATAAGAAATAAAAGGAGACCGGATAAAAATTAATTATTACATGATTAGCATTTTAGGGCTACTTTACAGGGCATTTACAATGTGTATTATAATCTAGTACAAAATATAAGGGAAAGAGCTTTATTGCTTATAAACACTCAACAAAAGATGGAAGGAAAAAGGTGAAAGTTTGCTCTTCGCTAATAATTCTTAGTATTGAGACACTTCATAGAGCTGAACAGAAGCAAAGCCTTCTCAGGCCCTTACCATTCGATCATGAGGAGGCGGTTGAGGCAGTCTTCCCCACAGGCTACTTCACCTTGAGCTCGCTCCTCTTTAGAAAGAGGTGCGCACTCGCACTGCATCCGCTTAATGTCCCGATGGGACTTATTCTTCTTTCTAGTGGGTAAAATTTTATAAAAAAAAACGGTTAAACGAACCTCCTGGCAATGACACTGCACACACAATCAAACCATGTGCTAGCTCTCATTAGCTTCACCTCAATCATTCAAAAGGAAGAAGACATCCAATCACCAGGATTTGTGAGACGGGAACATGACTAATTATTTTGCAAAAAAGATGAGAGGCAACATGAACCCTGGCAGATGGGACAAGGGATAAGTTCAAGTCTGTCACTTTGTACTCAGCCCCTATTCCCTAGTCCAGGTCAGCTAAGCCAGGGATTTTGTGCAATTTCACGTGTTAATACTCAACGTTTGGCTCAGGAGAAAAACAGGAAAACCCATGAGTACCAAATAGTGACATTGCTAATTAAAGAGTTTAAAATCAGTCCTCAAGGATGAACAAATAACAGCTGAGACACAGGCTGAGGAAGAAAGGGAGTTGCTAAAAAAAAAAGTTTTAAATTAAGAGTTTAACTCAAATCTTTCAGAGAATCTTTCAGCAACATCACATTTGTACAAAATCCTACTTAAAAGAAAAATGAACTATTTAAAAAAGAATTTAAACCTCATTTACAAAAAAACGTAAATGAATATAACTGTAGGAAATCCTTTACACCAAAGGAGGGGGGGGGGAGTTACTTTTAAATAGAAAAAAATTTCTGATGAGACCTAACTTTACAATGAGATCTTTTATCTCATCCACAATATAAAATAAAGCCCTGGCCAGTTTGGCTCAGTGGATAGAGTGTTACCCTGTGAACTGAAGGGTCCTGAGTTCAATTCTGGTCAGGGGCACATGCCTGGACTGCGGGCTCGATCCCCAGTAGGGGGCATGCAGGAGGCAGCCGATCAATGATTCTCTCTCATCCTTGATGTTTCTATTTTCTATACCTCTCTCCCTCTCCCTTCCTCTCTGAAATCAATAAAAATATATTTAAAGAAATAAAAATTCCTCATCAAAAAAATTTTGAATACTTAATGGGATGGCAAGGTTAAACTAGAGGAGAAATTTCCATAAGGAGAAAGTGGGTAGTTAGAAGACTACAGATTTTTTTTAAAAGGCAGATTCAGCATATATTTATATTGGGAAAATGAGATTAGTGCAAGGGGTGAAAGCAAGCATATGAGAACTTCTGGAGTAAGTAGAGGAATATGTTTTCATTACTCCTATTCTCATTATACCTTGTTTCATGTTAGGGATTTGTGGCAAACCATTTTAACATCTATTTCTAAAACATGTTTTGCTATTGCCAAATTTAACCTATTAACAATAGACTAAAAAGCCTGACAAACCCATATTCTATCCTAGTTCCAGCTGTACAAAGTAAAGATACTTCATTCTGAACTTTTTTGAAAAGTAGAGGGGAAAAAATCGAAACTAACTACTTTTTACTTCTCTAAGAGTAGACTATTTTAGTGCGACTTGGGTTTCATTTTCTGCCAGTTTCACATGTAAAAGGAATTTTTAAAAAATTGGCTGGCCTAAATTATACTTCTAGAACTATAAGGTAATGAGACACCCCTCCGGGGTGGGGGGCATCTAAATAAGTAAATACACGTTAAAAATCTACGTTTTAGACTTTTCTATTTATATTTTATCATGCAATTACATTTCCTACAATGAAGGTCATATATTCTGAATTGTTGAAAACTAATGTTTTAAAAATGTTAAAATCTGTCAGATTATTAATGATGTTTACCTTTCTGTTAAATAAACATTTTCTTCAATCAGATCAAAGTAACAAGGCATCTTCCCCTGCTTGGCGCATTCCTTCCATCGCTGGGGGTCTCTGAAGTCCTCCATGACACAGGAAGGCCCTGCCAGCGCCGAGCCTGGGGGCGCTGCCGTCTCACACAGCTGTGCCTCCACTCGCACCTTCTTTCTGTCCTGAAGCTCACCATCACTTTCAGAATCACTCTCCAATTCCTGCCTCCTTTTTTTAGGAGGCCCTCTATCTTTCATATCACTTTTTTCTAAGTTTTTTGAAAGAGCTTTCTTGTCATTTATGACTAATGAGTCCTTAATGGAATTGCTGCTTATTTCAGGTGCTTGCACTGACCCCTTGTCCTGCTGAAGGGATACAAAAAATTTACCGGACTGGCTTGAAAACTGCGATCCTACCCGAGGGTCCCAATTCTCTTCCTCTTCACGATCATCTGTTAAGGAATCTGGTACCTGACCTTGAACTCGATCATACACAACCCCAGTTCCAGGAGGTCTACCTGCTGACCTGGGGTCCCAGTAGCCATTGCCTTGCCAAGAACTCCGTGTCCCAGCATATGGCTCTGCGCCCTGCTGATACTTGTGTCCAGCACGGCCTCCGTAGCTGCTGTCCGGCTGCTGGTACGTGGTCGTCGGCTTTTCTTGTGGAGAGAAGTCCCAGCCCGTGTTCCTGAGCTCTTCCGATGAATGGAAGCCATCCACTCGGGAGATGTCGTAAGAGGAAGAGAAGTTCAATTCTGTTCTTCCCAGTCTACTATCTGGCCTATCAGGGAAAGGGGTCTGTTGCCAACACTTATTTTGAACATCTTCAAAATCATCAGAAGAATAAAGTGGCAGCTCCTCTTGCCTGGCAGCTATTTTGGCTCTCAGTGTTTCTTCAAAACCTGGATGACCTCCAGGGTCCGACTTTACATCAGAATGACTTGTACTATCAACTCCGTCACTCTGAGGGTGAGCAATTTCAGTCAGGTGGTTGTCTATCTGTTTTCTGCTCATCTGAGTGAAACACATTTCTGAACTCTTCTCTGTTCCTTTATGAAGGAAGAACTTCTCCGTTTGAGGACAGGCTTTACTTGCTATGCTCTCAAATTTTTCCTCATATGAATGCCTCCTTGGCTCCAATCTCTCATCTTCCCAGTGGTCAGAATAGTGTCTGTAACTGTGACTGCTCCGAGAAGAACACGGACTGGTTTCTTCCATCGGCAAAGTCGAATTCTTTGGCACAACCACCACCGACTGAAGACGGTTCCTGGGAAGACTGCTGTCGTCAGAATCTGTCTCTTCCGAATCGCTTTCATCACTTGAACTTTCAGAGGAACCAGAATACTCTTCGTGAACAGTAGACACGATCTCTGAGGCATGACCACTACTGTCACACTTTAAGGTGTATGTCATATACTCGCTGTCTTCCGTGGTTAAATTCAACTCACAAGAAGAAAATACAACTTCTGAATCATCAGAAGTGTGTTCATGTCCTCTTCTTCCTTCTTCATCTAAAGAGATTTCTGGTCTTCCTCTTTTGTCAGGCAACATGCTATTCCCTTCTTCTTGAGCCTCATGCAGACATTTCCCAGATAACCCATTATTATGCCTGTTTTCCCAGGAAGCAACCCCCCTACCTAAAGCAGGAAGGCCACTGCCTACTTCTAGCATTTCTTTTTCTCCATGCTTTGCAAACTCTGTGCTTTTACTCTTCAGAACAGCACCCAAAACTGGAGATGTGTTCTCTCCACACTGCAAGAGAGCTAAACTGTCCACTGTTATTCCTGGTGGAAGACTCTGAAGAGATGAAGCAATGCCTGAACTCTCTATAGGTTGATATAAATCATCAAAATGATTAACAGAAGCCGAACTAGCACTACCAACACTCTTATATTCCTTACATGCAAATTTTGAGTGCTGATCTGTCAGACTTCTATTATCACATATAACTGTTTTTGATTTCAAATGCACGTTCATAAAGCTATTTGAAGAAATCTTCCTAACTGGAGGCTCAGTATCTTCAGCTGCAGAATGACACAAAGAAGGGTTGTTGTCATTTGAAGCACAATACACATCTGAATCTTTGGTTTTACAGCTAGAAACTCTCATATCAACTGGTTCTTTAACTACTGTTTTGCAGTAATCTACAGTCATAACAGGCGAAGACATGAGTTTATCTTGGTGTGGTGACACCGGAGGTTCTGTTTCTCTAAATGGGCTTTCTGCCTTACTATACTGCATGCAAATATCGTCCAAGTCTTTTTCTTTACAACTGTCAATGTTCTGAAATCCATTTGATGAAAGCACACATGCTTTGACCAAAGAGGATACCTCCGATCCAGTCACACTGTCATCAGAAGACATCAAGACAGTGTCAGTTTTAGAAGTGCAAAATGTTACCAAATCAGATTCTGCATCAGGAGATCCATTTATATTTAATTCCATGGGACAGTAACTTCTTAACTGATCATTCTTCACTTTAGGTAAAGAATCTAATTCCTTAATACTATCATGGCTATCATGTCCTATAAATTCAGATTTAAAAATAGGCGATTCTTCTAGCTTTTTAAAAGCTGGTGAATCATTTAATCGATTTGATAGAGGAGGAGATCCCGTCTTTTCTCTTTCAGGAAGTTTACTAATCACTCTGACTTCACTACCCTTTGAACAATGAGTCTGTAAACTAAACGAATGAGTGTGTTTGATTTCCTCAGTTAATTCTGCACAACAGAAAGAATTTTTTGATTTATCAGATTTGGATATAGATTTTGAAGGAGCAGATTTATAACGGGAAGCACTGTTTTCGTGCTTGGAATATGATGACCCCCGTCGGAATCCCAGTTCATTAAGGGGAGAACAACACCTTTTCATTGCTTCATTTTCTGAAGTCCTTCTGGATTCTCTTTCTGGCTTTGAAGAATACTTCCCTCTTTTCTCCATCTCTGAGTGAGATTCGGTTTTGCAGTCCCGATCGGATTTAGAATAGGATGATGATGCCCTTGGGTCTCTGTAAGAGGAATGAGATGAGGTGCGCCTCGAGTATGTCTTTTTATACTCATCTTCGGAATCAGAACTCTCTCGTGCCCTGTTATCTGTATGCGGCCGAGAATAACGTGCCCTCTCTCGATAAGGGGAACGGTAGCGACGATCAGAGTCATAATAATGGGATCGTTCTGACCGGGAATAAGATAAGCTAGTTCTAGAGCCTCTGTCAGATCTAGAACGAGATCTGCTTCGCCTTCGCTCTCTCTCTGATCGACATCGAGAGGACATATACCGAGTATCTCTTTCAAGTTTTGAGTAACTAAAATACTTATCATCTCTTTCTGTTTTAGATCGTGAAGATTTCCCTAAATCCTCACTTTTTAAAGGTGCTAAGCTCTTTTTTGAATCTCTTTCCTTTTCAATGCTTGCTGGAAATTTTAAATCATGTGATCTCTGACTTGAGGAAGTCCGGACAGAATCTTCATCAGATTCTGAACCAAGAAAGGTGCTTTCAGATTGTGAGGGTTTCTTCTTAGAACCTGTCTTTCTTGAGCTCAGACTCCTCTTAGAACTATCTGGACTTTCCTCCTCCTTCCCAATATGGGAATCTTCTTTTTGTGAGGGAAGATGTGCTTGCTCACTCAAAGTCGGAGCTATGTGTTCTTCTGAACTATTCGATACAGTGTCCTGCTTAGTGTCCACTTCCGAAGATTCCGGTTCAATTGTAACTGGTGGTTCCTTCAAGGCTCTAACTGTTAAATCTACCGGTGCTGTCATCAGAACCATTATTGGTGCATGTGGCAAGGCCACTGGCTCTGTTATTGGTGCTGGTGGTGAGGGTACTGTGGCTTGGGGAGGTGGAGGAGGTGGAGGAGGTGGAGATGAAGGCGGTGAGTCTACAGTTGTTGATTCTGCTATGACTGCTGGTAACGGTACTGTGGGCGGAGGTGATGTCACTGGTGTGGTCGCAGCTAGCAGTGGCCTGGATGTTACATGAAGCAGATGTTTCTTAAAATGAATTTTTCCCAATTCTACCCTTGATTTTGGTGGGGAAGAGTCTTCTGCAGTAGATAAGGTCTCGCCAACATCCATTTTAATTTTAGGGGTCAAGTCTACTTGAAGAGGTACAGCTGGGGAGGTTGGAGTATCACTTTGCTTGTCATTGCCAAGTGCAGTCAGAAACCTGTTTGGCAAAGTTTTCTTTGTAAGGCTGAAGCTGAATGACACCTTCTGTCGTCCCTGTTCCTCCAAATTAACTTTTGTCTTGGTGCCTTTGGGCAAAAACCGACTAGAAGCAACACCTTTGAACACCGGTCCTTTGATGAAACCTGTTTTCTGCACATTTTCAATCTTTGCCTAGAAATGAACAAAACAAGCAGTTACTACTACAACAAAGTTACTTTCAAATGGCTATCATCACAGTTTTAAACATCAGGGGAATTAAGTCTTTTGTTTTTTAATGACAAACAGTATAACTTTCAATAAGTACTTTAGTATTTTTTTTCTTTATTGGCTTTATTGATTAAGGTATTACGTATGTGTCCTTATCTCCCCCCCCCTCCCCCCATGTCTGTGTCCATTGGTCAGGCGTATATGCATGCATACAAGTCCTTTGGTTGCTCTCTCCCTCTTACCCCCAACCCTCCCCCACCTTCCCTCTGAGGTTTGACTGTCTGATCGCTGCTTCTCTGTCTCTGGATCTGTTTTTGTTCATCAGTTTATGTTATTCATTATATTCCACAAATAAGTGAGATCATGTGATATTTATCTTTCTCTGACTGACTTATTTCACTTAGCATAATGCTCTCCAGGTCCATCCAGGCTGTTGCAAATGGTAAGAACTCCTTCTTTTTTACAGCAGCGTAGTATTCCATTGTGTAGATGTACCACAGTTTTCTGATCCACTCATCTGCTGATGGGCATTTAGGCTGTTTCCAAATCTTAGCTATGGTAAATTGTGCTGCTATGAACATAGGGATGCATATATCCTTTCTGATTGGTGTTTCTAGTTTCTTGGGATATATTGCTAGAAGTGGGATTACTGGGTCAAATGGGAGTTCCATTTTTAGGTTTTTTTTTTTGAGAAAACTCCATACTGTTCCCCACAGTGGCTGCACCAGTCTGCATTCCCACCAGCAGTGCACGAGGAGTACTTTAGTATTTTTAAAAATTAAAAACATACTCCAAAATTTGGAAAATAATAAAGCCCCAAGTACCCACCTATGTTCCACAACCAAAGCCTCCCATCTCACTCACTGTACAGATGAAGTCTGAGGCCTCTCTGCCTTCTCTGCCTTGGCACACTATCACTCTCTCTGCCTAGGCCCAACCCATCAGGCCACGCTGATGTGCAGTCTGATCCTACTATATGAGGGGCAACTACAAATATAATTTAACACTTGGAGTGGGGGAAACGAGTTAAGTCGGCTCGCGTGAATTGCGCGTACTCCGCGGGAGCCGTCTTAACTCGGTTCATATAGATTTGCGGTGGAGTGCGGGAAACGTGTAAACTCGGGCCGATTGTAACTGCGTATTACCAAATATTTGTTTGTTTGCCGTTCACAAAGATACCTACCTGCGTATGCGAACCGTTTCATACCCATTGGGGTAATAGGTATCATAAAAATCCCTGATTTTGCGCGGGAAACCTAAATAATTGCCCGCGCCATCTTATATTTTGGCGGGAAATTCACCCCACACCGGAGTGTTAAGAAGACTTCTCCCGCCCTGACCAGTTTGGCTCAGTGGATAGAGCATCGGCCTGCAGACTGAAGGGTCCCAGGTTCGATTCTGGTCAAGGGCATGTACCTTGGTTGCAGGCACATCCCCAGCAGGGAGTGTGCAGGAGGCGGCTGATAGACGTTTCTCCCTCATTGATGTTTCTAACTCTCTATTCCTCTCCCTTCCTCTCTGTAAAACATCAATAAAATATATTTTTTTTAAAAGAAGACTTCTCCCTCCATTATTAGCCAAACCACCAAAGGAAAGTTAAAGGCATAACCTACGGTGTAGCCCAGAACTTCAGAAAAATTGACAACAGACCCAAGCCTGAATTAAAGATGGACCGTTGCCATCTGCAGCATTCTTCTAGTAGATGTTCTCTTATCAACTCTGGCTGTTTAAGAGAATAGCTTTCCCCCCAACGTAGTAAAATCTAAAACCAGCTTTCGAAATTATACAGTGGCCATTCAAGTGGAAAGGTATCTTCACATGCATTCCCACAGAGCAGCACTTAAGTACTTATAAAAACAGATTCCACTTTTCAAAATAAATCTTCCCTGGAAGCTCAGTCTGTGAAAACAAGGTGAGAAGCGGCCTCTAGCCTGGCGGGCGTGGCTCAGTGGTGGAGAGTCAACCCGTGCGCTCGGAGGACACCGGTTCAATTCCTGGTCGGGCACATGCCTGGGTTTCAGGCTTGATCCCCAGAAGAGGGTGTGAGAGAAATAACTGATCGATGTTTCTCTCTCCCTCCTTCCTCTCCCTTCTTCTTTAAAAGTCAGTAACATATTTTTTTGAAAAAGAAAAGGAACTCCCCAGAGCTGCTGGCTTCCTTTATCTTGCCTAAAGCTCTGGAAGTGCTAAAATTTAAAAACCATTTCCTTGATATATATAACGGCCCTCTCTAGAATAAGTTACTATGGATCCAAAACCAAAATTAAACAAAAACCATTACTTCATTTCACATTCCAAATAGCAAAATTTTAAATGGTTTCAATTCCACAATTACTAAATAACTAGTTAAATTATACTTACCTCATTTTCTTCTTCTCTATTGTCATCCAGCCAAGAAAGCATGCAAAAGAATAAAAAGAAATCATAAATACTTAAAACCAATTGAAATGAAAGTTGTTTTTTTTAATTAAAACTTAGGATACGTACAACCTACAGTATATTCTATACGAACTATCCATTCCTTCATGGCCTCGGGTACCTTTTAACATAGCAAATATTTGTTTTCTATGCTAGGTGCTAGAAATAAAAGGTGAAAAAAGCTGCCCTGGATAGAGCACTGGCCCATGGACTGAAGGGTCGACGGTTCAATTGCAGTCACGGGCACTTACCTCGGTGGCAGGCTCAATCCCCAGCCTTGGTCAGGGTACAGGCAGGAGGCAACCAACTGATGCGTGTGTCTCACATCAGTGTTTCTCTCTCTGTCTCCCCCCTCCCTTCCATTTTCAATGGAAAAATATCCTCGGTGAGGATTAACAACAAAAAAGGTGAATAAAGCTGAGTCCCCTGCCCTTAAAAAGCTTATAGCTATACATACAAAATATAATTTTGTTATAAAAGTAGGTACAAGGATAGAAATATGCTCAGTGCAAAGCAAAGAGTAAGATAAGGCCCAGCGGGTGGCTCAGCCGCCTGGAGCAGCATCCGTGCAAAAGGTTGTGGGTTGTGGGTTCAATTCCCGGTCAGACAACCAATTGGTGTTTCTCTCACATCAATGTTTCTTTCTCTCTCTCTCTCTCTCTCTCTCTCAATCAGGAAAAGCAAATCCTTGGGTGAGGACTAAAAAGAATAAGTTTAGTGAAAGGACAGGAATACAAAGAATCCTCCCTAAAAAAAAATGTAAATTTTTGAAAAATTTATTTGTAGGAAGACTGGGCAAAGGTACAGAGATTAAAACATAAAACTATTCATGTGCAAATAGACCCTAATAACTCCTATTAGCAGGTGTAAGCGTAAAGCAGGAAGAAGCCCTTAGTCAGGTGAAGGAGGAGGCAGTGGCCAGGTCCAGAGGCCAGGCTTCTCCTGAGGAGAAACGTATTTGGTAAGTCTTATGGGTCATGGTTCTCAAGCCTCTTCGGTGTATATTCAATAGTTTCTCGCTGAGGGCAAGGTCTACCCCTCTGCTGCACATCACAGCACGCCTCTCTCTGAGCTCCCAGTTCCCAGTGTGTCCAACGAAGGTAACCACAATGACTCAGGAATCCAGAGCCAAAGGTCTGGTGTGCACACGTACCCAAGGGCATGCGGGGAGAGGAGAGCTACAAAGGACATAAGACCGACAGCCAGGTTTATATGCTAAGCAGGTGGCTCCAGCCACTGCGGCCCACAACAAGTATTTTTGCAGCCCAGCCAATATAACAGTAAGAAACATTTTAATCAGAATTTTGTAACTTAATTTTTACAATATCCTGTTATACATCATTATTAATAATGAACTACAACATTTGCTAATGACTGATGACTACAATCGTGTTGCACTCATTTGCCTTACACACAGGCGCACCATTTCTCCCCACTAATACCAGCAACGAATCTTTTAGCAGCCGATGGCCATAAAGGAATGGACAACCAATGTCATTAGTCTTGACCTCACTTGTTTGGTGTGCACAACAGGAAATATTTCGCTTTCGGAGAACAAGAAAAATAGGTTTATTAGCGTTACGCTGATTCATTTGTGCAGTTATTCAGTGTCTGGTAAGTTAATGTTCAAGAAAAAATATTCATTTTTATTAAAATGTCCTATTATTTTATGTTAACGATGACTCATTTATTTCAGTCCTTTGTATTCAGCATGTCTCTATTGAAATAAACCTACATTTCTAGGAAAATTGAAGCTTTTGGGGTTTTTTGTGGCCCACATAAACTTAAACCTTGTTTATTTGGCCCATGTTAGCCTTTGAGTTTGACATGCTTGCTGTAGGCTATGTTGCAAGACTGGAATACATATATATAATAATCTGTTTTAAATGGCCCTTAAAAGAAATGTACAAAAAAACCTTTTCCCAAATGTAGGCCTAACGCCACCATAATTCAGTTCATTCACCAGCGTCTAAGGTAGCCATACAAAACCAAGTAAAAAAGGGTAAAAAAAAAAAAAACTACTTAGTAATGAAACCTGAAGCAGTGCCTAGGCTAAACACTTTTTTCTACTCCATAGAAACGACTCAAAATTTCACAGCCGTGCCCTGGCTGGTTTTGCTCAGTGGTTAGAGCGTCAGCCTGCGGACTGAAGGGTCCCGGGTTCGATTCCGATCAAGGGCATTTGCCTGAGTTGCAGCCTCCATCCCCAGGAGAGGGTGTGCAGGAGGCAGCCAATCAATGTTTCTCTCTCTCTCTCTCCCTCTCCCTTCCTCTCTGAATATATATAAATACCTGTAGTCTTCAAGGCATCACTCACAGCCGAGATGAAACGGCTGCATTTCATCCGAGCCGTGGTGTGCGTTTCCGCACGTCACACCTTGCAGATGCATCGCACCAGCACCAGCATCACCGAGGAGGTGGCAGTGTTTTTCCTCTTAGTGATTCATAAACTCATGTGTCTCACAACCCATGGCACTAGATCTGATTTAAATCCGTACACTGTGGAGTTTCCCAAACACTTGCAGTGCCATCTGTGTCTCTGCTCCCCTCTCAGTGGGCACTCGAGAGCACCCATGCTGTCTGCATGGGCCCTACACAGGAAGTGCTGGAGATCTGAGGAGACGGACCCTTCCCCAGCCTCAACAAGCAAATGAAGAGAAAATCCTGACAAACTGTGAAGAAAGTAATCACACGGTCAAAGGGCTGAAGAGACATTGTACGTGTGGAATTGGCTGGGGGGAGGGTGCATTTCAGAAATCAGACAACTGCTAGACAGAGATGGCAAGACATAGCCCATAACTTGATAATAAAATAAAAAGTTTATAATAAAAAGGGTATAAGCACATCGAAAATTTGGAGAAAATATCAAGTGTTTCATCCTAAGGGCATTTCATGTTAATAAAGAAAAGGCAAATTACAAACAAACAAACAGCGTCAGGGCCGGGTTAGCAGTGGTGTCTGAAACGGGACAGAAAAGGACAGAAAAGGGCAGTGCAGTGCCCACCTCACAGACTCTGAGCACGCTGGAAGAAAGGAGTCAGATCTTTCTAAATTCATACTCACCGATGAGAATAAACTACATAAAACTAGACCCCATGACAATATGAAATTGCCGAAGGGAACTGTGAAGAGGCAGAACTCAGAGCGAAGACAGGAGAACTGGTTGGTAACGAAAGGCAGGCACCAGTGCCACCGAAGACCGCACTGGTCAGTCACACAGAACGCATCCCAGCAGAGGCACAGCCAGTACGCGGAGCCCTTCCCTTCTCAAGGACTAAGTGATGACCTTCCCCATGAGGCGAGAAACAGGATTTTACAGCTTGTTTATTTGTTCAGGTTTGCTTCCATTTTAGCGTTCGTTTCTTTTTTAGGTTTCTAAACCTTTGGTCTCAACAAGCACAAATGAACACATCTGACCTGAAGGAGAAGCTGGAACTGCACTGAAGTCATGCGTGTTTCGACATTTATACACCTGGCCACTTACAGTGCCAAACATTCAAGACTTAAATTTAAACGCCTGACAGTCAACGATATGGAAGAGCACGTCAAAAAGAAAGTCTTCAGAAGAAAAGCTTTTATCACAAAGAATCACATCTACCTAGTTCCCTGCTTAGTTTATGGTCGTGCACGTGCACGTTTGCAAAGCTCTTTTAAGCAGAGTTAGTCCTTCAGGAGCCCAAGGTTTTGATTGGGCAATAGGTGTCCAGCTGACTACCATGAGTTAGCTGGGCTTAAGGCTACTGTGGCATGCAATCACCGATTACCCAATGGCTGTTTTACAAAGGCAACTCTGTGAACTGTAAGTGCAGTACTCTCATTGATCACAAGGCTGTTTGTTCAACAGTTACTAAGATCTACCTTTCTCACCCTGGCCAGTTTGGCTCTGGATAGAGCGTCGGCTGCAGGTTGAAGGGTCCCAGATCTGATTCTGGTCAAGGGCACATGCCCAGGTTGCGGGCTCGATCCCCAATAGGGGGCATGCAGGAGGCAGCCAACCAATGATTCTCCCTCATCATTGATGTTTCTCTCTCTCTCCCTCTCCCTTCCTCTGAAATCGATAAAAATATATACTTTAAAAAAAGGATCTACCTTTCTCTCAAGATAGTATTAGTTCTGTAAAGGCAAGAGGTCAAATTCACACACAAGGAATTCCACACTTTACTTGAATATGGCATAGGATATACAAAGTAACTGTAATACAATGTAAATAACTGCCACAAGTGAGAAGGCTAATAAGGGGCTTTCTTTTAGATTTTCCTTTTTTCAGTTCATCCTACTCTCACTTTCCTGATTTCCTGCATGATAGCACATCTTCTTTAGTATTAATCACTTTGCTTACTAGCATGGTAATATGACATGGCAAAAACATCAAACTTCCGTGATACCTAGGTTGCAATCCTGTTTCTACCATTTACTAACACTATGACTCGTGCCACTCAATTTCCTTTCTTACTCCCCTAGATGCCTGACCCCAATTTCTGTCACTACCATCTCCCTGATCACTATTTTAAAAAAAAAAAAATGTTTTGCCCTCCTGGTTGGCTCAGTGGTTGATCGTCAACCCAGGAACCAAGAGAGCACTGTTAGATTCCCAGTGAGGGCACATGCCCGGGTTGCAGGCTCAATTCCCAGAAGGGAGCGTGCAGGAGGCGGCTGATCAATGATTCTCTCTCACCACTGATGTTTCTATCTCTCTATCCCTCTCCTTTCCTCTCTAAAAATCAATAAAAACATTTTTTAAATTTTTATTTATTTCAGAGATAGCAAGCGAGAGAGAAACATAGGTGAGAAACACTGCTCAGGTGACTCCTGCACACCCCCTGCCAGGGACTGAGCCCACAGCCCAGGCATGTGCCCCCCTGGGATCGAACCGGTGGACTCCTGGTGCATGGGACGATGCTCAACCAACTAAGCCACACTGGCCAGGCTCCCTGACCACTCTTAGACGATGATCTCACCACTGCTCAGTGTCCTCTCCCTCTTGCCTTCCCAAGTATTTTCATTTCCTACTTATTGCCTTTCTTCTATGCTTTCTGTTTCTCTCTCCATTTTCACTGGCTATTCCTCCTGAGTCTTATCTGTTGGTCTTCCTATAATACCAGATGTCTTCACGTTACAGTCCCAAAACTTGTCTCTGCTTGTCTTCCTCTTTCTTCTCCATCTACTCTTTTCGCTCCTACCTCAGCTCATCTAGATCCAGGGTTTTAAGCACCATCACTGGGTCTGGCCCTGCCAAGGCATTAGGGTGAGTTAATTAAATGTTTGGCCAAATATAGCGGGCTAATATGAAGTTGATAATTTTGTATGGCCCAATTCCGGGTCAGGGCAAATGCCCATGTTGTGGACTCCATCCCCAGAAGGTGCAGGAGGCAGCTAATCAATGGTTCTCTCCCATCACTTATGTTTCTATCTCTTCTTCTCCCTTCCCCTCTGAAATCAATAAAAATATTTTTTCTTAAAAAGAAAGAAAATAAGCATAAATAGTAAGAGCCTTGCTTTTTTTTTTTTTTTTTTTAATCCCCAGGTCTTGATAAGGTGCACAGTAAATAATTTTGAACAAATGAGGAGTAGAGATAAGAGATGAAAGGTAGAGCCCTAACAGGTTTGGCTCAGTGGATAGAGGGTCAGCCTTCAGACTGAAGGGTCCCAGGTTCGATTCTGGTCAAGGGCATGTACCTTGGTTGCGGGCACATCCCCAGTAGGAGGTGTGCAGGAGGCAGCTGATCAATGTTTCTAACTATCTCTCTCCCTTCCTCTCTGTAAAAAAATCAGTAAAATATATTTTTTTAAAAAAAGAGAGAGAGAGAGAGATAACAGGTAGACAGACTGCAAATGGCAAAAAATATGGAGTAGCTACAGAGGGTACAAGGAGTTATTGACACTTAACTGTAGTCTTCAGGCCAGTGCCAGGTGGCCAACTTTTGTTACATATCCAGAAGTACATAAATTGAGACTAAAGTTTAGAAACTTTTACAGCAATCTGATATTTACCAGTGATCAATATGCTTATACATTTTTAAGCTTTTTATTTTTAAATAATTACAGATTGACGGGAAGTTACAGAAACAGTAGCTCTGTACTCTCATCCAGCCCCCTTCCAATGGTGACATCTTATATAGCCATACTCAAATATTAAAACCAGGAAATTGACATTGGCACATTCTGTTAGCCAGACTAGATCTTATTCAGTTTACACCATTGTTTTTAACCTGCATTCATATTCATACCTGCGTATGTGTGTGTTCTATGCAATTTTAGTCCATGCATATAGATTCACGTAACCACCACCACAATCAAGATACATGACTGGGAACTGAGCTCACAGGCTGTACGGAAACATGTTGGTAGGCTGGATTTTGCCAACTAGCCAGTTTGCCAACCCCTGTTCTAAATTGTGCCTTTTACAAAATCAAAATATATGCATTGATGGCCTCAAAGAAATTACTTTAATAAACCTAGGCTTAATCTATAACCTGAAATTTCACTGAAACAGAACAATGTCACTTACTTTCCTCAAACTTTCTCTTAACGAGGACAAAAAAATAAGAAAATTCACTAACAGGGAAATTTCAAAGTATGACCTAAGTTCTTTTTGGAAATATTCGCCAACCTTGTACCAGTATACGTTCTGCCTCTGTAGTACCGTAAAATGAGCACGGGTTTTAACAATTAACTGTGAATAATGCAAATTTCTGAATCAGAGAATCATTACGTTAACGTCTTAATGTTGTACGACTTAGGCTAGAGAAGAATGGTCCCATTTTCCCAAACAATTCTTTAAGTAGAGAAATCATCCACGCAAGTTACACGGAAATTTCTCACTTCAAAGGAACCATAATTGCATAACCTCTTGTGAATCCACAACCACCTGGATTCCCTAGTGTTAGCAGTGAGGAACGATAGCTCTTGGGCATCTTATGCTCCCACAAACATGGTCATTATTGCTCATGGGAGCCCTGTCTGTCTGTCCAGAAACCATGACTTCAAGTCCTATTTTCCTTTCCTTTCTTTTCTGATTCACTGGACTCTCTATTTCTTGCGCCGCCTCCTGAGCCACCTAACCTAACACTATGATCACCGTGGACTGGGACTACCTCACCACCTGGACAGTTTGCACCGAAGCAAGACAAAAGTAGCGCAAGCAGCAGCACAGTAGTGTGTGACCTGAGAAAGGCATAAAATAAACATTGCCCCTCTCCACAGAAGGCAAATTATCTACAGTAAACAGATAAATCTCATTGAGGTAGAATTAAATATTTTGTTAGAAATTGGTGAAAATGAACTCCTGAAGTTTTCCCCAAGGTTAAGTATAACAGGCATACTCTTTAAGCTTAAGTTTACCATGTCCATTAAAAAGTAAAAACAAGCCGAAACCGGTTTGGCTCAGTGGATAGAGCATCGGCCTGCGGACTGAAGGGTCCCGGGTTCGATTCCGGTCAAGGGCATGTACCTGGGTTGCGGGCACATCCCCAGTAGGAGGTGTGCAGGAGGCAGCTGGTCGATGTTTCTCTCTCATCGATGTTTCTGACTCTCTATCTCTCTCCCTTCCTTTCTGTAAAAAATCAATAAAATATATTTTTTTTTAAAAAAAGTAAAAACAAAACTTTATTGTCACAATTATGACAGCAGACCAACAGCAGTTTATTAAGGAAGAATGTCAACATTGAAACAACCAATGGTAGTTGAATATAAAACCAGCGTTTCCCCAATCACAGCACTGCTTGTACGCATTGGAGAAACAAGGAGACCACCAAGAGATAGCTGGTGCTCACCTTCTTTTGACTACTTTTCTTCATTATTGGAGAAGGTAAGCTCGGTGTCAGAGGATATAAAGTTGGGGCACAAGCTGGAACCTGGCTGTGAGCTGGGCATATGCTAGCTGCAAACACTGATAGCTATGTGTGTTTCTGTGACATATACAGATTGTCTATGAATTCTTATTTTCATCATTACTACTTTTTCCATATAAAAAATGTTTTAAATGTGTTTGCAAGCAGGTGTATTTTTATAATTCTCCAACTTTTAAGATACTTCAGGTGGTTACTAATACAAAGCATAAAGAAGAGCTAACAGTGAATTAGAGCCTGTATAACCATTTACCCATTCCTTCACAAGGTTTGGACTTGTTTGGTTCTGTTGCTAGGACCTGAGGGATTTTGTAGTCCCATCTCCTAGAAAATCCAAAGACCATGATGAACACCTGATACAGTAGAGACTTATTCTTTTAAATGGAGGAATCCCAGTAACTAGCAGCTGGGGACATAGTAGTGCATGCTTAGTAAATGTTCCAGTTGACTTGAGTCTTCATAACGTTATTTCCACCACAGAAGTAGTACATAAAACATGCAGCTTATGTTATAGAGTTGAGATAGTTACTCTGGTCTAGAGTTGGTAAGTTAATGGAAGAGTTACATTTTTTAACCAGGCAATTTTAGAAAGCCTTTGTGTGTGCTCAAGGTCAGAATAAATGGATTTCAATATGCAGGGTTTTTGCAGCCCTGGCTGGGTGTGTCAGTTGGTTGGAACATTGTCTCACAGATTGAAAAGGCTGCAGGTTCAATCCCCAGGTAGAGTGCACATGGGCGGCAACCAATCAACATTTCTCTTTCTTCTTTTCCTTCCTTCCTTCCTTCCTTCCTTCCTTCCTTCCTTCCTTCCTTCCTTCCTTCCTTCCTCCTTCCCTCCCTCCCTCCCTCCCTCCCTCTCTCTCTCCCTTCTTTCTTTCTCTCTCTCTCTCTCAAATCATTTTTAAAGGGTTTGTGCAGCTATCTACATAATTTATACAAAATGTTAGCTCTACTTTACATTAACACAAAATTCATAAAAATTTTAAACCTGACATGCATCATCTGTCAACTAAAGTAGAGTATGTCATGAATAATTATTCACCAAAAAATAAATAACTATTCACCAAGAGGCTAAATATCAGACAAGAGACTCAAAATACAAGTCACTAAAGCAAATATTGGTGATTACTATACAACCCTCCCAGAGAGACCCTCACTACACTTGGCAGAAGTGAGTGGCAAGAACAGCTCTAGTCGGAAAGCAGAGTTGCTCCAGGTTCTGGCCAGCCCACAGCAAGCTCCCAGACCTCCTCCAGCCTGCCAGCAATATCACTCATACCAACACCCACACACCCTCCCAAGGATATTTTCACTTGTGAGATGTTAGCATCTGACAGAAAAAGCATTCTAAAATAAAAAGCATCTATCTAATTCAGACCAATTTTAAACCTCCATCTAATGGCCAATGTATATGCTCAGTTGGAAAAGACTAAAGTAATTGTTAGCTTGATTAAAAAAAAAAAGGCCCTAGCCAGTTCGGCTCAGTGGATAGAGCATCGGTCTGGGGCCTGAAGGGTCCCAGGTTCAATTCTGGTCAAGGGCACGTACCTCGGTCGCAGGGTCCTTCCTCATGGCACGTGCATGCGACAACCACTCGATGTGTTTCTCTCACATCGATATTTCTCTGTCTTTCCCTCTCTTCCACTCTCTCTAAAAATCAATGAAAAAATATCCTCAGGTGAGGATTAAAAAATAATAATTAAATTTTTAAGAAGGGGAGGCTACCAAATTCAACATAAAGTACATTATACATGAATTCCAAAGCGAGGGGTACAAATACAAACAACGTTTTATTAGCATACAATAACCAAAATCTACACAAGGTAGTGATTGTCTCTCGTTGGAATCCATGGAAGCAGACTGTCGAATATAAATCCAATTATTAAAAACAACAAACCTACTGAGTGTTCAGTTGGCCAATGTGTCGGCCAATTTCAAACCAACCATTTTCAAGAAACTGCACTTAAATGCCTTAAGTTTTCTCTTTAAAATAACCAAGCAACTGCCTGACCAGCGTGGCTCAGTGGCTGAGCGTTGACCTATGAACTAGGACAGGAGGTCATGGTTCAATTCCCAGTCAGGGCATGTGCCTGGGTTTGGGCTCAACCCCCAGTGTGGGGCGTGCAGGAGGCAGCCAATCAATGGTTCTCTCTCATCATTGTGTTTCTATCTCTATCTCTATCTCTATCTCTCTCCCTCTCCCTCCCTCTCTGAAATCAATAAAAATATATTAAAAATAAAGTAACTAAGCAACTAATCAAAGTAGGGCAGAATGAAAATTCTTTAATCCATCAGCACCATGGCAAACATTAAGTATGGACAATAAAGTACACTTTTTTGAAAAAAGAAAACGGTATAGGAGTCAAACTCTAAATAAAATCGTCAAAGCACTATCATAAATTACCAGACATACTCACCCCAGGGGGAAACAGATTTGAAAGGAGACACCTTCCACATAGCACAACATGTCATAAGGCCCTTTTAAACTGCTTAACATGATAACCAGACACCTTAAGAAAATAAAACAATATAGTAAATCCATAGGATAGTATAGTGCCTATTAAAAAAACGATGAGCACATCTTATATGTAAATGCAAACATGATACCATCAGTAGAAGAAAGCGGTGTGTATAGTAGTAGGACTCCATTTACATGAAAACAAACATCAGTCCTGGTAGAATCGTCTCCTTATCCACACAAATCAACAAGAGGAACCGTCTGGAGAGGTGGAGCAGGGAAGAGATGTTACGGGTAGATTTTTACCTTTTTTCTCTATAAACACCTGTACTTTCTTACCCTTTTGCAACAAGCATTTGTTGTTTTAGTGATTTAAAAAAGAAACCATTTCGCCGTGGCCAGCTGTCCTCAGTGGCTAGAACATCGGCCTGCGGACTGAGGGATCCCAGGTTCAATTCCCAGTCCAGGGCTCGTATCTCCGAAGCAGGCTCACTCCCAGCCTCATCCGTGTGCAGGAGGCAACCAGTCAATGTGCCTCTCTCACACTGAAGTTTCTCTCTCTCTTCCTCTCTCCCTTCCACTCGCTCTAAAAATCAATGGGGGAAAAATATCCTTGGACGAGAATTAACAAAAAAAATAAAAGAAACCATTTTAAACATAGTGTCAGACATCGCTGTTTCTAAAATATCACACTTAAAGTTAGTACAAAAAGATCATAGCAAAGTACCTCCTAGAACTTGAATTTAAAGCTCTATATTCAGATATTAAAGAAAAAAAGACTAAGAAACATGACAATTAAGTGAAATACGTAATCCTAGACTAAAATTAAAAGACACTATTGAAAAAGAGAAAGAAAGACACTATTGGAACAATAGGCAAAACTTAAATATGAACTATATACTAGTATAAGGTAACCGAATGTTAACTTGTATGAATTTGATTACTGTATATTAGTTATCTAAGAGAATGACTGTTCTTAGTTAATACTATGAAATATTCAGGGATGAAGAGTCATGTTTGCAATTTATACTCTCAAATAGTTTAACCAAAAAGAAACAAACGTATATATGTCTTTTATATAGGAAAATAAAGCAAATGTAGCAAATTTTCAATTACTTGTTAATCTAGACAAAAAGTATATGGGAATTCACTACACTATTCTTGCAACTTTCCTGCAAGTTTGAAATTTTTTCAAAATAAAAGGTGTTTTTCGCCGAAACCGGTTTGGCTCAGTGGATAGAGCATCGGCCTGCGGTCTGAAGGGTCGCAGGTTCGATTCCGGTCAAGGGCATGTATCTGGGTTGCGGGCGCATCCCCAGCAGGAGATGTGCAGGAGGCAGCTGGTCGATGTTTCTCTCTCATCGATGTTTCTAACTCTCTATCTCTCTCCTTTCCTCTCTGTAAAAAATCAATAAAATATATTTAAAAAAAATAATAAAAAAATAAAAAATTTTAAAAAAAGTGTTTTTCTTTCCTAAAGAATGAATCTCAGAAAGAAAAAGAATTCTAAAGCTGATTTTCAGTGACTCTGGGTATAAATGGTTTGGTTTCCCATATAAATAATCTCTCAGGGTCCTAATAATTACCTAGTGCATTACAAAATAAGGTACTCAACAGTACTCTGAAAGAATTTTAAAAAATGACGAAGCTGGTCAACTTCTGATTCTGTAGCCCAGTCGAGTCATGTTTTGCCACCCAGAATATGACTACTCTAGCTCCTCTGCAAAAACTGACAATGCTCATGGAACGCTGAATATCAGGGTCAAGAAAAACTATTCTATCCGTTAAAGAGTAAATCATAATGAATTTCATTTCTTAAAAGGGGGAATAGATTAAATCTAGTCACGATAGTAAAAGGTAGCAGAAAAGATTTGGGAATACCAACGTTCCACTAAGGAAATTAGGAAAGTATGATTGATAATCTGTATGTACAAAGTGTCTTAACCATTGGAACATTTCTTAGGAAAACACAACTGTATCAACAGTTGCTTCATACCCTGCTAAAGAAATAATGTATCCATAGGAGAATCGTCCGCCTGAAATCCAGAAAAGGCCAGCGCAAAACAGAAAAGGACGTGAATGCTGGAGGGACGTACTTCATCCTAAGTACAGGGGAGTTCACGAGTCTTCCTATACTTCACCAGAAAACCCTCCAAGTAATATTTTGGCCTCCCATGTACCTCAGTAGCCCAAAAAGGGAACCCTGGCCTGTAGAGGCATACCTCAATACTACAAAGATATTTCTCTCTTATAAAATAACCAACGATTTTATTCATGTACTGTATACAAAGCTACTCAATGTCTAGACCAGCGGTTCTCAACCTGTGGTTCTCGGCCCCTTTGGGGGTCGCCTAAAAACATCCTGCATATCAGATATTTACATTATGACTCATAACAGTAGCAACATTACAGTTATGAAGTAGCAACGAAAATAATTTTATGGTTGGGGGTCACCACAACATGAGGAACTAAATTAAAGGGTCGCGGCATTAGGAAGGTTGAGAACCACTGGTCTAGACCATATGTGGAATCTGGTGATTACATTATGAGACTTTCTCCTAGTTAAACTTTCTATGGCATCTCTATCCCCAATGTAGCCAAGGGGAATTATGAGAACTGTGAGAATTTATCCTCACAGCTTTATATCTTATTTAAAAATACTGAAATATTTTTCCACTTAATAAACTTTAGTTTTGCCAAATTCACCATGCTTTTCAAATGAGGGTGCCTTGTAAAGTACTATTCTTCCTAGCTGCATCTTTCCATCCAATATTCATTCTAACTCTTAAATTCTCATAAAAACCTTTGCAGAAAATGCTATTATGATCCCCACTTTACAAATAAGGACACCAAGGCAGAGTCATAACAAAACCTATCCTGGTGAATACTGCTGTTAAGTAAAAAAGGTAAGGTTCTAAACCAGCAGTTATTGGCTCCAGAGCCCAGAGGTTTAACTTTTTTGTGCCACAGGCCATTTTGGCAGCCTGATGAAGCCTGTGGATGCCTTCTCAGCTTAATATTTTTAAAAATGTGTAAAATAAAATACATATAATTACAAGAGACCAGTTACATTGGGGACCAAAAAAACTCCTCAAATGTGTTATAATAGTATAGTAATATGCTTCTTAATCTAGTGGTGGATCTCATATCCACTGTAATTTTAATGTAATGATGAACATAAATCACATTTTGAGGTATCTACAATAAACACAACCTACATATAAAAAAGGCTAATATGCTAAGTGTCCGACCGGTCACTATGACATGCACTGACCACCAGGGGACAGATGCTCAACACAGGAGTTGCCGAGCTGCAGTGACTTGGCAGCGGCGGTTCTCGGGTGACGAACCCCGAAACCAGAGAGGAGGGAGCCCGAATCCTTGAGGCACCTCGCCGTGCGATTCCACCTTTGGCCGTGGGTCATGTTGTTGCTGGGGCACTACTGCCCTGAACCTGGTTTACTGCACACGTGCGTTCGGGTTCCACACCCTGCACGACAGCAACTTTGCAGTGCCCTCTCCCACTCCGGGGCCTCTGGGGGTGGGGTGGGGGGTTGTCAGAGAGCCGGTTTCGGCTGATCCCCGCAGGCCAGGCCTAGGGACCCCACCTGCTGGAGGGACCCTGCTCACTGCAGCTGCGGGGGAGGGACTGCAGGAGGTTGGCTCCAGGGCATGCCTGGCCCTTCTCCCCATCCCAGCCCCGAGCGAGGGCCACCTTCTAATCAATTTCCTTTCAATGTTACTTGTATATTATAAAGAAATCTGTGATCTGTACTAGCAGACACACAGGTACTGTTAATAGTACTGTAGTGTGCTGTTTACATTAGTAATTAAAAGAAATGCCAACTTCTTGTTAGGTATTAGTGAAGAGGTAATTTCCCCCTAAGTTTACATTATTTTAAAAATATCCACATTAAGACCCCTAACACTGCACACTACAACAATCCTCTCAACACTGCAGTTTAAAAGGACTCAACCTGGGCCCTCTTCCCACACGGGACCCCTTGATGACCCTGTCCAGTCCAGTGGTTTTGAATACCACCTAAGTGATGACTCCGCAAGTCGCCTCTAGACCAGACCTCTCCCCTCAACTCCAGACTTGGACACCAACACGAGCGTCTAACAGGCACCTCAAACTCATCACGTCTAAAACTGGACGACTGGTCTATTCCCCAAACTTGCCTTCGTGCGTCATCCTCATCATGGTTGACAGCAACTCAATCTAACTGCTCAGACCAAACACCTTGGAACCATCTTGGTTCCTCTCTCACATGCCACATCTGACCTAGCAACAAGTCATATTGGTTTAATCTTCAAAATATATGCAGAATTCAACCATGTCTCACCGTCTCCTGTGACCACCTTGGTACCAGTCACCACCAGCATCTCCCTCCTCGTTACTAGCCTCCCTGCTTCCACTATCGTTCCCCTGCACACTGAGAGCCTTCTGCTCACACCTGTGAAAGCTCGGGGACGAGTCCTTGTAGCAGCTCCACGGAGACCTGTGCAATGTGCACCCCCCAACCCAACCCAACCCACTCTGCCTCTTTCTGTTGGTTCCATCCTAGCCACACTGGCAGGACTCACCAAAGGCTTCGCCTCGGTGCTGTGAGCTCCTTCTTCCCTCTACTTGGAGCGCTTCCCCACCAGGTAGTAACATGACCACCTCCCGCCCCTTTAAGGCTCACCCGGTCACCTCATTTTAAACTACAACATCTTCCCCAGAAATTCTGGATCCCCCTTGCTGCATTTTTCAAAGCATTTACCTTTGAACATTCTATATTATTTTCTGTTTGCCATCCCTCACTAGCAGCTGTCCGCAGGGGCAAAAGTTTGTTTTGTACGCCCATAGTACACCTGTGTTTGGCACAGAATAGACATGTTCTGCTCGAAGGAGAGCATCTCTACCGCTGCAAAGGACTTGCCTGTCTCTAGAAGAGTCCCTTGGGGCCTGACCAGCTCTAAGGTGCAGTGTCCTCAACACCTGGGCCTGCCCAGCAGCAGCCACCGGAAGCAGATCCGCAGGTGCTCACAGCCACTTTCACCTGACACAGAACCTTCCGCCACGGGAAAGGCCAGGTCTGACAGCTGTGCCTGATTCAAGAGCGAGCACAAGACAAATACAGAACATCAGGTTCCAACTGTTACTTCAAACTGATTTTACGTGTTTCGTGCCTCAATTTCTTCATGTATCTAAGAACCATTTCAAACAAACGTCTAAAAGGAGCCCGTGGTCACTCCTTCCCCCAGCCTGTCACCGCCTCATCTCATCAGGCTGGACGTAAACTCCTCACTCCCGTTCTTCCCCACGCCCCGGCCAGAAGCCATGCACAGGCCACACTCTGTGCCGAGCGCTTTCCACACGTGATTCTCCTCGGTCCCCCCAAAGCCCTGAGGTGCTGCCATCACACACCTACTTCAAAGATGAGAAATCCGACTCGGAGAGATGAAGCCACTTGTCCAAGGTTCAACTAGCGCAGAACCCAAGTCTGACTAGAAGGCCTATTCTTTACCCCTTCACCATGCTGTTCCTCTCTCGTCTGATACCCACCACCTCACAGGCTTACTGTCACCTCACTGCATCTGTAAAACGGGTGATGTTCAGGATGCCCATCGAGATCCCTCAGTCCTCATAACAGAAAACACTATAACCCTTTATACAGCCCAGGCAGGTCCGTGCGCAACACGTTTCCTTAGTCCCTGTTAGCAATCCAAAGCAGTGGCAACAGAAAAGCAGTGAAAAACTCTAAGACCTTACGTGAAACAACAAAAAGTCTCGATTCCTCTCCACTCATGTCTATCAAGATGCACTTGGGTCTACTTTTCCACAGGGTATGAAGAATCATGTTTTTCATAATTAGCCTGGGAAGGAGCTGGAAGCAGGCGCGCACCGTCCCAGGCCTGCCCCGCCAGCCTGCACGCACAGGTGAGCACCGCACAGGTGAGCACCGCACAGGTGAGCCAAGGGAGCTTTCCTGGGTCACGACGATTTCTGTTCTTTTAGGCTTCCCAAGCCCCAAACCAAAAGCCAGTGCCAGGAGCTTTGTAATGCCGCCAATGACGGTGCAGCGAATCACAACAATCTAGTTAGGATTCTGTTAAGCTACAAGCAACACCCTAGGCGAGGAGAGAAGCCACGTTGTCGGCGCGGATTGCACATAAAGAGCCGGTCCCGCTGCAGCGAGGCGGACAGCCCTTCCTCTTTGTGCGGAGCTGCCCACCAGCACCCCCAACAGAACCGGTCCCTCGGTGTCGGCCTGGAAACTGACGACTGTTAAGATCCAGGCAGCTCTGGACCAAGGGGAAGAGACCTGGGAAAGGGCTGCAAAGGGAAAAGGAAGGGGAAAGAGAGCCAGGGGAGAACTAAGGTAAAAAGTGTCCAAAGAGGGGCCTGCGGGTACCCTTCTGGCCTAAAAGTAACAGTTTCGTGGGGAACCCCTTCGCGGGGCCGGCCTGGCTTCCCGGCACCAGCGAGCAGCTGCAGAAGCACCGCTTTGCAAAACAATAGTCTCCGCGGGCAGCGAGTCCAGGCTGCGGGGGCGCCCCGAGGTGCACGGCGCTCCCGGGGGGCAGACACGGCCGGGCCCCCGCGCAGGGCCGCCCCGCGCTGCAGACAACACACACCGGCCGCACGCACGGCCCCGGCTCCCACGCGAGTCTCGGGGAGCGAAAGTCACCCCTTCAGGGCGAGGTTCCGGGGTCCCTCCGAGAGCGCAGGGCCGGGAGCCGGGGCGACCCCGGGGGCCCCTCCGCGGGCTTTCACTTTCGGGCGGAAAAGCGGCCCTGGTGTCACCGCGCCGTCGGGCGGCGGAGGCCTCGCCACCATGAAGGAGACCCGAGCGCCGAGGAGCCGACGCGGGCCGGGCGCGCACCGAGGCCGGGCCCGGTCCCGGCGGAAAGACCCCACCCGGGCGCGCCGCGCGGGCCCCTCCGCGGCCCCGAGCCCAGCGACGCGCGCCAGGCCCTTCCGGTCCCAGCCGCCGGGGCCAGGAGGCCGGGAGCGGGGCGGGCTGCCACCCGAGCCCGGGGATTCGCGGCCTACCCGCGCCGGGGCCCTCTCGCCGCGCCGGGAGCCGGCAGCCGCCCCGCCTCGGCCCCCGGGCCTGCAGCGCGGCCGGCGGGGAGCCAGGGGCGCCAGGGGAGCGGCCGGCCGGTCGGTGCGGACGCGACGGCGGCGGCCGGGGCCGCCCCTCCCCCACCGGCCCGGCCCAACCGCCGGCCCGTGGCGGCCCGGCCCGGGCGAGGCGGCGGCGCGGGCCTGTCCCCACGCCGCCCGCGCGCGTCCCCGCCGGCCCGTTACTCCGCGCGCCGGCCGGGCTCGGGCGGAGGCGGCGGCGCGGGCGGCGGGAGCTGGTACTTACTCGGGGGTCGGGTGCTCGGGGTCGTAGAAATCGCCCATCTTCGCAGGCGGCCGCGGCGGCGGCGGCTTCCCCAGCGGCGGCGACGGCGCCCCCTCCCCGGCCGGCGACGCGAGGGGGAGGGCGGAGGCCGCGGGTCCGACCGCGGCGGCGGCAGGGGCGGCCGAGGCGCTGCTCGCTCCCTCCTCCTCCCTCAGGCCCTCCGCCCGCGCCCGCTCCCCTCGGCGCCGCCGCCGCCCGCCCTCCGCAGGCCCGGCCCCTTAAAGGGGACGCACCGCCCGGCTGCAGCCCGGACCCGCGGCGCAAGCGCGCTTCCGGGACCACAGCGCCGGCCGGGCCCGGGCGGCTTCCGGGACCACAGCGCCGGGCCGGGACGGACCCGGCGGCTTCCGGGACCACAGCGCCGGCCGGACCCGGCGGTTTCCGGGACCACAGCGCCGGCCGGGCCCGGGCGGCTTCCGGGACCACAGCACCGGGCCGGGACGGACCCGGCGGCTTCCGGGACCACAGCGCCGGCCGGGCCCGGGCGGCTTCCGGGACCACAGCGCCGGGCCGGGCCGGACCCGGCGGCTTCCGGGACCACAGCGCCGGGCCGGGCCGGACCCGGCGGCTTCCGGGACCACAGCGCCGGGCCGGGCCGGGCCGGGCCGGACCCGGCGGCTTCCGGGACCACAGCGCCGGCCGGACCCGGCGGCTTCCGGGACCACAGCGCCGGCCGGACCCGGCGGCTTCCGGGACCACAGCGCCAGGCCGGGCCGGGCCGGACCCGGGGGCTTCCGGGACCACAGCGCCGGGCCGGGCCGGGCCGGGCCGGACCCGGCGGCTTCCGGAACCACAGCGCCGGGCCCTGCGAGGCGGGCCCAGCCGACGGCGCCGGGAGAACGGCCCGAACCCGCCGGGGCACCAGCGCGGGCCCCGCACCGCCAAGACCTGCCCCTCCCGGAGCCCCAGGCACCCGAGCCCGCGGCGCCGAGGCCTCCCGGCCCGAGGTGATGCCCGCCGCGCCCCCCGCGCGCCTCACCGTCGGTTCTCCGCCCCGCGGCCGCTCCCCGCCGCTGCATCTCGGCCCCGGCGAGGACAGTGCCGGCGCCAACCGGGGGTGCACCCCACGCCGACCCCCGGGCGCCCCCTGACCCCGCCTCGGCCCCGCCCTCCGCCTTCTTCCTGCCCCCACCCCGCCTCTTGCCCCCCGCCCCTCCCTCCTGCCCCACCCCCTCCCTCCTGCCCCCACCCCGCCCCTCAGCCCCCATCCCCTTCCTCCAGCCCCCGCCCCTCCCCCTTCTTCCTGCCCCGGACGGGTGCCCCCTGCCCGCACCCCAAATCTGCAGCCCGCAGCTCCGGTCTCGGGGTTCGGAGGCCTCAGGGGACACATCCTTAGGAAATGAAAGCAGTTGCTCACTTTTCTGCTCCGAGGGCCCCGGCGCGGGTAGGCCGCGAACCCCGGGCTCGGGGGGGGGAGTCCGTGGCCGTGGGAACTGGGGTTCGTGGGGTGGACTTTCGGGTGGGTTTTCTTCTTTCCGCTGAAATGTGGAGGCGGGTTTTACCAGCAGACAAGGAGGAGGAGGTGGGCTGGTGGTCGGAGGTGGGGCCTTGGAAGGGGATGAGGGTTGTTTTTTTTAAATATATTTTTATTGATTTCAAAGAGGAAGGGAGAGAGAGAAACGTCAATGATGAGAGAGAATCGTGGATCCTCATGGATTGGCTGCCCCCTGCTCGCCCCGCACTGGGGACCCAGCCGCACCCCCGGCTTGTGCCCTGACCCGGGACCAGGCGGAGGGGGGGAGGGTGCTCCCGGGTCCCGGGTCCCAGGTCCCAGGTGGAGGGACCACGGAGCCAGCCCGGGGCGGGGACTAGGCCTTGAGAGAGGGTCGGGGTGACCCAGATTAGGGCGTTTACAGGAGAAACCCCACTGAGCCCTTGGGTCTGCCCCGTGAGAACAGGTGAGACACAGGCCCTGCTGGCACCTGGGGTCGGACCTGCAGCCTCCAGAAGCCGAGAAATAAATCTCTTTTCCCGAGTCACCCGCCCATTGTATTCTGTTCCAGCGCCTGCCGGAAACGGTGTCAGCTGGGGAGATGTGGCCTAGAGGACACCCTGCGCTCAGCGTCCGTTCGTGCTGGAGTGCGTGCGTCTCGCTGGCCTGATGTTGGCATCATCCAGGTCCAGCCACCAGAGGCTCCGGTCTCCCAAGGCCACTTTTCTGCAGACGCAAGTGGAGCCTCAGTTCTCTGGCCTTTTCTCATTTGTAAGGTGAGACTTAATGTGTTCAGGTCCTCTCACTGTTGATAGGATTCAGTGGGATAATATTTGCAAAGCCTGAAAGCTTCAGTAAATGCTGGCCCTTCCACGGCACAGCGGTGAGGGGCTCCACTGGGTGCCGGCTTCGGCGCGTCCTCGCCATGGGATGCTGGGCATGATCACTTTTCATGCTTCCAGGGCCTCATCCGTAGCTAACAGAGTTATTATCCCTGCACAGAGGGTGTTGTGATGATGGAACTGCAGCGAACATGCCTGTACAATGCCTCTCAGTGAGTACGGGTTGTCTTTCAGGCTTGGGACCTGAGGCCTTATTTGCCACACAGGCCATTGGGAGCCACTTGATATTAGACAGATAGTAAAAGGCTATTTTAATCTTAGGTGGCAGTGGCTGAAACAATGCAAGTATGAGTTGATAAGAGCTAACCTGAGGTGAATGAGAAAAAAGCAGACGAGTATAGGTTTCCTATACTCTTAATAACAAAGGTAAAGAAGTGGTCAAAACTAAAACATATTTACCATAAGAAGTAATAATACATAATTTATGTAGTTAATAAAGTAAAGCAATATAGAACTGATATCCTGGACCACAAGGTCATTTGAAAGTAGGATGGGCAGAGTGATGGCTGCAGTTGGTTCTCCCAGGCCCTTGTATTATTTGGGAAGAGGGTGGAAATATTGATTAACTTTAAGCTTTAGTCTTTCATGTGTACAAGTTAAAAATATCTCAGGTAACTACTAAAACAGTATATAATTTCCAAATTAGTAGTGGGAGAAAGATAATTTTTAAAAAGAAAGATATAAAGATAGAAAAAAAGAAACAAATAGAAGCACAAAAAATACAAAAAAGAAATGCAAATATTTCAGTAATTATAGTAAATGTAAATGGAATAAACGGTCCAATTTTTTTAAAATGTAATGAACAAAATAAAATCCAACCATAAACTACTTTTTTTTGATTGATTAAGGTTGTTACTTTTGATACATTCTTTTTTCTTTAATGTAGACTGATGTCTGCATCTTTTTTTAATGTTTCTATTGATTTTTGGAGAGAGAGGAAGGGAGCGTGATAGAGAAATAGAAACATCTATAAGAGAGAAACATCATCAATTGGCTGCTTCCTGCACGCTCCCTACTGGGGATCAAGCCCACGACCCAGGCATGTGCCCTGACCTGGAATCGAACCAGTGACCTCTTGGTTCATGCATGGGTCAATGCTCAACCACTGAGCCACAACAGCTGGGCTTGATACATTCTTAAACCAAGAAAACAAAAAGGTGTAAAAGGATGGGAAGAGATGTCATGCAAATATAACAGTAGAAAGCTGGTAGAGCTGCAACATCAGACAAACTAAAAACTAAATGAGCCCTAGTTGGTTTGGCTCAGTGGATAGAGAATTGGCCTGCAGACTGAAGGGTCCTGGGTTCTATTCCAGTCAAGGGCACATGCCCAGGTTGTGGGCTCGATCCGCAGTAGGGGGCGTGCAGGAGGCAGCAAATCAATGATTCTGTCTCATCATTGATGTGTTTTTTTAAATATATTTTTATTGATTTCAGAGAGGAAGGGGGAGGGAAAGAGAGAGAGAAACATCAATGATGAGAGAGAACCAGTGATCAGCTGCCTCTTGCACATCCCTCACTGGGGATCAAGCCCACAACCCAGACATTTACCCTTGACTGGAATTGAACCCAGGACCCTTCAGTCTGTAGGCTCATGCTCTATCCATTGAGCCAAATCAGTGAGGACTCATCATTGATGTTTCTGTCTCTCTCCCTCTCCCTTCCTCTCTGAAATCAATAAAAATATTTTTTAAAAAATAAATGAAAGTTACTAAAGCCCAGCTGGTGTAGCTCAGTGGTTGAGCATCAACCCATGAACCAAAAAGTTACTGGTTTGATTCTCGGTCAGGGCACATGCCCCAGTTGCAGGCTCGATCCCCGGTGTGGGGCATGTAGGAGGCAGCCAATCAATGATTCTCTCTCATTGATGTTTCTATCTCTCCCCCTCCCTTCCTCTCTGAAATCAATAAAAAATGCATTTAAAAAAATTTTTTTAATGAAAACATGCTCCTTTAGGCCTATTTAATCCATAATTTTTCTACACATTACCACTAAAGTTAATCGTTTTTTCATTTTAAATATATTTAGAAAAATAATAATTTTTAAAAAGAACAAAAATATTTTATTAAGTTTATTTTTAGTAGTACATATTGTTTAGAAAACACTTGAATCTTTGAAAAATCTTTGTACCAAATGTATTTGCTTATAGCTTTTGTCAATGTGAGTTTTATTTTGTGGTCTGTCTTTACCTATTAAAGCCAATTTCCTCAGGTTACATTTTTCCATCTTACTGTCATGATGAAGATTTGATTCTTTTGTCAATTTTCAGTCAGCAACAAGTTTTATTTTGTGTCAGTTATTTACTATTTTACTTTTTCCTGCATCAGACTTTAGAATTCAGTTTTACCTTAAAGAATGATGTCAATGTCTGAAATTTCAAATTTAGCCCTTCTGTGTCCTTCCAACTGTCCTTCCAATCTGTGTGTCAAGTATTCACTCTCTGTGCTATGCTCTTGTATAGACAAGGAGCAAAGAATGTCCTCAAAGTAAAACCTTAGGAACAAAGACATTCAGTTAGATTTATGAGGCCTGATAATTCTGTCCATCCATCGATCCACCTATCACTTTGTCCACCAGCCTCTCATCAGTCCTTCCATCCATCTGTCCACCCATCTATTCACATTAATCTACCCCATCTAACTACCCATCTATCCATCCATTCACCACTTACCCATCCACTCCACCATCCATTCATCCTTCTATCCAAACATCCACCCATCAATCCATCCATCCACCAATCCAGTCACCTTCCCATTCATTAATCTACCCCTGTGGTTTTTAACCAGGGGCCATTTTGCCCCCAGGGAATAATGGGAAATGCCTGGAGACATCTTCTGCTGTCATAAGTGGTTGATGCTACTGTCACCTAGTGGATAAAGGCCACAAAGGCTGCTCAACAGCCTACAACACAGGACAGCCCCACAGCAAAGAATTATCCGACTTAAAATGTCGTCAGTGCCCAAGTGGAGAATCCCTGATCCATTCCCATCCAACCACCCGCCATCCATGCACCACACCCATTTATTTACATGTTTACTGAGCGCCCGTTGCTGTGTCTCCCAGTTCTGACTGGGGAGCGTGTAAAACAACAAGTACACAGGTGTTACCCTTGGGTGTTCAGATTTTTATAATCAGAAACCATGGAGTCCTGGCTGGTTTGGCTCAGTGGATAGAGCGTTGGCCTGCGGACTGAAGGGTCCCAGGTTAGGGCACAAGCCCGGGTTGTGGGCTCGGTCCCCAGTAGGGGGCAGCATGCAGGAGGCAGCCGATCAATGATTCTCTCTCATTATTGATGTTTCTTTCTCTCCCTCTCCCTTTCTCTCTGAAATCAATAAAATACACACACACACACACACACACACACACACACACACACGAGAGGCCCGGGGCATGAAAATTCACGCACTGGAGGCGGGTCCCTCAGCCCGGCCTGCCCCTCTCACAGTCCGGGAGCCCTCAGGGGCGGGAGGCAACACCCCATCACACCTCTGCTACTGCCACTGCCGGCAGCACAAGCCTTGGGTGGCCCTGGGGGGCTGGGGCTGGGGGACTCCGGAGACAGGTGCCCCCGGGGGGTGGGGGGGCCTGAGAGGACTGGGCACTGCCATCTTTGAGGGCGGGGCAGTCAATTAGCATATTCCCTCTTATTGGCTGTGGGCACCACCATCTTTGCGATGGTGTGAGGGTAATTAGCATATTCCCTCTTTATTAGAAAGGGTATTAAAAACCATGGAAGTTTGTGAATGGAAAGTTAATCGGTAGAGAAGCTTCTTTGCTTATTGCCAGGATAGTATGTGGTATTAAATCCTTGCTAATTAAGGTTAATCAACAATTTATCACCATATTAATCAGGTAAACAAAAACATACCAAAGACGAAAAACAAATGTCCAGGTTTTTTTCTACCACAACTCACTCTGCTCACTAGACTCACTTGGGGCTTCAGGGAATACTGTTCCCCGGATCGAGGCTCTGATGTAATTGGCCCAGGACGTGCCCTCGGCACCGGAACCGCATAGAAGCACCCAGGTGACCAATGTTCCGCCAGGACGGGAACAGCTGTGTCAGAACTCAAACACGCACCCCCCCCCCCCCCTTTTTCTTTATTGAATTTTTTTGCTTGTACATAACACGTGATTTTTCTTTCTTTTTTCAATTTATTCAGAGCCTGATCCTATAAGGTTCGGGGTAATAATCTGTCCCCTTTGCCCTTGAGTTCTTGGCCTGCTGTGTGTAGTGGGAGGTGCAGGGAGAACTGACCTAGAATCACAGGCCCCGGATCCCGGGGCTGCCGGCCACCAAGGGGCTTTTCCATCTTCTGCTCCGGGAGCTGTTCAGTCGCACTGGAGGGAGCCACACGCTGTAACGGGAGCTGATCGTGCATCTTTGCGAATATTAAACCGATGGTAACTAATTTAGGTGAGAAGATGTAAAGAAATAGAAGCACGGGAACTTCTTAATGCTTGACTCGCTGTCAAAACTCTCGTTTCTGTGGCTTTAACCCAAAGAGGAGATGCTTGCCTCGTATGACTTCCTGAGGAACCGGGATGGTCAGGTGTTTGCAGGAGGCCTTGGAAACGGCCGTTTTCATAGACGTGATCGTCAGCAGTTCACAGTGGGCGAGGCAACAGCAGCTGCTGCCCCCATTGCACAGATGAGAGACTGAGCCTCAGAGCGGTGAGGGCACCCAGGTCACAGACTGCATGGTGGCACGTGGCCTCGTATGGAGCTCTCCCATCCTATGTTCCTCGTTCACGTCACCGGCCACACACACAGGCATGTTCGCTCTGCTCTCAGTCTCTGGGAGCCTCAGGGTCCCTCCTTCGGCCCCTCCCCTTCCACAGGCAGAGGCAGGGCACAGCCCTACAGCAGGGGTTCCTTCCAGCCTGGCCGCCATCCCCAAACCTAAGAACAGTGTCGTCTACTCCGCACGCTCAACTTCACCTTCCAAATGCCTTTGACGGCTTTTTTCCGGGCAGAGCAGATTCTCCATCCAGGGGCCTGTAACAGGGTTCGAAATCCGTTTCCAACAAGCCATTTACTAGTAGTTACTGAATCACAAATCTCGGCTGGTTCTTGAGGGGAGCCCTTCCCTCATGCGAGACCCCCCTTTTTCCTGGTGGCCTTTGGGGATACATTTCTGCAAATGGGTGCCTCTCCCTGTTGTTGGGAATCGAAGCTGGTAGAAACGTCATTTGCTCATAGACAGGTTGCTTTTCTTAATAAAAATATTCTTTCTAAAGTAAGTGATATTTTTATTAATAAAGGCAATTTCATATTTGATGGAGAAAACAGTGTGAAAATCTGTGTATAGGATGTAATTTTCAACTGATGTGTTAGACAGCTTCTCCACAAGTGGTTATGGAGCCAGGGATTACGATTTGGGAGGAGCCGGAGGCCTCCGTGACCTTCCTCCGGGTTTCTCTCGCCGGGGCCGGGGCCGGGGCCAGGGCCGGGCTGCCCAGGCAATGCTCTCCTCCGCCAGGGTCGGGAGCCCCGTTTGCAGCAAGGCCATCCATTCCAGGGCAGACAACTCCTGTCCTGTTTTCCTCCCAAAATGACAGAAAATGTGCCGTTCGGATCTTCTCAGATGGAATGTCCCTACTTTCCGATTACCCCTTACGTGACAGTTTTCAGAACCTCCTGTGACGCCAGTCCCACTCCCCTGGGCGTTTGTCCACTAAAAACACTGCCTCCAGCCCCAACATGAAGGGCAAGTACTTTCCTAACCAAGACCCTTGACCCCCAGAGTGGGACCCTTTCCCCCTCCCTACGTGGGAGTCTACTTGTTCTTCAGTAAATCTCCATCTTTGCTACACCAAAAAAAAAAGACACTTGACCTCCAGTGACACTGCCCGGGTGGCACTGGGTATCTTTTTAGCAGCTACTTCTGTCAAATCTGAGATTGGTCTTAACACCTTTCGTACCGCATAGAAATCTCTAAGACATACGCCAGGGACCGCACGTTTCTGGGCAAACTGCACGTTATTTAAATCATCATAATGCACTTTAGGTGTTGTTTTTCATAATTACATTTTTTATTTACAAAAACAATTAAAGTTCCTAGTACTTTTTTAACGTATGGTCCTGCGTAAAACATTTTCCTCTATGAAGAGGGACCAAACAAAATTTATATAAGTATCTAGATCTGCTCCTTTTTCCACGGGCGTGAAAAACGAGAACACTCGTGAGCGTTCCTTAACAGATGGCGCGCGAAACACGAGAAAACTCCTGAGCGGTACGGAATGTGTTAAGAAGCCATCAGTCAGGATGGGCTGGAGAAAGGTAATGCCAGTCTGAATGCTGCCTTTTCACATCCAGAATCCACCTTGGTTGGGCGTGTGTCAGTATGTCTGTCAGCTCCCCATCTATCATATAATGTCGGGCACACTGACACCTTTATCAGAGTTACCGTCACTGTCACGCAGCCCCAGCTGGCTGAGACCCTGGTGTACACTGGCGTCCATCACTTCATTCCACGGCGCCCAGGAGTGACACTGCGTCCACAGGGGAAAGGAAGGCAGGTCCCACGCAGTGTGACACGGTCCTGATGTAAGGAAGTCTCGCCTGCACCTGTGCTCCCCCGTGTCCTGTTGCCGCAGACGGTCAAGTTCAGATGAGAGTTTCTGGGCTCCTCGGGCGACGGGCAAGTGGATTGGAGCCTCCAGGCAGGGGCAGAGGACACAGCAACAGAGCAGTCAGCCCTTCAGAGTAAAGATGAGACAAGGAGCGCCGCCCGGAGCTCTCTGTCCTACCTTGACCGTTGGAGAGGGAGGGAGAGGGAGAGAGAAACAAGGGTCAGCTGCCTCCTACGTGCCCCCACTGGGGATGAAGCCCACAACCAGGCATGTGCCACGACTGGAAATCAAACCGGTGATCCCTTGATGCACGGAACAACGTTCAACCAACTGGGCCACACTGGCCGGGGCACCCGTAACTTGTTATCTGAAGTTCTTCTAAGTCTGATCCTGCTGACATTATGCCTCCATGCGAGGTTGTTTCTGTACACGTGTGCGCACATGAACATATATGTGTGCCTGCGTGTGTGCGCGCCTTTACTCTTGGGAGCTCATGTTTACTAGGGCTTGTGGGGTGCCGGAAGCTGGTCCATCCTTGCTGCTTGACACAGTCACTGCAGGAAAGAAACATCTGCACAGCATATGTTTCAAGGGACCTGGCATATATAGCATATTGTTCTTAATATGTTTGCTCTCCTTAGCGCCATGTGTTTTAATCAAGGTCACCTCTCCGAGAAAGGTTGTTTCCCCAGGTGGGGATTTTTCCCTGAGGTTAGGGAGGGGATACAACCCCTTAACTAAGTGCCAGGTGGGTAGTTAATCACTTTCACTACAAACCATCACGCTTAAGCTACATAATCTTTACTCTCTGGAATGGAGATAAGAAACGCCCTAACCTTTGCAATAGAAATTGATAGGATTAAAATCAACTGGTATAAATACAGATGTAACAAGACAATAAACACTAGAACTTGGCCAGAACTTCCGCTGGAGTTCCAAACCAGAACTTCGCTGGAGATCCTGACCAGAACTTGGCTGGAGTTCCTGGCTAGAGATCCTGGCTAGGCTGCTGATCAACTGAAGGCTGTCTCCGTCCACACCTTTGGGGACCCCTGGACCTGCTGGGGCAGGACCCCAGCAGTGGGGATGCTGTATTGCTGGGAAAAGGGCCCATATGGCAGCTTTTTCTTGTCCTATTAGCTGTTTCAGCCTTGGGCTAACTTTTATACTAATTCCTCGGCCTGGTGGTTCCTGGACCGCACAGTGTAAATCTGAATCCCAAACCTGTGTGTGGTTACAAATTCTCACAGGATCCGTGCCCCTCATCCCTGGGGAGTTTCCTGGCTATTTCTCCAGGCCGGTGGGAACTCTCGCTCTCCTCTTCCAGGGTGGAGCCTTCCTCGATGGCTCCAACAGAATCCTGGGGTCTTGGGTGGGACAGCTGCCTCCAGCTCAGCCATCCTCTGGTGCAGGTTCCGCAGCCTCCCCACCAGCCTCCCCGCGGGGCTCTGCTGCTGACTTCATGGCAGGGCTGCTCTCGCTCAGGCTCTTGTTATTTTGAGATGGAACGTTCCTTGCAGCCATTTCTACCTGCCCGTCCTCTCTGGTTGCTGAGGGGGGAGGGCCTCTGCCTTCGTGGCTCGGCTGCAGAGAGGGTGCCCTGCTTGGAGGGGGCTGAGAGCAGGGCCTTCGGCCACCGCACCCCCCGGGTGTCCCTGCAGGAAAGGAGAGGCTGCCAGGGAGCCTGGCTCAGCTCCTCGCTCTTGTTCTCACTGAAGACTCCGCTCTGACCCCACCTGTACAGGCAAGACAGCCTCCCAACATGAAATAAGCACATGCTCCAGACGATAAGCTGTTTATCTGGTCCCTGCATAGGAGACAGTGAATTGAAACCAGAAGCGTCCTGTGAAGATGAGCCCCCTCTGGGGGATGTCCCTCCTGGCAGGCCGGCCGCTGCGTGTCCTCTGGGCTGGGCCAGCCTGGAGCAGACTGGCCGGGCCGGGGGGTGGTGGGCAGCTCCTCTGGAGCAGGCAGGGCGCTGCGAGGAGCCCCTACTTCCTCTGTGCCTTCGGGAGGCCCAGCGTGGATTTCAAGTAGCTGTGCTGGACGCGGAGAAGGGAAGGAGGGATTGGTTAGGGCTCAGAAGGCACCACCTGCAATCCCCGTCATTCCTCCTGCCAGCGAGGACGTACGCGCGCACACATACACACGCATACGCACACACACGCACACACACATACATGCATGTACACACACATGCACACACACTAACGTGCGTCCTGGACTCAGAGGCTCCTCTTACTCTCGGGGGCCATCACCACGTAAGAGGGGACAGGCCCCCGCACTGCAGCACCACGACCATCTGATGGTGGAGATGGCCACTCGGTGACGAACGGGTAGGGAGCGTGGGGAGCGCATCCAGCACGGATGCACCGGGCAGAGGGGTGATTCAAGGATGGTCACTGCTCACAGCCGTGTCCAGGCCTGGCCACAGCCTGTGGGACTTCACTGGGCAGCCCCGGGACTCGAGCCGGGGAGATACCGCTGCCTCTGGGTGACTGGCTCCCCGAGCTGGACGCTCCTCCCGGCCTCTGCAGTGGGGAGTGTGATCCTGGGTGGGGGGTGCTAGTGACGGGGTCCCGAGGCCCCGTCCCCCGGAGCCATGAGCCGAGTTACCTTCTGTTCTCTCTTGACCTTGGCGTTGTAGAAGGAGATGGACTCCGGGCCCTCGGGCAGCACGTCCTGCTGCAGCTGGCTGAACTTGTCCTGGTCGTCTTCTCCCTGGGGGCCCAGCTCAAGGTCGTCCTCCAGCCTGGCAGGGGCAGGACGCGCCCTGCCAGGGCCCGTGGTGGGCAAGAGGGCAGCCCCTGGCTGGGCTGGCAAATCCCCCCCTGCGGCAGCTCACACACTCAGGCCCTGTCTGCCAGCGTCACCACAGATGCCCTGTAACTGCCCCCTGGGCAGGACGAGCCACCCGAAAGGGTGGCGGCAGCAAGTGGTATCGTCTGTGTGCCCACCCTCGGTCACTGGGTAGAGACCTGTGGCTTCCCACCTGCCTGGGCAGCCGTGGGAGCGGCCCACACGTGCCACGTTTGTGGGGAGAAAAGGGCAAAGCACCAGAGGCACTGCCCACTGCCCACTGCCCTCACCCACCCCCGACGGGGGCCACTCACCAGAGACACAATCCTGCTGAGAGGCACCATGCCCGGCCGGATGCTGCTGCCCGGCTTCAGGGCCGCCTGCATGTCCTCGGGGATGAAGAAGGACTCATTGTACCAGATTTCAAATTCTGCGAGGAGGAGGGGGCCAGCACTGAGGGGGCGCCCCTGAGGCTGCAGGCAAAGGCTGTGTGCTCATCAGAGGTTCACCCTGCCACTTCCTGCTCCACCGTCTCCCTCGCCCATCTCTGTCTCCTGCCCCCAAATCCTATAAACAAACATCTGAAGGCCCTGCCCTACCCCTGCCTTTGCCAGAGAGAAGCTTCTCTTTTCTAAGATCCATGGCTTGCTTGTATTTATTTTTAAATATATATATGTTATTGATTTCAGAGAGGAAGGGAGAGAGAGACAGAAACATCAGTGATGAGAGAGAATCATGGATCAGCTGCCTCCTGCACGCTCCCTACTGGGGATCGAGCCCACAACCCAGGCATGTGCTCTGACTGGGAATCCAACCGTGACCTCCTGGTTCATGGGTCCCTGCTCAACCACTGAGTCACACCAGCTGGGCCAGACGGAAGCTTAGAAGCTGCTTCTAGAACCCAGGTCTGCGGGTCCCGGAACCCCGACGGCCGCCACCCTTCCCAGACCGCACACCTGTGAGCAGGCGGTGGCGACACTGGTCCACCAGGTGCTGGCAGTACTGGATCTCAGCCCTCAGGTCACGCAGGTCCTGGTACTCCGCACGGTACTGCTTCTTGAGGTCTTTGAGCTTCAGGATCAGCAGGAACTCCTCTTCATCGATGATAATCAGCCCCTTCTTCTCATACTCACCTGTAGAGGAGGGAGGAGGTCAGGGTGAGGTGCCACCTGTGCTGAGTGAGGAGGCAGGTGGTCCAGAGAGAGGGGAGAGCTGGCCAAGCACAGGACGGGAGACCAGGGAAGGCCGGGCACTGGGAGGCCCGCTGCCAGGACACGTCCCACGGGGAGAGGGAGCTCAGAGCAGGCCCACTTGGCATTTCCAGGACAAGCGAGGGTCGCAGGGAAGGGGTAGGAATGACCCATGTGCCACACATCGTGATCTTAAACCCCATCAATCAAAAATACTCAGGCCCTGACCGGTTTGGCTCAGTGGAATGATCGTCGGCCTGCGGACTGAAGGGTCCCAGGTTCGATTCCGGGCAAGGGCATGTACCTTGGTTGCGGGCACATCCCCAGTGGGGGGTGTGCAGGAGGCGGCTGGTCGATGTTTCTCATCAATGTTTCTAACTCTCTATCTCTCTCCCTTCCTCTCTGTAAAAAAATCAATAAAACATATGGGAAAAATGTTTTGAAAAATACTCAGTAGCATCTCAATATATGCATGTTTACCGTTTTTTGGTTTTTGGTTTAAAAAAAACAACAAACATGACATTGATTGTGGGACTCATCGCTGAAACCCTTAGGCTCAGCTGGATGGGCAGCCGCTGCCTCGGGGGTGTGGGTGCCGTTCCCGCACAGAATCCGGGCCTGACTCCTCAGCAGACGAAGTTGAGGGGCCTCAGGCGCCAGTCCCGCTAATGTCCCATAGGCTCGCCCTGGCCTCGCTACGCTGCCTCCTGCGCTTGGCGGGCGGCCGGTGGCCGCAGGTGCGGGGCCTGCAACCACAGCCCGCGCCTCCACTCGCTGCCCTCGCGGGTGTGGGAGCCCGCGTTCCAGATGGTCTCCTGGTGACCGGAGATTCATCAGCCACCTCCTTGTCAGAGACGATGGGACGCCTGCACCCTATCGAGTGGCTGCAGAGGCTCCGGGAGAGGAGCCAGCTGTGCTCTTAGCATCTGCTCCAGGCAGCCTCTCCGGACGGACCTGAAGCTCCGTCAGTTCCTTGAGGATCGATGGGTTAAGGCAAAATAACATGGTCTGTCAGCCGCTCACCTGGCGGCCGGGGGCAGGTGTGGGCAGTGTCTCCCGTTGGGACCAGGGCGCCAGGTCAGGGTGCCTACGTGGGGGGCCTGCTCTCTGAGCCTGATGGCCCCTCACTACCTGCCTTAGGAGACGGGTCCTTGCCGAGCCAGTACGGCGAGGGTGTGCCTGAGGAACGTCTCCGTGACAGTGAATCCTTGGCCCTCTGCTCGGCCCCTTCCCATTGCTCCTCGATTTCCTCTTAGCCAGCACCCCACCGCCATCAGACCCAGGGACCTGACGGGGTCACCAGCCCCCCTCCACCTGGGAAGCCTCTATGTCCATGAGCAGCAGATGCATGTAGATGAGGCCTAGAGTTGGCGTGAGATGCAGCAAGGAGGGGCCACAGGCAGAGGCTGGCTGACCAGAGGGACTCTGGCTCCCCAGGGCTGACCCAGAGCGGAGGCCGCACCCCACGGCCCCAGGGGGCCCTCCCACCCCGTCCTCCGGCTCCCGAGGCGGTCCCACTCGGAACAGCGTGACTCCGACCCCACAGCCCCGGCCACCTTCCCACCTCCTTACCCTGCTTCTCCCGCAGGGACCTCTGGGCACTCAGTCCCTCCTTGGTGACGTCCATCTCCCTCTTGATGGCGTTGATGCGCTGTGTGGTCTCACTGGCCCTTTTCCTCCGCTCGTTCAAGATGGACTTGTTTTCTTTGAAGATGCGGTTGATCTCACTGCCTCGCTCGTTCTTAAAGTCCTCAAAGGCCACCGGCTTGGAGGGTGGGGTGCTGGGCCTGAAGATGGAGGGGGAGGGGGTCAGCTATCTTGGAGCCACCAGGTCCTTCACCTGTCTCCCCTGGGGCCTTGGCAGCAGGAAGGCCCAGCTTCCTGGGCACCGCCCCCCGCCCTCCCCTGGGGGGGGGGGGGGGGGACCAATCCCTCCTCTGTGTTACTCGCACACAAGGGCGGGTGACCGCGGCACAGCACGAGGGGAGCAAGGGGACGCGGAACCAACAGAAACCAAAGCAAACCTCGCTCTGCTGAACCTCCTTCAGGGATTGCTTTGAGGGATTTTTAAACGCTGGAGGTCATGCGGCATGAATAATTTTACATCTTTTTTTTTTCTCAGAAGCATTCTTTCCCGCTATAAAAAACTCTCTGAGAACTCCAGTTAAGGAGAGGTGAGATTTAGTGCCGGGGGGAAGGGACTTGTCTGCATCTCCCGTGCCGGGAGGGACAGAGGGAAGGAGAGAAAGACAGCACACCAAGAACTGGGCACAGTCACAGGTGAGCCGTGAGTCAGGGTGTGACCGGCATAGTTCTTCCATCTCCTCTGAGTGTCTGGACGTGGTCACGCTGGGGTGTGTGTGTGTGTGTGTGTGTGTGTTCATGCACATCCTCGCACACCCCCAGGGAGGAGACGATAATCCCCTGGTGTCAGCTGTTAGGTGTTTGGTTTTGCTTTTCCAGTTGGCGCCATGGCCGCCTTCTGCATAGACCTCTGTCCAGATCTCTGGTCATTTCCTCAGGGCAGGTTCCTGAGAACTCACTCCCTCGCTCACGAGGAGAGGAACCGTGTGGCTGGAGGAAGGGGTCTACCACCTGGAAAAGTTGTTGCTTTCTGAGTCATTACTTATTCCAAAAATATGTAAATTCAATCCCAAAATAGTGGCTACTCGGAGGGTCTCATAAGCCTGTGCTTGGACCCTCGCAGGTGATCCCGGGTGGCCTCCTTCTGGGCTGTGCAACGGGGCCTGCCTGTCACCCCGTCTTCTCTGCAGGGACTCCACATGCTGAGGATCACACCCTGGCTTGGGGGGATCAGGGCTGGAGCTGCGTTAGACGGTCACCTGGGTGGGCGTGGCTCCTCCTTGGGGGAGTCCGAGGGGAGGGTCTCGATGTTGGAGGTCTCCCGGTCCCGCAGAATCATGTCCTTGACGTCCCCCTCCTTGGAGAGTGGGGTCAGCTGGGTCTTGGAGGTGGAGACATCCATATCCTTGCCGCTCACAGGGCTGCTGCCACCTTCCTTTTTTGCCGGGGAGCTGGAAGGAGAGGGTGGAGCCCCAGGGCTCAGGCCTGGGGAGGGGGGCGTCCCCCACGCTGACGGAGTGCCCTTTCTCCGCCCTCGCACGTGGAGCCCCATCCCGCCCAGCTCCCACCTTGGTCCTATGCCCAGGGGCAAGGACAGAGTATGACCCTGAGCCATGCAGATGGGGAGAGAAAGGAACCCGCCCTGGAGCAGTCTGGGCAGGAGGCCCCGGGCCCTGGGGGGTGGGCCACAGCTCTCAGGGCCACCCCGAGTCCCGAGGCCTCTCTGGGAAGGACCCGCAGAGCCTCCACCAGGCGGGCTGCTTGTGGACCAGCCCAGGACCTGCTCTCCGCCCACACCGGTGCCCACCCAGCCAGGACATGGCTGCCGGGTCTCCCGCCCAGAGAGGCCCATGTGAGCAGGGCCTGTGCTGACAGGAGATGCCCCTGCTGGTTCCTCCTCTTCATTTTCGTGCAACATCGGCTTTGGGGGAGGGGAGGAAGCCTCGTCTACCTGCGACTGCACCGATTAGATTACGATTGCAGAACGGGGTGGGGCTGGGGGGGCGACTCTGCAGTCAGTGTTGGGCCACATCCTTTGGAGAGTGATCGAGTGATCGTACCAGCAACAAGGGGCGGCATTCACTCACTCATCCTCACAGCAACTCCAACGACAGCGATGCTGTCATTATTACTATTCCACTTTGTTCTTAAAACAATTTTATTTATTGATTTGAGAGAGTGGGGGAGAGAGGGAGAGAGAGAGGGAGGGAGAGAGGGAGAGAGGGAGAGGGAGGGAGAGAAGAAAAGAAAAGAAAAAAGCCCATCGATGTGTTTCCCACTCATTCACACATTCATTGGCTGATTCTTGGCTGTGCCCTGACCGGGGATCGAACCTGCAACCTTAGCGTATCAGGACGACGCTCTAACCCGCAGGGCTTGTTGTTCCCGTTTCAGAGACGGGAAGGCGAGGCCCAGAGAGGCTCAGGCTGACACAAGGGGAGAGGCCCCGGGGATGAGAGAGGCGGGGAGTGAGGAGTGAGGGGTGCAGCCACCCCCTCCAGAACCTGTGCTGCTGCCTGCCTCTCCGCAGCACACGCGGGGCTGAGTGAGGGAACCCTGACCCCCCCACCTTGCACCCACAGAGGAGTCTGGCCTGAGTGGTGACTGGGGTGTTGGGTGGTGTGAGTGCCAGGCAGCTGGTCACAGAGGACTCTGTTGGGAGGTGGGTTTGACAGGAAGTAGCGGAGGGCAAATGCCAGCCCAGCTTCTGCCTGAACGCTGCTGGGCTCAGCGGAGGTGTGACCTTGGCAGGGACTTCCCCTCCCTGGGCCTCAGTTTCCTCATCTGTGAAATGGACGCACTAGCTCCCAGCTCGTGGGGCTGCTGTGCGGTGAGGGGACAGCCCCCTGGGCCCATAGATGTTGCTAGTATTGGCAGCAGGGACACGCACTGTGGCCACAGAGAAGCGAGACCAGAGGAAGGGGGAGACAGGTAGCGTCCTCCCTGTCGCCAGCCCAGGAGGGCCAGGTGCTGAGCGGCAGGCCAGCAGGGCAGTCACTCACCTGAGCTGCTCCTTCAGTGTCCTCCTGGACTTGGTTTTCTTCCCAGGTTTGCTAGAGTAAGAGGCAACCCCAAGTCCAAAGCCTTGTCCGTCAGACTCACCCACCAGGTGGCCGTCAGCATCCATAAGCCCTGCCTGGACAGAGGCCAGCGCGGGGGCAAAGGTCAGGCTCAGGGTTTGTTCCGGCCTTTGGGGGACACAGCTGTGCGTGGGCTGAAGGCTCGGGTGGGCACGTGTAGCCCACAGCAGGCGGCGGCGGCTGCCAGCTTCCGGCCGTCCCCAGCGAGCCTGTCTCCTCCCCACCTCCCCCCGCTGGCGTTTGGCTCCAGGCCCTGGGATCCTCGGGCCTTTCCCAGCCTTTCCCAGCACAGTGGCAGGAACTGTCTTGTTCACCATTCGCTTTGTCTCCCGTTTTGGAGGCCCCTGCGAGCCACACGGGGCTGGCCTTGCCTCGGTCACCCCACACTCACCCTGCGTGACCCCACCTGTTCCCACCCTACACGGGCTTCCAGGCAGGACACCTGCTGCCTCTGGAAAGGTCTTGGGAGAGAGAAACCTGACGCGAGTGCTGCCAGCAAGAGGCAGCTGTGCGTACCTTCTGGACAGCAGAAATGGCTGCAAAGTCGTTCTTGTCTATGAGGGTGTACTTGCGGCGCAAAGCGGCTTCCACCTCCTGCTCCTGTTGGCTGGGGAGAGTGAGAAAGAGCGGTGCGTCCTGCAGGCAGAGGTTCGGGTGTGGCCCCGCGGGAAGGAGCCGGCCCTCACCGTCGACCAGACCTGACAGGAGCAGCTCACCTGTGCCTGGGTCCCCAGGGTGCACCCACGGCCAAGCCCCCACCCGCAGAGGATGCACTCGCCCAGGAGAGGCCGGGGGTGTGCTTGGAGGCGGAGTCACCCTCCCCCCATGAAGGAGTCGGTGGGCAGGGGGGCCCCTTACGTCAGAACCACCCGGAACTGGTTGAACACCTCCTGGATCTGTCTGAGGTTGATTATCTGGAGAGAAGAGAACGAGGCAGGTTAGGCCTTGGCACCGGGGCCCAGGCTGGGTCTGTCAGTGGAGAAGCCAGGACCGGGGCTGACCGGGGACCATCTGCCTCGAGAGCAGGACGTCTGCAAACGGCCTCTCAGCACGGAGGCAGCACAGCCCGCGGAGGACAGGGGCACCTGGTCACTCCTTTCCAAACCGAGTGCTTTCTGAGCTACAGACACCCGTTTCTAAGTGAATCTCCATAAAACCGGAACGGCTCTAGTTTGAAAATACTCAGGAAAGTCGTTCTATGAAGCGTGCTGTCCTCAGCTCCCCCGCTTCCTCGAGGCCCCATTCTGTGCCTTCCTGTGGGTGCAGACACGCCCACGCCTGTGGCTGGAGGAGGCCGCCTCCCTCTGGACCCTGACCCACAAGCAGTGCCCTTGACCGGGTCGGTCTGGGGCTGCCCTGGCCGGGGAGGCGGGTCTGCAGGCAGCTCCTATGAGGAGCTGGCCGCCTGCGCTGAGGGAACGGTGCATCCCCGAGGGCCCACCCGCCTGGGTCTGCCTGCGGACAGCCAGCGTGGCCATCATCCTTGCCCGGCCTGTTCCACCTCCGCAGCAGCACTGAGGAGCCCGGCTCAGGCCCCTTCCCCGCTAACGAGGCGAGGGGACCCGGGTACCGAGGTCACGCAGCAAGGAGACGCGTGGCTCGGGTGCGACCGGGCTGCCTGGCTGCAGGCCCGCTTGGTCCAGGCATGGCTTGCGTCCTGTGCGCTAGACGTTCAGGCCGCTGGCCCCTGGGCGGGGCACCCACAGCCTGGTCACCCTGAACCTGGAAGCTGAGGCCTCGGTGGCTGAAGGGACTCTGAGATCGGGGTCCCCCCACGCCCACTGCACCCTCTCAGGGGAGGTCCCAGGGCCAGCACAGCGGACACTGGGGTCGGACACGGGTGGGTCCGGAGGAGAGGCTCCGTACATCGATCTCGTCCAGCGCCCCGTCCAGGTACCGCCGCACCTGGGAGTTGATTTCCGCGATCTGGACCTCGTCCATGGGGTCGTAGTTCACATGCGAGCGGTTGGCCTTGGAGGAGGAGGCAGAACATCAGCTCGCGGCGCTGAGCCCACGGGGCGGCAGGGGGCATCCTGAGAACCAGCACGGGAGCCTGGGCCCCTCCTGGCCACCAAGCCAGCCCCACCCTCTCTCCATCGGGCCTGGAGGAGGGGGCCTGGCCCAGGCCAGGGGCTCTGGTCAGCAAGGGACAGCCGAGCCAGCGAGGGGAGGGGCTCTGCGGGCGGGTTCTAGGAGGAGGGCATGGGAGGGCGGTGCGGCCTCAGCCTCCGGGCCCCTCTGGACCTGAGCGTCACCCAGGCAGGCCCCTGCACTCCTGGCTCTGTGCTGCCCCCCCACACCCCAGCCTGCCCCACATCCCTGACCTTGACCCATCATGTCTGCCACGTACCCCAACCTGCTGGCCCTCGGCCCTCGTCCTCCTGCCGCCTGCCTGCCTCTGCTCCCTGGGCCTCCGACCCCCTGCCCGCCAGGCATCCCTAGCCCCCCCAGTCTGTGTTCCCCGAGTCTCCCTGACAACGTGGCCTCTGCCCATCTGGCCGCCGTGCACCCAGGCCGGCCCCCAGGCCCCTGGCCCCTTACCAGGCTGTCGTGGATGGCCAGCTCCTGCTTGAGCAGCACCAGCTCCTTCTCCAGGTTCTTGACCATCCGCTGCCAGGGAAGCATCAGGGGGTGGAGCGGGCAGTCAGAGAAGCCACGGCTTCTCCCCCGTCAGCCCAGTCCCTGCCCTCCGTCAGCCCGCGAGCCCTTCTGTGGACTGATCCTGAGTCTGGGCGATTCCCTCCCCACTGGTGACTTTCCCCAACTGGGGTGAGTTTAGGGTTTGAGGGGCCTCGGCAGCCCCGGCAGAGGAGACGCAGAACAGAGTGAGCACTGGCACCCCGAGGGCCGCACCAAAACCCAACTCCGCCCTGGCTGGTGTGGCCCAGTGGGTAGAGCGTCGGCCTGCGGACTGAAAGGCCCCGGGTTTGATTCTGGTCAAGGGCACATGCGGGGTTTCGGGGTCGATCCCCAGTGGGGAGCGTGCAGGAGGCAGCTGATCCATGATTCTCTCATCATTGAGGTGTCTATCTCTCCCTCCCTTCCTCTCTGAAATCTTAATAAAAATATATATTGTTAAAATGGCCACTGGAGGGAGCCCTTGGCAGTGGGATCCGGGACCCAGCTGTGGCCAGTGCCCTGCCCGAGGTGGAGAACCTGGCATCTGGGAAGCGACTGCTCCTTCGGGTGGGCTTACTCAGCGGGGACGGGGGTGGGGGGGAGGGGTCTGGCTGAGCTGCTGGGGGTCTCCGACTGGAGGACTGTCCAATGTGACCTCTGGCCAATCAGGTGACACGGGGAAGTGGGCCATCAGCCCGGGGGTCACCAGCCTCCAGGACACACCCTCTTCCACTGACCAGGGAGAAGCTGCTTGGACGCAGGCTGGAGCGGCTGACCCCACGGAACGACGCCTGGCAGCACTCGGCTGACCAACTGCCTTAGAGAAACCGGAGCGTTCCCTGGTGGAATGAACGCTGTGGACACAGCACAGACTCACATTCCCTGCCAGCCAGGCGCTTTCACCGTCACGCACGGAGGATGGCCCTGAGAGCTCTGTGTGAGCCAGCACCAGGCCGCACCGGGCCGCACCGGGCCGCACCGGCCACACCAGGCCACACCAGGCCGCACCAGGCCACACCGGGCCACACCAGGCCTCACCGGGCCAAACCGGGCGGCACCAGGCCTCACCGGGCCAAACCGGGCAGCACCAGGCCGCACCGGGCCGCACCAGGCCGCACTGGGCAGCACCTGGCAGCACCGGCCACACTGGGCAGCACCAGGCCGCACCGGGCAGCACCTGGCAGCACCAGGCCGCACCGGGCAGCACCTGGCAGCACCAGGCCATATCAGGCAGCAGCAGGCAGCACCGGGCTGCCCCGGGCAGCACTGGGCAGCACCAGGCCGCACCGGGCAGCACCAGGCCAGCAGCTCTCAGCCGGGAAAGCTTCCCTGGAAAGTGGCGACCCCCCCACACCTGCAGGTGTAGCCCCTCTCGGCAGAGCGCAGCACCCCTCGTCTCTCTGCCGTCCGCTCGAGCCCAAGGCTCACAGAATCGCAGCTGGACAGGGGGAGGTCAGCAGCCCAACCTCCCTCGTTCGCCCGGTGATTACCCCGAGGCCCAGCTGCTGGCGGAGGTGGATCCAGAGCCCAGCCTCCTGCCTCACAGCCAGGCCCACCAGCCAAGGAAATCTGGGAAGCTCTTCCATCGCCTCGCACACAGGTGTCAGCGGGGAGGGAGGTCCTGGGAGCCACCTGAGGACGGGCTCATGGGAAAGGGGCAGCAGAGCAGGTGTCCCCACCGCTCTCAGCGCTCAGGCTCATAAAGGAAGGCGCTCATCCAGGGCCACAGCGCAGACTTCAGAACAGAAGTCACTTCCCAGAGCATGAGGGTCCTCCCGGCAGGCACACGCCCACCGCCAGGCTCACAGGCGGCCACGTGACCTCCTGAGTTAGAACTCCAAGTAACAAGAAAAATAAATGTAAAAACATGAAGCCCCGGCCAGGTAGCTCAGGTGGTTGGAGCCTGGTCCCGATTCGCCAAGGTTGTGGGTTCGATCCCAGTTAGGCACAGAGGGGACTCAATCAAGAAATGCATCAATAGGTGCAACAACAAATTAATCTCTCTCTCTCTCTCTCTCTCTCTCTAAATCAATTTTTAAAAAGTTTAAAAATCAAAGACTTAAAGCTGCAGAAAAGGATAGAAAACAATGCCATGAAATGTAATTAGACCACCCCCAAATCTGGATTTAACCGCATGCTGCCATACTGGCATCTGTGTGTGTGTGTGTGTGTGTGTGTGTGTGTGAAGACATAAAACGTTTCGGATAAATGTGAAGTCCCGGTGTACCCCAGTCCAAGCCCATTCCCCCAGACACCCGAGAGGGACCCTCCAGCCTTGTTTTCCTCTGTCACTAGCGTGTGCGCGCACACACACACACACACACACACACACAGATGGCACCCACTGACAATGGTTGGACTTCTGTTTCACTTTGTGATGGTGCAAACGCGATGTGGCTCAGCAGAAACCAGCGAGGCTGAATGACGTTGGGTAGGTTGAATGCATGTTCAACTCACGATATTTTCAACTTGAGACGGGTTTCGGACGTCGCCCCGTCGTCAGCCCAGGAGCATCTGTACCCGTGAGTGGTCGTCAGTCTCGCTTCGAATGTGTTTACACTTGGAGTCGATGTCAGATGCTACCGTTCGGGCCGCTTCAGTCCCCACCTGACATGATCCAGGTCAGGCCCTGGCTCCGGCTCCCTCTCTGCACAACACGCATCGCCACTCCCCCCGAAAGGTGACTGGTCATGTCCCCACCTGCTCACAAGGAGCAGTGAGAGCCCTGTCCCCTGTAAACCTCTTTACACACACCCCTGCGGTCTACTCTGTGACGCAGACCTGGCAGGGACCTGTGGGAGTGAGCGGAGTGCTGGCCAACATCTCCTGAGCATCAGCAACAGGACAGCACTGTGCGAAGAGTTTTCCATCCATCACCTTATACATAGTGTATATATATATACTAGAGGCCCGGTGCATGAAATTCATGCAGGGGGTGTGTCCCCCTCAGCCCGGCCTGCACCCTCTCCAATCTGGGATCCCTCTCACAATCCGAGACTGCTGGCTCCTAACTGCTTCTGCCTGCCAGCCTGATCGCCCCCTAACCACTCCCCTGCTGGCCTGATCACCCCCTAACCACTCCCCTGCCAGCCTGATTGACGCCTAACTGCTCCCCTGCCAGCCTGATCGCCCCCTAACCACTCCCCTGCTGGCCTGATCACCCCCTAACCACTCCCCTGCCGGCCCGATCGCCCCCTAACCACTCCCCTGCCGGCCTGATTGATGCCTAACTGCTCCCCTGCCAGGCAGGTCGCCCCCAACTGCCCTCCCCTGCCTGCCATCTTGTGATGACGTGAGAGCGACCATCTTGCGGCCGCCATCTTGTGATGATGTTGCATGAGGGCATCACGCAAGGGCCTGACGCCACCTAGGCTTTTATTATATAGGATGTGTGTGTGTGTGTGTGTGCGCATATGTATATAGTTAATTGATTTCAGAGAGGAAGAAAGAGGGATAAAGAGATAGAAACATTAATGACAAAAGAGAATCATTGATTGGCTGCCTCCTGTACACCCCACACTGGGGATCAAGCCCACAATCCGGCTGGGAATCAAGCCATGACCTCCTGGGTCATAGGTCAATGCTCAACCACTGAACCACACTGGTCAGGCCTCATGTTATTCTTTGCATCTTTTTTTTCTTTTTTTTTAATCCTCACCTGAGGATATTTTTCATTCATTTTTAGAGATAATAGAATAGAGAGGGAACGACAGAGAGAAACATCGATGAGAGAGAAACACATCGATTGGTTGCCTCCTGCATGTGCTTTGACCAGGGCCCGGGCCAGAGAGAAGCCCGCAACCAAGGTACATGCCCTTGACGGGAATTGAACCCGGGACCCTTGGGTCCGCAGGCCGACGCTCTATCCACGGAGCCACAAGACCAGGGCCCCAACTTCACAGATAAAGAAGCTGAAGCTCAGGAAGACGACGGATCTTGCTGAGGCCACACAGCTGATGCAGGGAAGCAGGCTGCTGAGCCACGGCAGCCCAGGGCAGGGGCCGGGGCTCCCAGCCACCGAGCCAGCGGTTCTCAAAGTGAGGCCTCAGAGCAGCAGCAGCATCAGTGGAGAACGCCTAGAAATGAGACTCCTCGGGCCCCATCCCAGGCTGACGCCATCAGGAGCTATGGGGCCGGTCCAGGGGCCTGTGGTCCAGCAAGCCCACAGCATCGCCCTGGTGCCCGCTCAAGGCTGAGAGCCAGCTCCAAGCGCTGTTCCCTCCCCCCCCCCCCCCCCCCCCGGCCTCCCCCCACCCTAAGCCACAGGGCCTGGCGTTTGCCGCCAGGATGTGGAATCCAGAAAGTGTAACGGGTTTGGCAGGAGCTCAGGGCATGCATGTGCCCCTGTGCGCAGTAACTAGGATTCCACAAGCACAGTAAACGCAGCCGGATGATCAGCACATGTGTTTCCCTTTACGAGATGCTGCCAAGATGCTCTCCAGCGCGGCCGGATCCATTCTCCGACCAGAAAGAGAGCGGCGCCCCTGTCTCAGGACCTCTCGCCACCAAGTTGCAGTCAGAAAAATTCTAATTTTTGCTCGTCTGGGGTTTTAATTTGTATTTCCCGGACTCATGGGAATGCTGAGCGTTCCCTCTGATTGGTCAGCCCAGCTTGCTGGGCTGGGAGGGAGGAGGTTTGCAGGGACACACCCGGTGAGGCTGGGAGATGGCCCAGCTGGCTTCGCTCTCCAACAGGCAGCTGTCAGTCAGGGACATCCCTGCTGATGCCCCAGGCACCCCTGACCTCACCCTTTCCCCTGGTGGCAGCCCCCACAGGGGTGTCCGGCGACCCCGATGGCTGGCCGGTCCTGAAACAGGAAGGGACTGGCCCGGATTACACCTCTGGTTGAGGCCGGAAGGGAAGCAGGCCTGTGTGACCAGCACCCACCCCCACCGCCCCCGCAGGCCCCCAGTACCTCAGCGTCGTACTTCTCGTTGACGGCAGGCTCGGTGGTGACCAGCTTCATCCTGCTCGCGAACCGCAGCGAGGACAGCTGAAACGGGACAGACTCGCTACTGGGGGCAATTCCTTGTGAGGGGAGAGATTTCAGAACAGGAAAGGGCTCCACTAGGATGGCGAACGCCTGTTTAGAGACAAGCTCCACATCGGCCGCGGGGTCTCCTGCGACCGTGCAGTGACCTCAGGAGGGTCTTGCCCGAGCCCCTCTGGAGGGGCCGCCAGGGGCAATGACGCGGCAGCCGCACAGGCAGGCGCTGGGGACACGGCCGGACACGGCCCACCACGCGGCCGGCTGCTCCCTGCGGGGGGAGGAGCAGTGGTGCCCGAGGCCACCTGAGACCCGGCCTCACCCGGAGGCCGACTCGGAGCCCTGAGGCCGGGAAGGACGGGAGGGGGACAGGTCACCTGGGAGTGGCCCAGGGAAGGGCCACAGGGGTCCTCTTGGCAGCAATCTGGCGCCGGGTCTGGTGGCCAAGACTCCGCCGCGGACCCACTGTGCGACCTCGGGCAGGTCTGCGACTTCTGCCCCCCGGGGTCCCGGGGAGACCGGAGGTGAGGCGTGCAGCGTGCTCTGGGCAGCACCGCCCACAGGGAGCCGCGGCAGGGCCTCCATTCCCACAGCTGAGCTGCCCCGTGAGGGGCGGGCAGGTTCCCCCACCGCCACCGCCGAGGCCACACGCCCTCACTGTGGCCACCCCCACGGCGTGTCAGCGCAGGAGCAACAGGACCCTTGACAGGAACCGCCTTCCGGTTGTAAACATTTGGGGAACAGAGTCACCAGCTGCCACTCCCCAGTGCGCCCTGTCCCCAACCCCGGGGCCCCTCGGCCGCTCCTCGGGCTCGGCTCCGGGCACAGATCTCCAGCGGCGTGGGCACAGCTTCGGGGGCAGCAGGTGCCAGGAGAGCCGCTTCCCGGGCAGTGACCGTCTGGGGGGGAGGGGGGCGGAGGCCTCATAGGGCTCCTCTTGGGGTTCAGCCAGGAGACCAGGAGGCCCTGACGCCTGCCCCTGGGGAAGCCGCCTGAGCGTCAGAGGGAGCGTCCATCCCGCCCCCGAGTCCAGGCCCTTAGCAGGCGGCTCCCTGGAAGCCAGACAGTCAGCCCCTCCTGCAGGAAGCTGGAGGCCAGCGGAGGGTCCTGCTCTGTGGTGTCCCGGGACAGGACCGACGAGGGTTATCCGATGGCTGAAGTGCCCTAAACACCCGCATTTTAAAAGCGAAGTGTCTAGCCCGGCCGGCGTGGCTCAGTGGTTGAGTGTCAACCTATGAACCAGGAGGTCATTGGTTCGATTCCCGGTCAGGGCACAGGCCCGGTTTGCGGGCTCCATCCCTAGTGTGGGGCGTGCAGGGGGCAGCCGGTCCATGATTCTCTCTCATCACGGATGTTTCTCTCTCTCCTTCTCCCTTCCTCCCTGAAACCAGTATTTTTTTAAAAAGTGAAAAGTCTAAGGCCGTGGTTCTCAACCTTCTGGCCCTTTAAATACAGTTCCTCACGTTGTGACCCAACCATAACATTATTTTTGTTGCTACTTCATAACTGTCATGTTGCTGCTGTTATGAATCATCATGTAAATATCTGATCTGCAGGATGGTCTTAGGCGACCCCTGAGAAAGGGTCGTTCCACCGCCAAAGGGCTCGCGACCCACAGGTTGAGAACCGCTGGTCTAAGGGGCGCTTTCCAAACCTTCCGAGGAAGGCGGGGGGAGTGGGGGGGGGCTGGCACCCAGCGGGGTGGGCTCGGCCTCCATTGCCTCGGCTCTCCGCCTTCTCCCTCCCCAGGTCGCCTGGGACCCTGCTGGGTGGATCTCCCTCAGTTACAACTCTAGCCACAGCCCGTTCCTACTCAAAGCCCATGACAACCCGGCCCCCTGGGCCCAGCCACGGCCTCAGCCAGGCCGCCAGGGCCCACCCGGCCCTGCAGCTCCTCCCTCCTCTCCTTCTTGAGCCTCCCAGGCAGGGCCACCTGAGGGCCCACCAACCCTCTGCCAGGAACACGGCCCGTTCCCTGCCGCCACGCCCACTCAGCGCCCGCCTTCCTCACCCAGCTCCAGGGAGACCCTCCCTCTGGGGGACCCCTCCATCGGGGCTCCACGAACTCCCAGGCCCAAGGCCATGCGTGGCTCCTCCCTACCGAGCTGCTCCCCTCCCATCAGTTCGTACCAGCCGAGTAAGCACGCCTGGAACCGGGTTCCTGTCGAGGTTTTTAACCCGTCTGACCATGAGAACTCGGCGTCCGCCCTCCTCGGCCCAGCTCCAGGAGCAGCCCCAGCGAGCCTGTCCTTGCCCTCAGGGCTGGCTCTCGGCCTCCTCTGCTGGCACAGGCCCCCTGGCCAGCCTGCCTCCCAGAGCTTCTGCCCCCTGGTCCTTGGTATTTGGATCCTGGCTGGACCCCTCTCAGCGATTTTGGCTCAGACTCCCCCCGGGTGCCTCCACTCCCGACAGGGCGTACGGCCTGCGTGCCGGCTGCGCCAGCCGGTCAGCCGCCCCAGCCCTGCACCCACGTGGAGGGATCCCCCCGGGCGCACCGGCTGCGCACGTACCGTCTCGTCCAGCTGGGCGGCTTCTCCGTAGATGTTCGTCACCAGGACCATGTTGCAGTTTCCCCCTGCAGAAGGCGGGACACGCAAGCCCATGAACGTGTGGGTTTGCTGCCCGGGATTCCTTTGAGGCTGGGGGGGTCGGTTATGAATAGAATGCGTGTGTGCCCTCCACGTCCACATGTTAGAGTCCTAGCTCCCCAGGTGGTGGTGTTTGGAGGTGGGGCTTTGAGAAGGTAATTGGGTGTAGATGAGGTCACGAGGGTGGGGGACAGCAGAGGAGAGATGGCGTAAGGCCGGGAGGGGCAGGGGCAGGTTTTGCTCATAGTCGCACTCAGTTAATCACCAGACACCGCCCTGGCTGGTTTGGCTCAGTGGATAGAGCGTCAGCCTGGGAACTGAAGGGTCCCAGGTTCGATTCCAGTCAAGGGCACATGCCCGGGGTTGTGGGTTCAGTCCCCAGTGGGGGGCGTGCAGGAGGCAGCCAATCGATGGTTCTCTCTCATCATTGATGCTTCTATCTCTATCTCTCCTTCTCCCGTCCTCTCGGAAATCAATAAAATACATATATTTGTAAAATAACCAGACACCAATGACTGTGTCATTAGGCCCAACACAAAACCTGGGGACACAGGGATGACAAGACACCGCCCTCACCCCGTCGGGGAGACTGTGGGGGAAGGAAGGACGTCCTGGGAGAGGCCACTCTGGGCCCTGGAGGTGACGAAGGCTCTGCCAGCGGGTTTAGGGATGAGAGGAATTCGGAGGTGTTCCCAGGAGAGGCCAGAGCTTAGGCCCGGCTTCTGGGAGTGAACATGGTGACGTGCTGTAGGCGAAGGGAGAGGCGCTAGGCGTGGTTCTGTGAAAAGGCTGCACGAGGCTCATCCACCGGGAAGGGGCAATTCCGTGATCACAGCAGCAGATCGGCCAGCCCTGGCCGGGGTGGCTCAGAGGATAGAGCGTCAGCCTGGGGCCTGCACCAGCGGGCCCTCACCTAGCGAGTCCTTGAGGGCGTGGGTGAGCTTGCACTGCCGGAAGGGGATGTGGCCCCGCTTCTGGTCCCCGAGGGCGATGATGGCTTGCTCCAGGAAGGACAGCGACTTGTTGATGTAGGTGGCTTCCTTCAGGACTTGGCCCTCGGACTGCAAACCAGAGTCGGTTCCGCTTCAGACCCAGGGGGAGGCGGCCCCACCAAGAGCCTCCCTCAGGGTCGGGGGCTGTGCTCCACCCGGGCCGATGCTGCCCACACGCGGCGGATCCCCCACCAGCACCCGTGGTGCTTGCGAACGTGAACACCGCGTGGACATTCACGTAAGAACCCACTGAAAAGCCACATGACGTGAGTGTACATGTGGGTATTTGTGCAGTCACTCGAGCAGAGAGCCCTGCGGGTATTCACACAAATAGGGGCACTCACACGCACGCACAGAGAACGCTCATCCCAATACACCGGCGAATGCTTGTTGTTGTTGTTAACTTTCTTTTTTCATGTATTTTTCCACTTGGACATTTTAACATACCTTTTGATGTTGCATATGTTAATTTACAATGTTTCAAATTAGAATTTTAACCAGCTAATCACAATACTCCTTCATATACACGAGTAAAAAAGACTTTAATACACGCTACCTGGCTCGTTGGCCACTCTGCTACGTTTTGGGTAGGGAGAGCGCATTATCCGAACCACGATCAGAGGGTCGAAGCCTGAGTCTCCCTTACCATGGAGCTGAAACGGAGACCAGATCCTACTACCCTCAGGCTAAGCAACTTCCTTTTTTTTAACTTGTCAATCACGGTTGACATTCGATATTATTTTATATTAGTTTCAGCTGTGTGCTCTAGTGACTACTTATGCTAATTCTCACATTCATACAAATATTTCAGATGAAACACTCATGCAAACACTCCTGTGAACACTCACTCAGAGAAAAGCTAATCACGGACTGAGCACCAGGCTCCTTGTTAAGAATTTAGAGGCTACGCCCTGGCCTGTTTGGCTCAGTGGATAGAGCATCGACCTGTGGACTGAAGGTCCCGGGTTCGATTCTGGTCCAGGGCACATGCCCAGGTTGCAGGCTCGATCCCCAGTGGGGGACATGCAGGAGGCAGCCAATCAATGATTCTCTCTCATCAGTGATCTATCTCTCTCTCCCTCTCCCTTCCTCTCTGAAATCAATAAAAATATATTTAAAAAAAAGAATTTAGAGCAGTGGTTCTCAACCTTGGCTGCACATTAGAATCACCTGGGAATCTTTTTAAAATCCTGATTTCTGGGCCTCACCCTCCGGAAATTCTGTTTCTTTGTTACTAATGTGGCCCCACCCCATCACAAAGAAACAGAATTTCCGGAGGATGAGGCCCAGAAATCAGGATTTTAAAAAGATTCCCAGGTGATTCTAATGTGCAGCCAAGGTTGAGAACCACTGACTTAGAGGCTATGATCTCATTTCAACTTTACAAAAGCCTGTCAGGGAGGAACTGCCTCTGTCCCTCCAGCTCTGCAGGGTCAAGCCCACGTGCTCTACTGCAGCCGTCGCCAACCTCTCGGGCCTCACGGACCAGGTCGCCAGCCTCTCGGGCCTCACGGACCACCAGGGATTGGCGACCCTGCTCTACTGTGTCTCCGTCGGGGCTGTGCTCACCACGAGGGGCAGCCCCCATGAGGCACGGACCCCTGCCCGCCCCCCGCCCCCGCCGTGCTTGGGCCACTGTGCCGGACACAGGCCATGGCTTGTTGAGAAGGAACCCACTTACCCCAGACTTGCCCAGCCGTTCCGAGCCTGCTAGATCCACCAAATTAATTTTGGAAGTGATGTACTTTTCATCCGATAAGGTCCGTGAACGGGCCTGGGAAACATCCAAACAGATGAGACTGAGGCCCAGGGCACGGACCACGACGCCCGGGCGTGCGAAGGGCTCACACTCACCTCCACGTAGATGGTGAAGATGCAGTGGGACCTGGACGAGTTCTTGTTCATCGTGTGGGAGGCGATGATCCTGTTGGTTTCTCCCTGAAGAGGAGGATGAGAGAGAAACACCGATCAGCTGCCTCCTACACACTCCCCACCGGGGATGTGCCCGCAACCAAGGCACATGCCCGTGACCGGAATTGAACCCGGGACCCTTGAGTCCACAGGCCGACTCTCTATCCACTGAGCCAAACCGGTTAGGGCAAAAAAATATATTTTTTAAAAATGGGGGGTAGGAAACAATAATTGGTGCTTTTATTTTATTTTATTTTTTGATTTCAGAGAGAAAAGGAGAGGGAGAGAGAAGTAGAAACATCAATGATGAGGGTGAAAGTGAATCACTGATCGGCTGCCTCCTCCACGCCCCTACTGGGGATCGAGCCTGCAACCCCGGCCTGTGCCCTGAGCTGTGATTCACGGGTGGATGCTCAACCACTGAGCCACCCTGGCCGGGCTCACCTGGCCTTGTTTTGTTTGAGATTCGCCGATGCTGCAGCTGCCTCAGCGCTCCGCTGTATTTTCATTGCTAAATGGTTTTCCATTGTATGGACGTAATACTTGTTTACTCATCACCGTTGACAGACACTTGGTTATTCCCAGTCTTTGGCTGTTACAGACAACACTGCCAGGAACACTTGCGTAAAGCCTCTGTGTGTGTGAACACTTTTATTTTGGGGGATAGATTTCTAGGAGTGGAACTGCTAGGTCCTATGGATAAAAGGGCGTCACCATTTTACACGTCACCAGCAACGTATGAGTTCCAGCCAATATGACTTTTAAAAGAATAGCATACACTACGGAATTTTTTAATTGATTTGTAAAAGGTACTAAGGACATTAATCCTTATTTTTTTCTATACCACAAATGCCCATGATTTAATGTTAACTGCGGGGGGTGGGGGGGGGGGGTCAATTTCAACTACATAAGAAAAAACTGCCCAGGAAAAAAAGACTAGAAGGAAATAAGCCAAAATATACATTATTGTTGCCACATGTAGAAAACAAATAAGTAATTTTTTTATTCATATATGTGTGTATATATGTATATATTTTTATTTTTGAGAGAGAGTGGAGCAGGAGAGACAGAGAGAGAGAGAAACATCGATTGATTGCCTCCCACACAGGTATCGAGCCTGCAACCGAGGTCCATGCCTTTGACCAGAAACGAACTCGGGACCCTTCAGGCCGAGAGCCGACGCTCTCTCCACTGAGCCACACTGGCCAGGGCCATTTATGTATATATCTTTTTAATTGAACCCACAACCCAGGTAGGTGCCCTTGACCAGGAATCAAACCCATGACCCTTCAGTGCTCGGGGCCGACACTCTAACCATCGAGCCATGCGGCCAGAGCTATTCCTATGTTTTAGTACGAGCTGAATTTGCTAAACGAGTATCTTTTAATTTTCATCCTGATTATCAAAGTAAAAAACTAAGAAGGGTGTGAGAGAAAAAATAAGAGAAAGAAAGAAAGGGAAGGAGGGAGGGAGGAAGAAAGAAATCTCTCACCTCAAAGAGGAGGCTGAAGGCGTCCTCCTCCTGACTCGTGAGGTGGACCGACAGGCCCTTAATGAAGACCCCGTGCGGGTTTTCCACGATGGCCACGGGCGTGGCCGAGGGCCCCACGTAGGGCAGCGTGGACAGGAGGTCGAACAGGCTCTCGTTGTAGATCTCCAGGTAGGAGACACGCACCGTGATGGCATGCGTGGGGCGCTCCTCGATCATCCTGAAAACCTGGGGGAGGTCGGACAGCGGTTGGACCCCTGCAGGGGGCAGCCCCTGCCACGGGAGGGCAGACCGCGGGGGCATCCTGGCGTGCGACCAGAAAACCCTCCTCCTAAAAGGATTTACGGTCTAGTCGGTGTGACGACCATCAGCAGCAGCGACTATAAGCCTAGTCCATTGGGGGATATTTACTACCACCTTGTTTTAATATATTTTTAATTGACTTATTTTTAGAGAGAGAGGAAGGGAGAGGGATAGAGAGATAAGCATCATTGACCGGCTGCCTCCTGCCCGCTCCCCAGGGGATCAGCCCGCAACCCGGCCACGTGCCCTGCCCAGGAATTGAACTGGGGGCCTCAGTCACAGGCCACAGGCCAGCACAGGAGCCAGGAGCCAGTCGGCAAGTCCCACTCCCTCTTTTACAAACGAGGAAGCAGGCTCAGCATGGGCGTGGGCCAGGGTCCAACACCCGGACTCCTGGTTTCCTGAGGCCTCTGACTCACGGACACCGCCTCCCCCTGTGCATCCTGTCCCCCCAGCGTCCAGCAGCTGGCCTGGGCTGGCAGCACCTGCGGCCGAGCGGGGACCTGTGTGCCCCCCGCGCCCCCCCCCCCCCCACCTGCTGCAGGGCCCGGGGCAGGATCCCTCGGTGCCTGTAGTTCTCCGTGGTCCCGGTCATGGTGTAAGTCTTGCCAGCGCCTGTCTGCCCATAACACATGATGGTGCCTGCCAACATTTCAAAAACACGACTCGGTGACCTCCAGGGAACAGCTCCGAGGATAGCTCTCCCCCTCCCCCCAATCCCACTCCCCCACCCCTGCATCCCCAGGGCCAGCCAGGACCCGGCCTGGAGGTGGCCATCGGGCGCCTCCGCAGAGACCGCAGAGACCGGGATTTCCTGCCATGGAGGGTGGGTGGGCAGGGAAATGGGGACATAAATGCTCAAAGCACAGGCAGCTGCTCTGAATCCGAGGTCCACCAGGTGCTCTGCGTTCCCTCCACCAAGAGATCTGACCCCGGGCTCCGGGGAGAGGGGGGCGGGGTCCCAGGGAGCAGAGCGGCTGCGGATTTTCCCGGGAAGAGGAGGAGAGCTGAAAGGGATTGAGCTCCAGCCCTTCTTTTTTTGGTTAACCCTCACCCGATTTTTCTACTGATTTTTTATTTTTATTTTTACTAGAGGCCCGATGCACGAAATTCGTGCAAGGGGCATGGCCCTTGCAGCCACGGCTTCGTCCGGAAGGTCGTCCGGAAGGACATCCGGAAGGTCATTTGACATTCGGCTGTCCGGTCTAATTAGCATATTATGCTTTTATTATTATAGACTTTTAAATATATTTTTATTGATTTCAGAGAGGAAGGAAGAGGGAGAGAGAGATAGAAACATCAATGATGACAGAGAATCATTGATCAGCTGCCTCCTGCACGCCCCTTACTGGGGATCGAGACCGCAACCCAGGCATGTGTCCTTGACCAGAATCGAACCCGGGACCCTTCAGTCCGCACCGGCCAGGGCAGAACTCCAGCCCTCTGTCAGCAAGGCCCTGCGCTGCCAGGGGCTCAGGGCGAGGCCTCCCTGAGGGCCTGGCCGGGCAGGAGGCAAGGGCGTTGAAATGCCCAGGAAGAGATGGGGTGGCAAAGGCTTTTCCCACCAGTAGTGAGAATTCTTTGTAGACTGCAGGTTCCCACAGCACCGAACGGGGCTGCCAGGAGGCCCCTTCCACTTCCGGAAGCAGACGCCCCAGGCAGGTCCTGACCGGGAGCCCCTGCCCTCGGGGACGCTTCCACCTGCACCTCTCACGTCACCCCAGGCTCCGGGCTCAGGGGGCCCCGGGCTCAGGCTCCCACCTGCTCCTCCTCCTGGGCGGCTGGTGCCAGACCCTGTGCCCAAGGCTGCTCCTGGGGTTCACACAGCAGACCCACCAGGCAATGCGGTGCCATGGAAACCAGAGCTTGCTTTGCCGAACGGATGCTCCATGTCTGGGATGGGCAGATTTTTACCACCTAAATCCAGACGTGCGCTGGAACCCAGATGGAGTGTCCACTGACCCAACACAAATGAGCAGGAAGGAGTCACGTGGGCTGGGACTCAGGACCCACTTGTGGTCCCACAGCACCCGGGCCTCTCTTCCTGTCTCTGCCGCCTCCGGGCCACACCCCGCGGGTCAGTGAGGACCACACGCCGGGACCACAGGGAGTGTTTACAGTGTCTGAGCATCTCCGCTCCAGGGCCTTCTCAAAATGCTCATCTTTATGTGTTGATTTCAGAGCGAAGGGAAGGGAGAGAGAAACATCAAGTTGCTGTTCCACTTATTGACACACTCACTGGCCGCTCCTTGGATGAGCCCTGACCGGGACGGACCCGCAACCTTGGCGTCGAGGGACGGCGCTCTAACCAACGAGCCCCTCAGCCAGGCGCAGGGGCTGGTCGCAGACCTGAGCGTTGCCAACAGGGAACATTCTAGTCAGCGGCCACCAAGTGAGCAAAGCCCACAAACTGTGATATGTGCTGAGGATTTTTAAATCTTTAAAAGGGGAAAGAAAAAAAGAAGATTTCAAAACAATCTTACACTGAACAAGTTTGTAAAAATTTCCTGATGCAGCTGCTTTTAATTTGTTAAGAAATCAAACGTTACTCATGCTTTTAGCGCTATATTCACACACAGTCCAATACAGGAGTGAAAACAGTCGATGCTGATGGAACGAATGGCAACAACACCCAGCAGGTAGCTTAGAGGACGTCTGCATCCATCAAATGCATCGCGAGGGCACTGTCTCCCCAACCAGTCTGTGCGGCAACACAGAAGGCGAAGCCCCCGTGACCCAGAGCCCGGTCATTCCTGTGCAGGCAGGCAGGGCCGGACCTGGGCCAAGCCAGGCCCGCATGGCACCACGAGGATTCATTCATTCACCGTGGGACACGTGCCCCTCTCCGAAGGGCCCCCCGGGATCTGTCCACAGGTCACACAGCTAACGCGCGCAGTTACCGTTGTAGCCGTCCAGGGCCTGCGAAACCACGTCCTTGGCCACGGTCTCGTAGACCAGGTCCTGGGAGGCGTCGTGGAGAACTCCGTCCAGCTTGAAGGACCAGTCTGTCTGCTGGTTATTGACAACTCCTCTCCGAGTGTCTTTTTTTAAGTGAATATCGATGGTCTAGGAAGAGAGGAGAAGGGGAGGGAGGGAGAGGGAGACGGGGAGACAAATGCGTATTTGTTAGGAAATGGCTGCAAATTGGCATCAAAAAATCACCGACGGCCGAAACCGGTTTGGCTCAGTGGATAGAGCATTGGCCTGTGGACTCAAGGGTCTCGGGTTCGATTCCGGTCAGGGGCATGTACCTGGGTTGCCGGCACATCCCCAGTAGATGTGCAGGAGGCAGTTGATGGATGTTTCTCTCTCATCGATGTTTCTAGCTCTCTATCTCTCTCCCTTCCTCTCTGTAAAAATTCAATAAAATATATTTAAAAAAAAAAAAATCACCGATGGCCGAGTCCTGATCTGGAAACGAAGGGGAGGTGAGGTGACCCTTGGGAAGGACAGGGGCTCCGGGCAGGCTCCTGTCCGGGTGACTTCCTGGGGAGGGAGGGAGGGAGGGAAGTGCGGACCCATCTCTCCCTGGTTCACAGGGGGATGTCGTGGCCCCACCTCTGATACGGGGTCAAGCACATGCACCATGTTCTTACTAAACTGCTTTAGCACAGGGGGGCCTTTATTATTATTTTAAAAAGTATTTTTATTGATTTCAGAGAGGAAGGGAGAGGGGGAGAGAGCTAGAAACAATGATGAGAGAGAATCATGGATCGGCTGCCTCCTGCACGCCCCCTACTGGAGATCGAGTCCGAAACCCGGGCCTGTGCCCTTGACAGGAATCGAACCCACGACCCTTCAGTCCCCAGGCCCACGCTCTACCCGCTGAGCCGAACCGGCCAGGGCTAAAGGGAAACTTATTAACCAAGACGACGACGGAAGCCGGGAGTGGGGAGTTGCCTCACCACCAGCATCGCAGGGGAATGGCTGGGCCTGGGGACCCTGGAGTCCTGCTGGGCTTCCACCCGTCCCCTCTGACCACCCCGAGCGAGCGAGCGAGGCGGGACGGAGAGAGGCGGCGAGGGCACACGCGTCGCACTTACTTTGTTGTCGTCGCCGTATCTGATCATTTCATGAGCAAAGTCATCGGTGGGTCTGACACGGACAAACGCGTGCACTTTTTTCCTCGTGCTCATTCTCGCTGGAGAAAGGAACACAGGACAGTGTCAGCGGCCGGCCGTCCCTCCCCAGGCCACAGCGAGGGCTGTCCCTCCCCAGGCCACAGCGAGAGGCTGTCACTCACCAGGCCACAGCGAGGGCTGTCACTCCCCAGGCCACAGCGAGGGCCGTCCGTCACCCGGCCACAGCGAGAGGCTGTCCCTCCCCAGGCCACAGCGAGAGGCTGTCACTCCCCAGGCCACAGCGAGAGGCTGTCACTCACCCGGCCACAGTGAGGGCTGTCCCTCCCCAGGCCACAGCGAGGGCTGTCACTCACCCGGCCACAGCGAGGGCTGTCACTCACCCGGCCACAGTGAGGGCCGTCCGTCACCCGGCCACAGCGAGAGGCTGTCACTCACCAGGCCACAGCGAGAGGCTGTCACTCACCCGGCCACAGTGAGGGCTGTCCCTCCCCAGGCCACAGCGAGGGCTGTCACTCACCCGGCCACAGCGAGGGCTGTCACTCACCCGGCCACAGCGAGAGGCTGTCACTCACCAGGCCACAGCGAGAGGCTGTCACTCACCAGGCCACAGCGAGGGCTGTCACTCCCCAGGCCACAGCGAGGGCCGTCCGTCACCCGGCCACAGCGAGAGGCTGTCACTCCCCAGGCCACAGCGAGAGGCTGTCACTCACCCGGCCACAGCGAGGGCCGTCCCTCCCCAGGCCACAGCGAGAGGCTGTCACTCCCCAGGCCACAGCGAGAGGCTGTCACTCACCCGGCCACAGTGAGGGCTGTCCCTCCCCAGGCCACAGCGAGGGCTGTCACTCACCCGGCCACAGCGAGGGCTGTCACTCACCCGGCCACAGCGAGAGGCTGTCACTCACCTGGCCACAGCGAGAGGCTGTCACTCACCAGGCCACAGCGAGGGCTGTCACTCCCCAGGCCACAGCGAGAGGCTGTCACTCACCCGGCCACAGTGAGGGCTGTCCCTCCCCAGGCCACAGCGAGGGCTGTCACTCACCCGGCCACAGCGAGGGCTGTCACTCACCCGGCCACAGCGAGAGGCTGTCACTCACCTGGCCACAGCGAGAGGCTGTCACTCACCAGGCCACAGCGAGGGCTGTCACTCCCCAGGCCACAGCGAGGGCCGTCCGTCACCCGGCCACAGCGAGAGGCTGTCACTCCCCAGGCCACAGCGAGAGGCTGTCACTCCCCAGGCCACAGCGAGAGGCTGTCACTCACCCGGCTACAGTGAGGGCTGTCCCTCCCCAGGCCACAGCGAGGGCTGTCACTCACCCGGCCACAGCGAGGGCTGTCACTCACCCGGCCACAGCGAGAGGCTGTCACTCACCAGGCCACAGCGAGAGGCTGTCACTCACCAGGCCACAGCGAGAGGCTGTCACTCACCCGGCCACAGTGAGGGCTGTCCCTCCCCAGGCCACAGCGAGGGCTGTCACTCACCCGGCCACAGCGAGGGCTGTCACTCACCCGGCCACAGCGAGAGGCTGTCACTCACCAGGCCACAGCGAGAGGCTGTCACTCACCAGGCCACAGCGAGGGCTGTCACTCCCCAGGCCACAGCGAGGGCCGTCCGTCACCCGGCCACAGCGAGAGGCTGTCACTCCCCAGGCCACAGCGAGAGGCTGTCACTCACCCGGCCACAGTGAGGGCTGTCCCTCCCCAGGCCACAGCGAGGGCTGTCACTCACCCGGCCACAGCGAGGGCTGTCACTCACCCGGCCACAGTGAGGGCTGTCACTCCCCAGGCCACAGTGAGGGCTGTCACTCCCCAGGCCACAGTGAGGGCTGTCACTCCCCAGGCCACAGCGAGAGGCTGTCCCTTACCAGGCCACAGCGAGAGGCTGTCCCTTACCAGGCCACAGTGAGGGCTGTCACTCACCAGGCCACAGCGAGAGGGCTGTCCCCCACCAGGCAGAGGAGGAAGGAGTGGTGTCCAGTCCCCGGTCTCCTGTCCCCGGGAGCCATCTCCCCCTCCCCCGGCGCATTTCAGTGCTCTGCCCACAGGACCTCCTGCTCTCCAGGTGGCCTCGCTGTGCCCACCTCCAACCCCGGCCCTAGGAGACTGGAGTAAAGGCTCAGAAGCCCCCTCCCGCCCCAGCCCTCCCGCGCCCGTCTCAGGTGTGTTTCTAGAACTGCTCCGCGTCTGAGTCCACTGATGCTTTGCCTTGTTCACTGTATTTTCCTTGAACGTACTTACCATGAAAAGCATTACAACTAATTCTCTTCTTTAAAAAAATAGTGTTATTGATTTCAGAGAGGAAGGGAGAGGGAGAGAGAGAAACATCAGTGAGAGAGAGAGTCACGATCGCTGCCTCCTGCACGCCCCACACTGGGGATCGAGCCCGCGACCCGCTAGCTCATAATCAAATACTCTTTCTTCTCTGGCACTCCATCGAGAAAAGTATCACGGATAGTCCCCTCCTTCCTCTTCTCCTAAAACTAACTGGAGTCTCACCATCTTCTTTCAGACAGAAACACCTATATGTGTATTCCTGTATTTGTCTGATCACAAGTAATTACCATGACTAACGAAATGCTGAAATAAATGTCTGATAGAATGCTTATAGATACAAGGGATGGGGGGCGATTTAAGTGAAGGACCCTCCTAATAGATAGAGCTGTCCTATAGTGGAAAACATGTTCTCAAGGCAGGACCACAAACTCCACAAGCAGTAAAGCAAACTCAAGAGATGCTACAAAAGGGGAGAGTTAACTGATCTCTAAGATCCTACCCAAATAACAAAGTATAAATATTTCTAAAAATGGAATTGTAACAGCATGAATGGGCCTGGAGAGCATTGTGCTAAGCGAAATAAGCCAGTCAGAAAAAGATAAGTATCACATGATCTCACCCATATGTGGAATCTAATAAATAAAATTAACTGATGAACAAAATAGATCTAGAGACATCGACCCATGAACAGACGGATGAATTTCCGAGGGAAGGTGTGTGTGGGGTGTGTGTGTGTGCGTGGTGGGGGGAGAGATGAACCGGGGAACTTATGCCTATATGTGTAGCCCACGAACAGACAATAGTGTGGCGCAGGCTTGGGAGGGTGGGTGCAAGGAGGAGGGGTCAATGGGGAAACACACACACACACACACACACTCACACTCACACACACTCACACACACACTCACACACACACTCACACACACACACACTCACACACACACACTCACACACACACACACTCACACACACACTCACACACACTCACACACACACACTCACACACACACACTCACACACACACTCACACACACACTCACACACACTCACACACACACACTCACACACACACACACACTCACACACACACTCACACACACTCTCACACACACACACTCACACACACACTCACACACACACACACTCACACACACACTCACACACACTCTCACACACACTCACACTCACACACACTCACACACACACACACACACACACACACACTTACAAAAACAAAGGGGACACCTGTATACTTTCAACAATAAAGAAAAATTAAAAAACAACAACAACTGAATTGTACAACCCTCCAAGGATAACTATGAAGTCTCGTCTTTATTGGGTATTAGTCTCACTGTCAAATTACACTAGGCCTGCTCTCCTGGCAGTGTCTGCATAGAGCATTTAATGCTAATTAGACAGTAAGTTTTGGTTATAGCATTGACATCGAGTGTAGAAGCAAAAGGGTTATTAAATAGAAGTAATAATTGCACAGATTTTTATTGTTTCAAGAGGAACTTAAAAAACAATCAACTCTTGCCCTAGCCCAGCCGTGGGCAAACTACGGCCCGCGGGCCGGATCCGGCCCGTTTGAAATGAATAAAACTAAAAAAAAAAAAAGACCGTACCCTTTTATGTAATGATGTTTACTTTGAATTTATATTAGTTCACACAAACATTCCATCCATGCTTTTGTTCCGGCCTCCGGTCCAGTTTAAGAACCCATTGTGGCCCTCGAGTCAAAAAGTTTGCCCACCCCTGCCCTAGCCGGTTTGACTAAAGGGTCCCAGGTTCAATTCTGGCCAAGAGCACATGCCGGGGTTGCGGGCTCAATCCCCCCCACCCCTTACCCGTAGGGGGCGTGCACGAGACAGCCAATCAATGATTCTCTCTCATCATTGATGTTTCTCTCTCCCTTCCTCTCTGAAATCAGTGAAAAACAATCAACCCTTTAGGTGCCTCTTATACCCTGATAAAAAGGATTAAATATTGAGAGAAAATGTCAAGAGCTCTATGAAAAGCGAAGTAAAAACCTATCTGTAATTACCAATTGCACTAACCCTAATTTAGTCATACTGGAACACATGATACAGGCCTAGCAAAATATACAAAATGATCTCATTGTTCAAAACTATTGGGAACACAATACGATTTTAAATTATTCCAAGGTTTTCAAAATGGTTCCAAAATTTCTAATTTAACAAATTTTTCTAGGACCACCGAATATATTTTTCTTTCCTTCTTTCTCCTTTTAAAAAATAATTTGAATACCATCACGTAGTTTGTGGTCATGTAGTCTTAAGACTGGGCTCTGAAATTTCAATAATTTCACTTTGTGGAACCATAAATCTAAAGGCAGAATGCTAACAGCTCGTTTACAGTTAATGCTCCATGTGCACAAAACGACTCTGAACAGAGGCAAAGTTGAGGGAGGATGTGTGTGTGTCAGATGCTTCTCTCTCCAACTCCCTGTCAGGTTGGATCAGTTCAATCAGAAAGGAGCCCGGCCAGCATGGCTCCGTGGCTGAGCGTCGACCTAGGAACCAGGAGGTCACAGTTCGATTCCTGGTCAGGGCACAGGCCCGGGTTGTGGGCTCGATCCCAGTGCGGGGCGTGCAGGGGGCAGCTGGCTAACGATTCTCTCTCATCACTGACGTTTCTGTCTCTCTCTTCCTCTCCCTTCCTCTCTGAAATCAATAAAACTATTTAGGAAGGAAGGAAGGAAGGAAGGAAGGAGGGAGGAAGGAAGGGAGGGGGGAAGGAAGGAAGGAGGGAGGGAGGGAGGGAGGGAGGAAGGAGGGAAGGAAGGAAGGAAGGAGGGAGGGAGGGAGGGAGGGAGGGAAGGAAGGAAGGAAGGAGGGAAGGAAGGAAGGATGGGAGGAAGGAAGGAAGGGAGGGAGGAGGGAAGGAGCCGTTGCCCCTACAATAACCGGTACTTTCCTGGGGCAGGAGAGAGGAGTTGAGGCTAAAGAAATCGCCTGGATCCTTGTGGAAAAGACAACCCACAAAGGAATCTACTGACTTTATGAGGAATTAGGAAAGCATGAGGCACGGGGCGCTGACTCCATTTCTCCTTCAAATTGGAGAAAAGCATTATCAACAGAATTATTAGGAGAAAAACAGCTTGCTGGGGCATTGCAAAGCGCGCTAACACTGTGGGCTATTGCAAAACTGACATGATGTTTAATAGGTTTTAAAAGCTAATTTCCAAGAGCTTTATTGTAAAGAAAAAGCCAGGACAGATTCCTTCTTCTTTTTGCTTGTTAACCCTCACCTGAGGATATTTTTCCATTGTTTTTTGAGAGAGAAATAGAGGGAGGGAGGGAGGAAGGAGGGGGGAGAGAGAAAGAAAGAGAAAGAGAGAGAAACACTGATGTGAGAGAGAGACATCGATTGGTCGCCTCCTGCACTTGCCCCCACTGGGGCCGAGGACCAAACCTGCAACCCAGGTAGGTATGTGCCCTTGACCAGAAATCGAACCCATAAGCCTTCTAACCACTGAGGCACACTTGTCGGGGCCAGATTTCGTCTTTTAATTAAAGTTCATTATTGCATTTTTTAAAAGCACATTAAATATAAATGGTAACATTTTACATGTATCATCTAAGAGAGGTTCAGTGACTGTTACTGGCTAAAAATGATTCGATGTTTTAAAAACATGAATGTCCCTCCACACCTCTAGACACCACTTGTGGTGACCACTTGATCTCCTCTCTTAATTATATTAACTCTCAGGTGGCATTAAGTCCCTATAGAAGCAAGTTAAATAGAGACAGGCCCTGCCCTTTCTGTTTAGTGTCAATGATGTGGACGTAAAACTCCAACCCCAGTTACAAGCCTGTCAGAGGTCGGATCAAGTCAGCAAACGCGTTACTTTCATATTTGCCTGTTGTAGAGTGTGTCCGCCTCGACATGCCTCGAGTGATGGCGGCATGAACGTCTTTTCCACCAGGGGAGCATTCAGACCTTTTAATTGTTAGAAAACGAATGTGAAAGGCCCTCAGGAGGGCAGAGGTCACGGCTTGTCCAATTTCAGTCCTGAAATCCTTGTCAGCAAAACTGATCTTGAGAAACGAAAAGCCACAAGTAGCTCTAACACCAGCTCCAAGCTGAAGAAGCTGAAGAGAACCTCTCAGCTCTAAGTTCACTTTGGTGGAGATCACTGGGAAGTTGAGAGTAGAGGGAGGTGTGTTTTGACTCCAGCAAACACCCTCAATCTCTAAAGCTCTGGGAACCATTCCCAGACCAGCCTGAGGGCCCAGCCTCCTCCTGAGAGGTACCTATTAGGGCCGCCTCTGGGGATCGGTGCCCACAGGTCCCTCTTGGCAGCCCCCACCCACGGACCGCACAAGGGCCGCGCAGGCCATCTCCAAGCATCACCCTCCCCTCAGAGCCGGCCCCTTCTCTACCATGCAATTGGCCAACATGCACATGCAGTCGCCTATCTGTGCTGCCCAAGGCCCTCCCCGTGCTCACACCCATGGCCCCACGTATGCCAGGAGCCATGCCCATCCCCAGAGACAAGCCTTCTCTGCTTCTCTACTCACTGCACCCTCCTGCACCTCTGCTATGCAGCAGCCCCTCGGCACCCAGACCTTGGGGACCCCATGCACCTCGCACTTACTGAGATGCTTGTTACTGTTCTTATGCCACATCATCTGAGCGGGTTTCAGCTCCCCAATGACATGACAAGCTGCTGGGGGAAGGACTGTGCCTTTTATGTGAATCCCTCCTCAAGGTCCACAGCAGTACCCAGCACAGAGCAGGTGCCCAAGAAACGGTGGTGGGTGGTGACGGTCATGGCTGGAAGTCAGAGGGGCGCTGCGTCTCCACATGTGGGTCCATCCTGGTCACTACTGAGAGAGTACCCAGGGGCATGAAATGCCTCTCCCCTCCCACACCCACCCCGAAGCCCACAGCCCCTCTAGGAGGACACTTACTTTCCAAGCACCACTTTCAAGAAGCTATGCTCTGCCCCCTTCACCACGCCCTCCCTTTAGTGGGGCCCGCCTCCCGTAGGTCCTTGTGGGGAATGCTGCTCCCTCATGGGGGCTGCTACCATTAGATATTTCTGAGCCCTAACCGGTTTGGCTCAGTGAATGGAGCATCGGCCTGTGGACTCAAGGGTCCCAGGTTCGATTCCGGTCAAGGGCATGTACCTTGGTTGCAGGCACATACCCAGTAGGGAGTGTACAGGAGGCAGCTGATCGATGTTTCTCTCTCATCGATGTTTCTAACTCTCTATCCCTCTTCCTTCCTCTCTGTAAAAAATCAATAAAATATATATTTAAAAAAAAAAAGATATTTCTGAGTGGCCACCAGGAAGCCCCCTGCTGTAGAGGCTCGGGGTGTCTTCGTTTGTTTTTGGGGGTGGGGAAGGAATAGAATTGCCACCAAGCACCTGACGGCTCAATGAAAGGAGAGGGGGCACACGCGGGGAAGGTCGGCACCAGGTGAGTTCCTATCTTACAGCGCTCCTGCCAAGGCCAGGGACTGTCATGGGAAACCTCATAGCCAGAGCGGCAGCAGCATCGGAACCAGCCCAAAACAGGGTCCAAATGCACCCAGCCTTGGGCTAAACAAAATACTCGGATCCACGCAGAAACTGGCCTTTCTCCTTTCCTCACCCAACATGTCGGACCCCTATGTGGAGTCTGGGAGGCAGTGGGCCTTAGGACCATCCCTGTCCTTCTCTGGAGCAGTTTTCTCATCGGTAAAGCAAAGGGCTCGGACTGGCGAGCCTGAAAACCGTTAAGAGCAGAAGAGCCTGGAATACCTCTGGCTCCCAGCCTCGCATCCTCGGAATCTCGGGCGCGACGTAGGACCCTCGTGGGGACAGGGAACGTTAGATCTGAAGACTCTAAGCCTCAGCCAGTCTGCAAGGGCCACCCCGCGATGCTGTGCCCGGGTTTCACCGGTCAGGGAGCGATGCTGGGGAACTCCTGGGTGGAGCGATGTTCGGGTGCCAGCCGCTGCCCGCCGCCCCGGCGTACACCCCCTCCTCTCCGACCTCCCTTCACCCCACCCCGGCGGCGCGTGGGTCCTGCTTACCGCTCCGGAGGCAGCAGTCCCGCCGCAGCACCACCACTGCAACTGCTGCGAAGGAAAACCCGCGCGCGCAGCTGCCAGGTTGTGTACACGGTCGCCATGGCAACGGGCCGCTTCCGGAGGTCCCGGAAGTATTGAGGTAGTGGCGGAAATGAAGTCCGCGGTCCTCGGTGGAGACACGAGTAACGTCAGGGCAGCATCAGGAAAACAGGAGATGGGATCGCTGATTCTAGGAAGAATGCGGCAGCTGCAGGTGCGAGACAAGGGTCGAGATAGCAAGGGAACGAAAGCTGCGCACGAACCAGGAAGCGGGGCAGCAGGGCTTCCGGCGCAGAACCGGCTCCGACTACGGCGGCCGAGCAGGCCCGTCTGTTCCCAGGCCTGCGCCGGAGCCGACGTCGGCGCGCGCCCGCGCCCCGCCCCGCCCCGGGGAGCCGAGAGCCGGCCGGCCGGCCAGGCCTGCGCAGTCGCGGCGGCGGGTGAAGATGGTGGAGGACGGCGCGGAGGAGCTGGAGGACCTGGTGCACTTCTCCGTGTCCGAGTTGCCGAGTCGCGGCTACGGCGTCATGGAGGAGATCCGCCGGCAGGGCAAGCTGTGCGACGTGACGCTCAAGGTACCGAAGGCTGGCGGCGCGGGGCTGAGGGAGCAGGGACCGAGGGGAGACAGAGGGGCGGGGCCCGTAGGGGAAGCGAGGTCTGGCGGGCGGAGAGGTGGGAACGGGGGCCGCGGGAGGCCGTGTGGGGCCGAGGAGGCGGCGAGCGGGAGACGGACCCGCACGGCCCGCCGCCCCGGGGTGGGGGCCATCGGGGGCCCGCCACCCCTTTCGGTCGCGGACCGGAGGAAAGGGGCCGGCAGCCCCCCTGGAGGAGGGTGGGGCCCCCGACTCTGCCGGCTCCGCGGAAGCACCTGCCCCGCCTCCAGGCGCCCCTCTGCGCCCGAGGTCCGCCGGGTGGTGGGGGCGCGGGGGCGCCTTCGCGGGCATCGCTTGCCCGTGGCCGTCGCCTGGCCGCCTCGTCTGCTGAGAACTTGGAGCCGCGGGTCTGGCCCTGGCCGGTGGCGCAGTGGTTAGAGCGTCGGCCTGCGGACCGCAGGGTCCCGGGTTCGATTCCCGGTCGGGGCTCCCGCCCGCGCTGTGGGCTCGCTCCCCAGTGCGGGAGGCGGCCCATCATGGATGTTTCCGTCGCTCTCCCTCTCTCCTGTCCCCTCTGAAATCAACGAAACTGTATTTTAAAAAATAAGTGGGGTTTAAAAAGTAGCGATGAAAATCGGAGCGGGGGGCCTTCTGGGGTAGACAGCCAGCTCTCGGCCCGCACTGCGAGGCGCCCCCATCACCGCGAAGGGGGGGCGGTGGTCGCCTGCAGCGGGGTCCTCTCCCGGGACCAGCCCCCCCGCTGGCGGCCCGCGGGCTGCCCTCCCTCCGGCCGAGCGGCTGCGCGGAGCCCCCGACGGGCAGGTGCAGCCGCGTGCGGTCCCTGCCGGGCTCTGGCCGGGCGGCCTCGGCTCCGGTGACGGCAAGCCACGCGGAGCTCCTGCTCTGCTCGTATTTTTACGGCTTCAGGGAACTTCTCCTTCTTCCGGCTGGAGGCAGGTCTCTGCAGACAGCGGAGCGGAGAGGCTGAGAGTGGCCCCGGGTGCGGGGGGGACCGTGGCGACCATCCCGGTGGCAGGTTCCGTTTCTAAGCGCCAGTTTTCCAGCAGAAAACAGAGGTGATCCTCGTTCTCAGCCTCGGCCCGAGGATTACGGGAGCGCGTCTGGTGTTTGCCCGATGCCTGGCCTGCGCTTCTCATCGCTGTAAATGTTACAGAACAGAAATGTCTGGTCTGCCCGGGGCAGCCCACCCAGACAGAAAGGCCGAGAACGGCCCTGGCCGTGTGGCTCAGTGGATGGAGCGCCGGCCTGGGGACCAGGGGGTCCCGGTTCGATTCCGGTCTCGGGCCTGTGCCCCGGTTGCGGGCTCCTCCCCGCCTGCCTGTCTTCAGGCTTCCCTAACGCTCACCCCGCGAGAGGAGACCTGTCTCCAGCAGTGGAGTGTGGGGCCGGTCTGCGAGGGGGACAGCACTCGTAGACTCCACCCAAGTCATTACTCCTCATGGGTCCGCTTTCCATCTCCCCAAATAGGGTGACATTTTAACTGATCTCTGTCTCTGGGAGCTTCGCTGCTCCTTGGTTGTGGGTCTGAGGGGGGGTGTGCACAGCACAGACTGGGCCTGACTGCCTGGGCCTGCACCCTGGCTCCGCCACTCACTGGCCGTGGGGACCTGGGCACGTGCCTTCCACGCTGGTGACTGAGTTCCTTCGTCTGTGATGTGGGGACCAGCACCTCCTGGTAAAAGTGTCAGGTTTTGCCATGGCTGGGAGCTCAGTTCGTTCGAGCGTCGTCCCAATACACCAAAGGCTGAGGGTTCAGTCCCCGGTCAGGACACATACAAGAATCAGCCAATAAGTGCATCAGTGAGTAAAACAAAAAATCGATGTTTCTCTCTCCCTCTCTTCCTCTCCCTTCCTGTTTCTCTCTAAAATCAATCAATAAAATTATTGTTATAAAGTGTTAAGGTTTCCATTAGTTAATAATACGCTTAAAACAATCATGTGACCTGCGTTGGCCTGGACTGAAGGGTCCCTGATAGGATTCCGGTCAAAGGCGCACGCCCAGATTCCCGGATTCGGGCTCCATCCCCAGTGGGGGGCTTGCAGGAGGCAGCTGATCAATGATTCTCTCTCATCATTGATGTCCCTGTCTCTCTCTCTTTCTCCCTTCCTCTTTGAAATCAATAAAAACATATTTAAAAAAGAAACGACTGATATGTCCAGGGTTGAAATCTCAGTTTAAACATTAAAAAAAAACAACCCATGTGGTAAATGCTCAGTAAGTATAGATATTGAAGGATAATAGCTTACGGGGTTTCCAGAAGTGGATATACATGCGTATGTTCAGCCTGCCATTTTGAATTTGTTTCAGCTTCGGATGAATTCTAGGTGGTTTTATACACACATAATGTTCATTGCCTTCAAAGAGTTTGCGAACCACCGTTCTGCTTCGGTGGCCTGCATTTGATAGGCCCGAGCACAGAAGGAGGGGGACTCCCAAGGTCACAGGTTAAGGCGGGGAGCGAGGACTGGACTGCTGGTCTCGTATTCCGTCGGGATCTCCATCGCCTCTTCCGTTACTGACAGCGGCTGAACTGATTTCAGCTGCGATCATGCGAATGGATCTACCTCAGGTCAGCTGTAATCAGTCATGACGTAATCTCTTCTGTCTTTCTGAGTTTTCGGGAGAGAGTGAAAGCATTAGCAGGCATGCCGCGTTCTCAAACTTCAGTCAACTCTTGACCTTTCTTAATTTGGGGGGGGGGGGATATTTGAAATTTAAATTCCTTAGATACCTGTTGGATAATTAAGTAGAGGCATAATTAAAAAGGGTGATATATTGGATTTTTAAAAATCACATTCTCTATGGCCCTCTTTGAAAAATGAAAGCGATGAGCCTTCTCGCCAGAAAAAAATGTACATACTTACATATGTGCAAAATTTTGTGTTCGTTCTTTTTCTTTTTAATATATTTTTATTTATTTCAGAGAGGAAGGGAGAGGGAGAGAGAAATAGAAACATCAGTGATGAGAGAGAATCATTGATCGGCTGCCTCCTGCACACCTCCCCCTGGTGACCAAGCCCGCAACCCAGGCATATGCCCTTGACCGGAATTGAACCTGGGACTCTTCAGTCCATAGGCCGACGCTCTAGCCACTGAGCAAAACCGGCCAGAGCTGCATTCATTCTTGAGAGCAGCTCCCCTGATGCCCATCTTGGGTCATGAATCCAACTGAGTTGGATTCCATCAGAAGAAGTCGTTTTATCTTGAAGGTTAGGAGGACAGCAGTGCAGGCCGTGTTGGCGACCTGTAGCCGAAGACTTGGTCTGGGTAGAAAGGCTTGCATTCAGGGAGGCTCTTGTCCCCTCCCAGCTGTAGGGCCACCTGGAGCCCAGGGCTCCGGTCACATCTGTCGGGTTCATCTGGGTCCAGTGAATTGGGCAAACGCCCCAGATTCAAGGAGTGTCCCCACAACTTCATGTTCATGAGATCCAGACCCCCCAAGTTCACTGTTTCTACCTCCCCTCCCCTCACTCACTTCTTTCCTTTTTATTTGTGAGAGCAGAATGGGGTCACCAAACCTGCATGCTGTTTGCTGACCATACATTTAGGACAGAGGATGTGCCCACACACACACACTTTGTTTTTGCAATCACCGGTGAGTGGCTCCTCCAAGAGCTGCTGGTATCGGCCTTCCCAGCATTTCCAAGGCCCCTGCTGAGGTTCTGAACCCAGACCTGAGAATTGAGCCTCCAGAAGGAAAGTCTTTTTCATGGTGGAAGGCACGGTATTAGACTTCCTTTTGTCTGCCCACTACATCCAGGCAGACAGTTTCCGCTGAGCCTGGCTTCAAGAGCCACACATTTGATTCTGGAATCTTGCCTAATTTGTCACACGGATTTTGTGATGAGAGAGTAGGTGGAGAAGGATATCAGGAAGTGAAGTAAGGACTTGTTGATGCATGCCATTTCTGTGTTATGAGTAAGGCAGTGAGCAACACAGATATAATTACAGAGCGAGGATAATCATGTTGACAGGAGCCACGGAGGTCCTGCATCAAAGCCATTTATTCTGCAGACGTAAAAACCCGGAGGCTTGGAGATATGGAGGGATTGCCCGAGGCAAACGCCGTGTTGCTGTGCTCGACACAGCTGTTTGCTGGTGGGAGCGATGCTTTCACGTCCTCTGGGCACTCGCCGGCCGGGAGCTGACATCCGCCGTGTCACCCCTGGGCGTGGAGGGCAGGGAGGTACCTTCCAGATGCAGCACCACTTGTCGCAGGAGAGAAGGAAGATGGAGGCTTTTCTGCTAGTCTTCTGGACAAATCACATTCTTGACTCTTTTGACTTTGAAATGACCTTGTATTGGAAAGCCTGTGCTTCTGAATATAGTTCACCCCCAGGGTTTTCTACTGACTCTTGAGAGTTGGGAGAATCTTGGAGAGTCAGTTACCAACCGGCCAACCTTCCTGGGGCCCATCCGCCCCGAGGCCTGGAGCGTGGCCGTGGGTCACTCGCTGGGTGGCGCTAGAAGCCTGTGCCTGGAACGCTGCTCACCGCAGGCGGGTTCTTCACTGTCCTGTGCCTGGAACGCTGCTCACCGCAGGCGGGTTCTTCACTGTCCTGTGCCTGGAACGCTGCTCACCGCAGGCGGGTTCTTCACTGTCCTGTGCGAGACTCCACTGCTCACCGCAGGCGGGTTCTTCACTGTCCTGTGGAGACTCCACTGCTCACCGCAGGCTGGTGCTGGGAAGTGAGACCACGTGCTCTGCTGCAGGTGCTCCACGCCTCCTAAACCACGGGCAGGGCTGGCGTCTGCTTCCTGAGTCTGATGTGGGGAGAGTTGCCGCCCCCATTGCCTCCTGGGGTGGGACCAGCCAGCCTCCCCCAGTGCGTTTAGTGAAGCCGTTTCTACCCCACAGCTGATCCCCTCGCCACTGTTTCCAGCTGAGAATGAGCCAATCAATATGTGTGGCCCAGGCGCTGGCAGGCATTTTCTGTGAAGAGCCAGATAGTAAATATTTTAGGATTTGTGGGTCAGACAGTTTCAGTTGCAATTACTCAACTCCGGGGTTGTAGCGACACATGAGCGAGGGTAGGGGTGTGTTCTAGTAAAGCTCTGTCTACAAAGCAGCCCTGGGCCCCGTTCTTGTCTGCTGACCCCTGCTGTGTACGGCGTCTGGCCTTTGGAAAGCTGAAGGCCTTCGAAGCAGGTTACACTGGCTTTGTTGCCCCAGCGTATACTTCTTTGGTTTCAACGTCGCTAGAAATTGGGAGCATCTCTTGTTTAAAGAGAACAGCTGAACCAGGAGTGGAGAACTGTTTTCCCCAGCTCACTGCAGGGCACACGGGACTGTCCCGGTCGGTGACTGAGGAACTCTCGTAGGAGAAGTTACTGTTAAAATTCGCACCTGATCTTGAACGTCTTGTGGCTGCGGGAGCCGGGAGCGTTAATGAGAGATCCTGGCGCCCTTTCTCAGTCGCCGCCGAGGCTGCTCGGCTGTTTGCGGGATGGCAGGCCCCTGAGTCCGGGGGACCTGACGCTGTGTTCAGGGCCGTGAAGGGAAGGGCCAGAGTGTGGGCTTGCGACAGGCAGAGTCGACCTGTGTTTCAACTGTGGCCCAATATGTCTGGGCAGCGTGTGATGCACATCCGGTCAGAACACAGAAACGCTTTCAAACCATAAGCTCAGGAGCAGGTATTTGCCTCCCCACGTCCAGAGCGTCTGTATCCACATGCGAAGGGGGAAGCGGCCAGCGGTGCATCGGTGGCGGAATGGATACACGTGGTGCATGTTCCACGCCTCAGTGGAATGTTACTCAGCCTTGAAAAGGGAAGGACACTCTGACACGTGCTGAAACATGGGAGAACCTAGAAGACACCATGCTAAGTGAGATAAGCCAGTCACCGAGGACAAACATGGTACGATTCCACTTAAGAGAAGTGATAGGGTAGCCAAGTATTCGCAGAAAGAAAGTAGACCGGTCACTGCTTAGGGGCTGGGAGTGGGGATGGGAAGTCAGTGTTTCGTGGCTACAGAGTTTCCGTTCGGGAAGATGAGAAAGTTTGGAGATGGATGGCGGTGATGTTGCACAACAGTGTGAACATGCGTACTGCCCCTGAGCTGTGGTTCTGTTTGGAGCCTCATCCCACACACCAAAAGGTTTCGGGTTCCGTCCTGGTTGGGGCCGCCCGAGTAAGGGAGGCAACTGATCAGTGTTTCTGTCTCACATCGATGTTCTCTTTGTCCCTTCTTCTTTCTCTAAAATAAAAATCAATAAACATATCCTCGGGTGCAGATTGAAAAATGGTTAAAGTGGTAAATTTATGTTATGTATATAACACATAAAAAAAAGAGTTAATAAGCTCAAGAGTTATTACCAAGTGGGCAGGTGGGTTGCAGGGAGTGCTTTGTGATGTCTCGGCAGCCAGTCCCTGACGGGAACCATCTGGTGCGAGGTGCGCGCATCCTGGTCTTCAGCCGCTGTGGCTGCCGCCTCAGCTGTTCAGAGCCACGTCTCGCTGCTCAGGCCGCGGCTGCCCTTCCAGTGGTCACCGGAAGGAACGGGCTCCTGGCAGATGCACATGAAGGGCCTCAGGTCGTGAGCTCGTTCTTCCTGTGCCGGTTTGTGAACTCAGAGCATCAGGCAGCCCTGACAGCTGTCCTGAGGGTGTGCTCCCGTGTCTCCAGGACAAGGTGTGTGGGCGTCGTCTGCAGTCACGGGGCTTCCATCTATGTTGCTCCCTTAATTTGCTCCTACGTTTCCATTCATCCTGTGGACCCGCATGCCCATCATGTCTGAAAGGAAGCCCCTTTCCTTCCAAACCATTTCTTCTTTGTTCGCTCTGTGTGAGGACGGCACGCCATCCATCCGGTCATGTGGGACTAAATGCTGGGCTTGGCTTTGGCTCTTTTATGTGTATTTTGTGGCTCTTCTCGCAATAATAATTGCATAATCGTGTACAGTATTGCACTCCAAGGGCTGTGACTGAACCATTCGCTGAGGTGTTTGTTTACATGATAGGTGCTCAGCAAACCATGGTCCTAATGTAGACACGCTTCACCTTTTACCTAAACCAGGTTTTTGTTTGTTTTTTCGCCTTTAGTGCCATGCTGAGAGCGTTCTCACCCTTTAGGGAGTGATCCTGTGCGGTGAGCGGGTCTGTCTCAGCTCTGATGAGTCATCCTCGGAGTGGCTCCCCATCTCATTCTCACCCATCAGCGTGCTCGGTTCGGAATGCATCCACTCCGACCATGCGCCCCAGCACTGTTAGGTGCTGGGGACACAGCAGTGAGCTGAGTAAGCAAAACCTCTATGGGTGTGAGCTCACATCCTCTTGGGGTGATTGGCTGATGTAAAAACTAACCCATTTATATAAAAGGCTAATATGCTAAGTGTCTGACCATCTGACCAGTTGCTATAATGCGCAATGACCACCAGGGGGCAGGCGCTCAACACAGGAGCTGCCATGACGCGCACTGGCCATTTACAAAGAAACGGCACCACGGACCTGGTGCCAACAAAGCAACACTCGGCTTCCCCCAAGTGGGACTCAGGCCCCACCACCACCCTGAGTGACACCCCACCAAAGCAGCCAACGCTGCCGAGACCCCATAGCACAAAATGCGGCCCACAGCCCAGCCCAGCACAGCACTGAACGGTCGCTGTGGGCACCAGGTAATGACATCACGTAGCAACGCCCGGCTTCCTCTCCCTAGCGACTAGCCTCCTTGGAGTTTCTTTAGCCCAGGAACACCACTTGCTTTATTTTTTTTTTTTTTTTTTTTTATTTTTATTTTATTTATTTATTTTTTTTTTTAATTAAATCTTTATTGTTCAGATTATTACATTTGTTCCTCTTTTTTCCCCCCATAACTCCCCTCCTTCCAGCTCCCACCCCACCCTCCACCCTCACTCCCCACCCACTGTGTTCATCCATAGGTGCATGATTTTTGTCCAGTCACTTCCCGCATCTCCCACACCCCTTTTTCCCCCAAGAATAGTCAGTCTATTCCCTTTCTATGTCCCTGATTCTATTATAATCACCAGTTCATTCTGTACATCAGGTTATTTATTCACTTGATTCCTGGATTCATTTGTTGATAGATGCATGTTTGTTGTTCATAATTTGTATCTTTACCTTTTTCTTCTTCTTCCTCTTCTTAAAGGATACCTTTCAGCATTTCATATAATACTGGTTTGGCGGTGATGAACTCCTTTAGCTTTTCCTTATCTGTGAAGCTCTTTATCTGACCTTCAATTCTGAATGATAGCTTTGCTGGATAAAGTAATCTTGGTTGTAGGTTCTTGGCATTCAGCACTTTGAATATTTCTTGCCATTCCCTTCTGGCCTGCAAAGTTTCTGTTGAGAAATCAGCTGACAGTCGTATGGGTATTCCCTTGTAGGTAATTGAGCCTCTTTCTCTTGCTGCTTTTAAGATTTTCTCTTTGTCTTTTGCTCTTGGCATTTTAATGATGATGTGTCTTGGTGTGGTCCTCTTTGGATTCCTTTTGTTTGGGGTTCTCTGCGCTTCTTGGACCTGTAAGTCCATTTCTTTCACCAGGTGGGGGAAGTTTTCTGCCATTATTTCTTGAAATAGGTTTTCAGTATCTTGCTGTCTCTCATCTTCTGGTACTCCAATGACTCTGATATTAGACCGCTTAAAGCTGTCCCAGAGGCTCCTTACACTATCTTCACACTTTCGGATTCTTTTTTCATTTTGCTTTTCCAATTGGGTGTTTTTTGTCGAATCTTTGGTTTGATTATTGTACTCCTCTGGTCTGCTATTTGGTATAATATTCTTTATTTCAGTCCGTGTATGCTTACTTTCTAATTTCCTTATCGTAGCATCGAGGGTCTCATTAGTTTTCGTGAGGCTCTGCACAAATTTATGGCAAGCCCTCAAAATTGCGATTCTTAGCTCCATATCCTCCATTTCTGTCATGTTTTTTTGTCTCCGCATCTTTTATGCTTTCTTGGTGCACCCCCTTGTGGTCTCTGTGCGCAGTCTTGTTCTAGCCAAGCCTTAATTGTTGTAGTTAACACTAGAGGGATTTGACCCACAGGCCGACTGGCTGTAGGAATCAGCTGTACGGAAAATGTCTGCCTTCTGGGGAGGCGCTAATCCAGCCTTTGCCTGAGGCGATCGGCAAATGGCTGTGCGCAGGCTTTGGGCGGGGCGGGATCAACAGGGCGGGCGGAGGGAGCAGTTATGGCCACGCTCAGTCCCGTTCCCAGAGGCTCTGCTTCTCAGAACCCCGGCAGCCGCTGCAAACCTCGGAGAGAAAGCTGCCCTCAGGTTCCAACTGATGCCGGATAATCCCGCTTCTCCCGTTTGAGTCTGGGTCCCTAGAGACTCGCCCGGATCTGGAGCCCAGAGTCTGAGACTCACTCCCGACAGAAAACGACAACCGCGCCCTCAGCCACCAGCCCGCTTTGCGCGCGCTCCTCGGTACCTTTGTATTTTCCACACTGCGCCGCCTCTGAGCCTCGATTTGCTGTTCTCTTTCCTTCTAGTTGTAGAGTCTCTCTTCAGCCAGCCTTCCTGTGGTTCTGGGTGATGTCCGTTCAGTCTTTTAGTTGTATTTTTGAAATGGTTGTTTGCGGCAGCGGTCTCCGGTGTTTACCTACGCCGCCATCTTGGTCTCCCTCACCACTTGCTTTATAGCCAGGTGCAAACACTTTACACTTTAACCAAATGTCTGTGAAGCGTTTTCCATGCCTCATCTCATTTGATCCTCACAGAAGTCCTGCAGTAGGCAGATAGGAGACTCGGTAGAAACCTATTTTCTTTTCATTAGCTGAAAACGGAGATTTGGAAAGCTTAGAAACTTGATCTGACTGAAAAGAAGTAAGAAATGGTGGACCTTGAAAATGACTTCAGGTCTCACTGCACAGAATATAGTCAAACACGGCTGCAGTTAAATAGTTCACCCTTTGTTCTCCCTGCGTGATCTACAATAATAATCTGCTTTGTGTTGATATTTCCTGCTGTGTTGCTGACAATTACCTGAAAGAGAAGTTGGGGTGCTTCACTGGGCTGGGAAAAGTTTAGCTACATCAGAAAGCAGGTCTAATGAAGCAAGTTTATTCTATGTCTATATGGAATTTCCTTTCAGTGTGCACAGATCCATGCACCGGGCCTCTAGCTCAGTATAAGATGCCCAGTAAGTGATAAGTGCTGTGAAGAGAAATAAGGGGGGCGGGGGCTGAAAGTGCTCTTCTTGTTGGAGGGGCCAGAGCCAGCCTCCCTGAGGAATGGGAGTGGGTGAGTGTCCTCAGCAGAGGGAAGAGTGTTCTAGAGCCTGAGGCAGGAGCAGAGGTGGCACTTTGGGAACAGCAAGCTGCTGGTGTGGTAAGAACCAGTTATCGGTGAGCACGGGCATCACCGAGGCCTCAGGGCACACCTGAGGGTGGCAGTCATCTCCGGGGGTGGACGCTGTCCCTCTTCTGTTGTGCCTTCGCCCCCCACGTAGTCAGAGAAAAGTGGAAAGACCGGAGGTGGGAGAGGGAGCCTCAGGTCCCACAGAGGTCATTGCATCGTGCAGTGTGACTGAGGAAATCCTTGTGAACGAGTGAATGAAGACAGTAACTGTTCACTCACTCATGAATGCGGGGGGCTAGGGGTGTGCCTAAGAAGGGAGGGTACGTTTATTATACTCCGCGAGGCTATCACAGGAATCACCGGCACCTCTCCCTGCTTCTCCCATTCCCGAGCGATGATGCTGATGGGCAGAGCAAGAAAGACCACTTCGGGCTTGTTCTTTCCCGAGGAATTGTGTTATTCTGCGTCACAGGGAAAACGGAGGTTGGGAACTTGGGGGGTGAGGGGGCAGGAAGGAGAACAGCTCCTCAGCTCTCGGGTCTTTAACGATGCTCCTGCCCACGTGGGTAAAGCTTGTCTTTCCCCCTGTCCTTACCGTAGGCTCTCTCTTGAAGTCAGCAAGACATCTGGGGGGCGGGGGGAGAGGGGGGTGTAGGAGAGGCAGGTGGTGATGGCTTCAGTAGGATTAAGGGAAGGACTGCTGATTTAACGGAGCCTCTGGTTATTCTAAGCTGCTCACAGATCCGTCAGCGCCATCTGTGAGACGTAGGGAGAAGCTGAAGGATGTCCTGCAGGTGCTGACCCTCCGGCCTCTTCCAGGACTGCCGCTGGGTTCCTGAGGCTCCGGCCTCGCTCCCCCGCACCCACGGCTCCTCTTCTGCCTTGTGTTCTCCGATTTCTGGGCCTTTGCTCTAGGCTTCCTTCGGCGTGGAGTGTCCGCTCACATCTGCCAGCAGAATCCTGCCCGTGCTTCGAGGCTCCTTTCCTACTTGTTCTCGAGGGGAGAGAAAGGCCGACCACTCCTTCCTCTGTTCTCCAGGCCACTTGGCTTTGTGTCTGCTCAGCACCGCCTGTGGTGCACGTTTGTCCTCCCGCCCCCTGCCCTCCTGTGCACTTCCGGGCGGCAGAGCCTGTGAACTGCCGCTCTCCAGCATCGCCTGAGGTCCTGTTAGACACGGGCGCAGGTGCGCGGGAGTGTTTTCTCCCCTGTGTCGAGTTTCCGAAGCGTGTGAAGCCTGTCCCTAGCACAGTTGTTGGCATGTGTCAGGCGCTGGGACGTGTTTGCTGAGTTCCCTAAAGGGCCCCTGGCGTTCGGTTTGCGATGTTCCTTCAGCCAGCCTGGTGAAGTGCGTTCGACTGTGCCTGCACCTGCTGTGAGGGGAGTCAGCCCTACCTTGGGCCTTTACAGACTCGGGGAGAGACACCCCTCAGTGACGTACGAGACAAGGCACAGGGACCGCCCGAGGCCTGAGGGAGCCGAGAGATGGCAGTCACTTCCAGATGAGTGTGGGGTGGTGTCACGGAGAGGAGCATGCCTGGTGACGACCTGGTGGAGAAATAGGACGTCGGCAGGCACGCTGTGGGAAGAGGCATTCCGGGCGGGGAGCGCCTGCTCCAGGGCCAGCACGGAAGTCCACGTACAGGAGGTTTCTTGAGCAAGAAGGACCTGGCAGTCGGGTGGGAGGTGTGGCTGGGAGCTGGTTAGGTGCAGTTTGAACTTCAGTTCTCATGGGGAAGGGTCTGGACTGGGAAGAAACATCTGCAGATCACATGCTGTTTGCACAGTTAGGGGCTCAGTGGTTTCTGCAGACTCCACCCTCCTGTCCTCTTCTCTCCATTGTTCCTCCTGGGCACGGGTGGGAGGCAGGGAGGGTTTGGAGGAGGTGGGACAGGTCTCAATATTTTCCCTTGCTCTCTACCTGGGGTCAGAGCCCAGGTCGTTATTTATTTCCTAGAGGCCCGGTGCACGAAATTCATGCAGGGTAGGGTCCCTGGTCCTGGCGGACGATCAGGGCTGATCTGTGGGGTGACCGGCAGGGTGATTGAGGCCTGCGCTGGCACCTGCATTGGCCAGCCTGGGGCCTGCGGGCTGGAGGCAGCTCCTGCATTGGGCGTCTGCCCCCTGGTGGTGAGTGCACGTCATAGTGGCTGGTCATTCCACCAGTTATTCTGCCATTCTGTCTATTTGCATATTAGGCTTTTATTATATAGGATTTTTTAAAATAGTGTCTTTTTAAAAATATTTTTTATTGATTTTAGAGAGGAAAGGAGAGGGAGAGAGAGATAGAAACATCAATGATGAGAGAATCATGGATTGGCTGCCTCCTGCATGCCCCCTACTGGGGATTGAGCCTACAACCAGCTAGGGCCAGATCTTATTTATTTATTTTTTTTAGTGCTAGATGGTCAGCCACTTCCTCCCTTACCCCTTCTGGAGTCACTTTACACAGTGGGGCCCCCAAAGCAGAAAGACCCACACTCCATCAGGAGAGGGTTTCAGCCCTGGCTGGTGTGGCTCAGTGGATAGAGCGTCGGCCTGTGGACTGAAGGGTCCCGGGTTTGATTTTTGTCAAGGGCACGGACCTTGGTTGCAGGCTCCTCCTTGGCCTGGGCCCTGGTCGGGGCTTGTGCAGGAAGCAACCCATAGATGTGTTTCTCTCACATCGATGTTTCTCTGTCTTTCCCTCTCCCTTCCACTCTCCCTAAAAAAAAATCAATGGAAAAATATCCTCAGGTGAGGATTAAAAGAACAAAACAAAAAAAGAATAGAGGGGCCCTGACCAGTTTGGCTCAGTGGATGGAGCGTCGGCCTGCGGACTGAAGGGTTCCAGGTTCGATTCCGGTCAAGGGCATGTACCTTGGTTTCGGGCACATCCCCAGTAGGAGGTGTGCAGGAGGCAGCTGATCAATGTTTCTCTCTCATTGATGTTTCTAACTCTCTATCCCTCTCCCTTCCTCTCTGTAAAAAATCAATAAGATATATTAAAAAAAAAAAAGGATAGAGGGGTTCAGACAGTGTGCTTGAAAATGCCATCAGAGCCCCAGGCTGGACCCGGGTGTTTTATCGTATGTGCTGTTTTCCAACCCTGCGGGTTTGTGAGGACTAATAACGAGTAAACTGCCCTTCGCGTATCACAGCTATAACCTGCTTTGCCCCACCCTGTGTGCGCACACACACACCATACCCTACTAGTTCTGCTTATCTGGAGACCCAGTTCTGTGGCCTCACCAGCATTTGGTATTATCACTATTTTTAAATTGTGGTCATTTTGTGAAATGTGTAGTGATAGCTCATTGTGATTTTAATTTGCATTTTCTTAATGGGTAATGGCGATCATCTTGTCATATAGTACTGGTGTATCCTTTTTAATATTCTTTTTGATGAAATGTCTCTTCGGTCTTTTGCCCATTTCTTTCATTGGATTGTTTTTGTTTGTTTTTTTATTGTCGAGTTTTTTGTCAGGACTCTTATTTGACAAATATATCACAAATATATCATTAGCCCTAGCTGGTTTGGCTCAGTGGATAGAGCGTCAGCCTGCGGACTGAAGGGTCCTGGGTTCGATTCTGGTCAAGGGCACATGCCCGGGTTGTGGGCTCAATCCCCAGTAGGGAACGTGCAGGAGGCAGCCAATCAATGATTCTCTCATCATTTATGTTTCTCTCTCTCTCTCTCTTTTCCTCTCTGAAATCAATAAAAGAATATTTTTTTTTAAAAAGAGAGAGAGAAAAATCTCTAGGGCAGTGGTTCTCAACCTGTGGGTCGCAACCCCTTTGGGGATTGAACAGCCCTTTAACAGGGGTCGCCTAAGACCATTGGAACACACATATATAATTACACATTGTTTTGCCGAAACCGGTTTGGCTCAGTGGATAGAGCGTCGGCCTGCGGACTAAAGGGTCCCAGGTTCGATTCCGGTCAGGGGCATGTACCTGGGTTGCGGGCACATCCCCAGTGGGGAGTGTGCAGGAGGCAGCTGATCGATGTCTCTCTCCCATCGATGTTTCTAACTATCTATCTCTCTCCCTTCCTCTCTGTAAAAAATCAATAAAATATATTTTAAAAAAAATTACACATTGTTTTTGTGATTAATCTCTATGCTTTAATTATGTTCAATTTGTAATAATGAAATTGGGGGTCACCACAACATAAGGAACTGTATTAAAGGGTCGAGGCATTAGGAAGGTTGAGAACCACTGATCTAGGGTCACGCGCAGGAGTCTGAATTTAAAATACATATATAATTAAATAATATTAAGTCCTACTATTAAATCGTATTATTTGTAATACTTTTGTTATTTCATCACACCTCTGAGTGTGAATTGGGAGCATTTCTACACTAGTCTACTCTTTTTTTTTACATGTATTTTTATTGATTTCAGAGAGGAAGGGAGAGGGGGAGAGAGATAGAAACATTAATGATGAGAGAGAATCATTGATTGGCTGCCTCCTGCACGCCCCCCACTGGGGATGGAGCCCGCAGCCCTGGCATCCTTGACCAGAATCAAACCCGGGACCCTTCAGTCCGCAGGCCGACGCTCTATCCACTGAACCAAACCAGCTAGAGCGTGGGTTTTTAAATTACAATTTTTAAATAATATATTTTATTGATTTTTTACAGAGAGGAAGGGAGAGAGATAGAGAGTTAGAAACATTGATCAGCTGCCTCCTGCACATCTCCTATGGGCTGGAACTCGGGCTGGTGTCACAGGGCCCCTCTGCACAAACACCTGGTGCTGGGCCCAGCACCAGGCTGGAAGTGGCAGAACCAGCCTCAGCAAGACCATCAGTTACCAGCTTGTGTACTGAACTGGAGAAAGGACAGGGCTGCTGGTGGGCCTGGGGCCTTGAAATCCTATTGGGGAGGTGCCCGCAACCCAGGTACATGCCCTTGACCGGAATCGAACCTGGGACCCTTCAGTCCGCAGGCTGACGCTCTATCCACTGAGCCAAACCGGTTTCGGCTTAAATTACAAATTTAATTTCCTTATTCGTTACAGGGTTATTAAAATGATCAGAGTCTGGCCCTGGCAGGGTGGCTCGGTTGGTGGGAGCATCGTCCGGTACACCAGGGTGCACACAGTGGGCGGCTGACTGATATGCTCTCACAGTGTTTCTCTCTCTCTCTCAAAATCAGTAAAAACATCTCCTTGGATGAGGATGTAAGAAATAAAATGACCAGGGCGTCGCCATGGTGGGAGAAAAGGAGGGTGGAGTTGCGGGAAATAGCCACATGTCTCTGAAATCCACCGGCCGTTTCGGGGGAGGGAACCGAATGGCCTCGTTCCTGTTTTTCTGACCTCAGGCAGGTCACTCACCTCAGTTATGACAGGAATTCAGGTCGTGGGTTTGCTTCTCCCTCCAAAGTAGTGACACCTTTTCCAAGAAAGTAAACCCTTAGGAATGCAACCGGTGAGTCACACAGTCAGAGACACCTGCTGGCCGATTCTGTGCGCACCTCGGCGTCCTGTCCCGTCCGTGAAACACTGTGCTTGCCACGTGCCGTCTGCCCGGCCTGGGCCCAGCACCAGGTGTTTGTGCAGAGGGGCCCTGTGACACCTGGCTGGGTAGCCGAGTGGGGCCTCCAGGCACCACAGGGCCCACCCAGAGCTCAGGGAAGCCACCTTCCGTCCTAGCCCGTTGATTAAGGCCAGCAAGGAGGACCCCCTTTTCTGAACCCCCCGGGCTTTGTCGACACCAGTCATCAGAACTCGGGCTGGAAGTGGCAGAACCAGCCTCAGCAAGACCATCAGTTACCAGCTCGTGTACTGAACTGGAGAAAGGACAGGGCTGCTGGTGGGCCTGGGGCCTTGAAATCCTGCCCAGACTCCCTCCATGGTCAACACCCTCCTCCCACTGCAGGCCGGTCTGTCACTCATGGAGGGTGACAGAGCATCTGATAGCTCCTTGCTGCCCCGGAGGGAGCCCAGGACTTAAGGTCTTCAGGTGAGCCTTTTCTAAAGGTTAGCCACTGGAGCAGATAAACACAGAACAGTACAGTCCCTGAGGCGGAGGCTTCACGTCTCAAACATGGAATAGCCTTTCTCATCCAGCTGGGCTGCTCTGGCCTTGTGCTCAGTGGTTGCTCAGTAAGGTGGAGGGTTGGTTGGTACCTGGGGTGGGAGGATGGATGCTTCAAGGCCTCACCTCCTACATTTCTGATGGACGAGGCTGCATTATTTGCCGAGGCTGGTTAGCATTTAAACTCCATGGGCTGGAGGGAGGAATGGAGAAAGAGAGAAAATTGTGTAACTGTGATGAAGAAAGCAAAGGCTTAAAAAAGGCACATTGTTGGTGGCAGGCCCGTGCACGCCGTTCATGGCTCCAGCCCGAATGCCTCTGTGCAGGCTTAGCTCATCTCCTTTCTGAAAGGAGCAAACGTTTTGTAAACAACAGGATCTCAGTGTTGAATTCCACAAGGACAGACAGCACCCACTAGGTCAGCAGAGAAAGTCTGTGAACATCAGCGGCAAATCAGGTGTGATGTGGGCTGGCATGGCGGGGGGTTGAGGGTCCTAGATGAGTGGCCAGCATCTTCTCATATTTGTTCCCTGTGAGCAGAGGCCAGCGGGCAGAAGTAAGTTATTTTTTAGAACCCTGGGTATGTGCCCTGGCCGGGAATCAAACCGGCGACCTCTCACTGCTGGGACGACGCTCAACTCACAACTGAGCCGCACTGGCCAGGGCAGATGTTGTCTCTGCCGGTTCCCGGTCACTGTTCCAGCTACGCAGCTGTGCCATTTTGTGGATATGTCTGTGTTCCAATAAAACTATATATGGACGCTGAAGTTTGGATTTCATGTAACTTTCACATCGTGAAGCATGTCTTCTTTTGATTTTTTTTCAACCATATAAAAATGTAAAAACTGCCGAAACCGGTTTGGCTCAGTGGATAGAGCGTCGGCCTGCGGACTGAAGGGTCCCAGGTTCGATTCCGGTCAAGGGCATGTACCTTGGTTGCGGGCACATCCCCAGTAGGAGGCGTGCAGGAGGCAGCTGATCGATGTTTCTCTCTCATCGATGTTTCTAACTCTCTATCTCTCTCCTTTCCTCTCTGTAAAAAAATCAATAAAATATATTTTAAAAAAAATGTAAAAACTACACTTAGTCTTGCGTTGCACAGAGCCAAGAGGCAGTCCAGATGTTGGCCCCTAGACCATAGTTTGCTGACCCCTTGTCTAAAGGTCTTACAATAACTTCTGTAAAGTTCGGGACTTGAGGAGGTTTGCTTTAACAAGCAGGCATATAGCGCTGAATGTGTGTCATGCACTGTGTTAGCTGATGTCATCCTCAGAATAACCCCCGAGAGAAGGGTTATTGACCTAACTTTGCAAATGTGTACATTGAGCACAGAGAGGTTAAGTAACTAGCCCGGGGTCACAGGTCGCAGATGGCAGACCCCGGGTTCGAACCCAGGTAACTTAGCCCCACAGTGCCTGTTCTTACTACCAGGACATGGGGTCTCCCTTCAACATTTACAATGATTAACTTCTAGCCTAAAGGAGTTTTAGAGATTAATTCATCCCTGCTGCATCTCCGTCACAGACTCATTCTTACACACCAGCTTCATGGCCTCAGATTTGTGCCCAGTAAAATTATGGACGACTCCTCGTGCCCATCAGCATCTCTGTGACTGCCTAGACCCCACGCCCCCAAGGGTGCTCTGTCTGCACAGGCTGGGCACTGAGCTGCTCACTTCCTGTGTCGTGTGTGTTCACAGCTCCTTGAAGGCAGGGGCAGCAGCATCGAAATGTTCCATCAAGAAGAAATCTGTTCGGGCACCTCTTGCTTTCTTTGGGAACACCTGTCTGAGGTGACTCCCAGCTCAGATTTGGCCCCGCTGCTTTTCCTGCATGAAGAGGCAGCGGTTGAATCTTGAACCACACTTGGCCTGTGATAGGAAACAGAATTTGTGGTGTCAGCTACGCCATCACTGTTGACCCAGAGATACCACCAGGGCAGTTTCCCAGGCTTTCCAAGGAAGAATGGGAAGGCGTGTGTGTGTGTGTCTGAGAGAGAGAGAGAGAGAGAGAGAGAGAGAACATGTCAGAAGTTAGGTAGACAGGTGCTCAGGACTTCTGGGACCCTTTGCCTAGTTACAGTCTTAGAACCTACTCGCTGTTTACTTTTGCGTGCCGCAGGGGTCCTGCATAGTCATTGCCAGGCACCCCCAAATCCACGTGTGCACTGCAGATCTTTTACTTGTGTATAGTTGCTCTTCAAATGTATGTAGATGTCATCAAATCAAGGAAAAGCTCACCCAGCCAGTGTGGCTCAGTGGTTGAGCGTCAACTTATGAAGCTGGAGGTCACGGTTCTATTCCAGTCAGGGCACATGTCTGCATTATGGGCTCCATCCCCAGTGTGGGGCGTGCAGGAGGCAACTGATCAATGATTCTCTCTCATCATTTGTGTTTTCTCTCTCCCTCTCCCTTCCTCTCTGAAATCAATAAAAATATATTTTTTTAAAAAGAAAAACAACTGCCGAAACCGGTTTGGCTCAGTGGATAGAGCGTCGGCCTGCGGACTGAAGGGTCCCGGGTTCGATTCCGGCCAAGGGCATGTGCCTGGGTTGCGGGCACGTCCCCGGTGGGGGATGTGCAGGAGGCGGCTGATCGATGTTTCTCTCTCATCGATGTTTCTGACTCTCTGTCTCTCTCCCTTCCTCTCTGTAAAAAATCAATAAAAAAAAAAAAGAAAAAGAAAAAAAAATAAAAATAAAAAGAAAAACAACTGCCGAAACTGGTTTGGCTCAGTGGATAGAGCGTCGGCCTGCAGACTGAAAGGTCCCAGGTTCGATTCCAGTCAAGAGCATGTACCTGGGTTGCGGGCACATCCCCGGTAGGAGATGTGCAGGAGGCAGCTGATCGATGTCTCTCTCATCGATGTTTCTAACTCTCTATCTCTCTCCCTTCCTCTCTGTAAAAAATCAATAAAATATATTTAAAAAAAAAAAAAAAAGAAAAACAACTATATATATAAAAAAGGGAAAAAGCAACCTGAATTTGTGTTAAGCTATTGTAAGCACAGCTACCACCTGTTGAGAAGCCGCATCCAGTCAAGACCCTCATATGCAGAGGAGAACACTGAGGCTTGGGGTGAAGGGGAGGGATTCGCCTCCATTGCAGCAGGGAACGGTGCGTGGGAGCTGGCTCGTTTGCATGTGCCATGACCTTATACTGTGTCCCCCTGGGGTGGTCACAGAGGGAGAGATTGGCACATATTTTGACAATTAATACTATGCTGTACTTTCTAATATTGTCTAATAGAGTGACTTATTTATTTATTTATTTTTTAAATATATTTTATTGATTTTTTACAGAGAGGAAGGGAGAGGGATAGAGAGTTAGAAACATCAATGAGCGAGAAGCATCGATCAGCTGCCTCCTGCACGCCCCCTACTGGGGATGTGCCCGCAGCCAAGGTACATGCCCTTGACCGGAATCGAACCTGGGACCCTTGAGTCCACAGGCCGACGCTCTATCCACTGAGCCAAACCGGTTAGGGCTAGAGTGATTTATTATAATAACGTTTACCAGTATTTATAATGCTTCTCTTGAGAATCAATTAATTGATTGATTACTATATTGCTTGCCCTGCCCCCATAAGTAAAATCCTGTATTCCAACCTGGAAACCTGAAGCTTGGTGAAATTGGGCAGCTTGCTTATGTCTGGAACAGAGCTGGCCCTAAAACTCCTGAGTTTTTTTCTCTGGTCCGGGTTCTGTTAAGCAGACTGAACTGTGAGGATTTCAGTTGTTTATATCTTAGTCCTCTATAGCATTTGCTCTCAGCTGGGTGCAACGGAAGTTTTTTAATCCTCACCCGAGGATATGTTTATTTTATTTTATTTTTCACATAATAGCTATTTAACTTTTGGGCAAGTTACCTAACTTCTAAATCTTGGTTTACTGGAATTCATAGTAGAGGACTAAAATGAGAAAATATAATGGGAACTCAATAAATGATTATCTCATTTTTCTTAAGTGACATTTTAAAAAACTGAGATTATAAATGAGGGTATTTGGTGTTTTTAAAGCTTTTCACAAAAGTGTAAGAGCCCAGGACTGTAGAATTGGAAGGTCCCTTAATAGTTTTAGAACCAATGAAGGACTCCCTCTAACACGCTTATTTTTTAAACTAAAATCCGCTTCCTTCTGGGCCTGCCCTCCTTCGTGTGACAGGCCTTCTAGGGTTTGAGACGGCTGTTGGGCCCCGACTCCAAAACGATCTTTTCCAGACAAACTCTCCTCAGCTCTTCCTCATAAGACGAATCGTTCCCCTTTCCCATCGTGGTCTCCCTTCCAGAGAGAGACAGACCTGAGCTGAACACGGGTGCAGCTGTAATCGGCGAGCATCTCCCCAGGCAGCTCTCTTCGTTCTAGCTGAGCTCTTTTGGGAGTCAGGTCACCCAGTCAAGCAGCACTTGCAGCCTGTTCTCTCGTGTCTTCCCACTTTCTAGATGGAAAATAAATACATAGCAGTTGAACAGGGCAGATTGAACACACATTCTGACATCCATTCCCTCCTGTGATATCATTAAAATGATAATAAAGGGAGAAAAGATATCGGCAAATGAGCAATTGATGGCATGTTAAAGGCAAAAAGCACGTGCGATGAACTCAGTGGCCAGAGGAACCGAAAGGGCCTGCTGGGGAGAGACCAAGAGGAGAGAGGATTTGTAATGCGGAACCTGGCATAGTGCCAGAGCTGAAGAAACCAACACTGAAAACAGGAAGATCAGTTGAAAGTCTGTGAACAGCAATTAGATGCCTACAGTCCCTCCCCCGTCCTCTCAGGGGGCAGGGCTTCCCGTCTTAGGTGTTGAAACGGAGGCACACGAAGCACAGAAGACGGGATGGCCTGGAGCAGAACTGACAGTCAGGCCTCAGACTAAGTCCTAAGCAGTGAAGGCAGGACCACCCCTCCCTATCTCCCTATCTCTGTGTTTTACTGGTGAGAGTCACCAGTTGCCAGGGTATCTGCACGCAGTCACTCCCCGCACAAGACGGGTCCCCCTCTGAGAGCGCTGACGACGCCTGCTTCTAGGGTCCCCAGTGAAAATGGCCGGTCTTCATCTGTCACCCCAATGTGACACCCACGCTTGACAAGCCTAGGCCACCCACACACACACACTCACACACTCACACTCACACTCAGCTTTCAAACAGCTTCTACAAGTATGAGCAGTTGACCAACATCACCAGACGTTGAGAGCAAGCCTCTCGCAGAACAGACAGGCCAGAACGACGGGGGATGAAAACGCCGAAGAACCCGTGGAAGCAGGAGGAGGAGGAGACCGTTCGCTCTGGGATCCGGAGCGACTAGAGAAATAGTACATTCATGAAACATGGCCAGCATATTCTTAAAAAGGAAAAGGAACCTCAGGAAACCTCTTGGAGGCTGACAATGTGATAGCCAGTGTTTGGTTTCAGAAGCGTGTGAGTCACACAGTTTGCAGGACACCCAGCTTAGAGCCTCCACCAGAGCGGCCACCGGCGAGGGGGTAACGGAGGGGGTCCACGGGGGGGACAGATGGGCTCCAGCTGGAATCCTTGGATGGAGGTGACACAGGTGAGGTGAGGTCGGGTGAGAGTCAGGAAGCTGGTGAAGGGGAGGGGATGGGTGCTGAAGAGCAGCAGTGCTTCGTGGGAATGTGGGTGCGGTGGGGCTGTGAAGGCATCCTCTGGGCAGGTCGTTGGCAAGCACTTTAGAACTCCCTGGGCTGTGGACGCCGCCCTGAGGGTTTGGTACAAATTAGAGTTCGCCCTGTGGCTGAGCGCCTGGGCCACACACAGCTCCAGCCCAGCGCTGCTGCCAGGCTCAGGCTCTGGGCTCCACGGTCCACCACAGGCTGGTTCGTACCCAAGGACGCCCCAGCTTTTGCACCCACTGCGCCTCCTCTGTCCTTGAACCCACATGTGCCCCTATTCACGTTTGGTCTCTTCCTGTCACTGAGTACTTACTCTTGAGGACCTTGCTGCTAGGGGCGTCAGGGTTCTTGGTCTGTCAGGGAAGTCAGGGGTTGGGGGCGTCGGGAGGGGTGCAGTGGAGACGCAGGTGAGCGAAGCGGCCGCGTGAAGCCCTCAGGCTCGCGTGTTTGAACGCTTGTGAGGTGAGCTGTTGGCATGTCCATAACTGAGGGCACTGGGTGGCGACTCGCAGGTCTCCATGGTGAGCCGTGGCCGTCACGAGGTGGATGCCTTCGCTGCCGTGGGGGGGGCGGGATCAGCGTGGAAGGGCGTGTGGGTCTTTGTATTTGCCTTCCTCCCTATCTCTGTGTTTTACTTCGCCCGCAGATCGGGGACCACAAATTCAGCGCTCACCGAATCGTCTTGGCAGCCTCCATCCCGTACTTCCACGCGATGTTCACCAACGACATGATGGAGTGCAAGCAGGATGAGATTGTGATGCAGGGAATGGACCCCAGGTACCGCGCTCCTCCGCCAGGCCTCCCAGCTGCTTCCCTGCGCAGTCCTGCCGGTGCTGGTGCCCGGTGCCCCCCGGGGCCCTCGGCAGGACACGGCGTCTCCAGCACCGCCCAGTGCACGCTCCGCTCTATGTGGCGATCATTGAACAAGTTAGGCCCTCGCCTGTGGCCTGAGACAGGGTGAAAGTGAGGCATCTGCTGTGTTGTGCTCTGTTAGGGGCATCAGGGTTCATAGCACATTTAATAGGCAATAGAGTCCAAGATACATTTTTTGTCTGGGATGGGTACAAAGGTGGGTTTGTAATTCTCTGCACTTCTCTGTGCCAGCCGTGTGAGCTGGCAAACTTTTCAAGAGCCCGTCCTCGGTCTGCAGCAGTGCCGTCCCTCAGCACTTCCTGCAGTGACGGGACTGTCCTGCCGTCCTTGCCGGACGGGAGCCACGAGCCACGTGAGCACTCGGAGTGGGACTAGTGGGACGGGAGAACTGAATTCTAAATTGTATTTCATTTCCGTTCGTTTAGAAGTAATTTTAAATACCTGCATGTAGCTGGTATTATTTGGAGCAACAGGTCAAGAAGGTGGCAGAGATCGTAGCTATTTGATGGATGAGAATACTGAAGCCCGAGGATGTCAGGCTCAAACGCGGCCCCCCCCCCCCCCCCCCAAACATCTCCATCCAAGAGGCCGCATAGCATAGCATAGCGGGGAGAAGTTCTCCCCAGAGGAACCTGGGGCAGTCCATAACCCCCGAGACCACATCGCTCAGGGGCTTATTTGAAGTTGTCCTCACATCTGGAGTCACTTAGCACTGGACACGCTTCATGGAAATACTCCCTGGTTTCTGTCTAAAGACTTTATATAAACACTAGAGGCCCAGTGCACGAATTCGTGCACCAGTGGAGTCCCTCGGCCTGGCCTGCGGGATGGGGCTGAAACCAGCTCTCCGACACCCCCCGAGGGGTCCTGGATTGCGAGAGGGCGCAGGCCAGGCCAAGAGACCCCACCCGTGTATGATCCGGGCTGGGGAGAAATGCTGGAGGTTGGCCAGCGGGGAGGGACTGCAGGAGGGCTCCAGGATGTGTCCCCGGTCTCAGTCCCGATCAACCGGACCCCAGCAGCAAGCTAAGCTAACCTAACGGTCAGAGCATCTGCCCCCTGGTGGTCAGTGCACATCATAGTGAACGGTTGAACAGCCTTAGCATATCGTTAGCATATTGCACTTTGATTGGTCGAACAGACAACTGGACACTTAGCATGTTAGGCTTTTATTACATAGGATTATATAGGATGTTCCATAGTATGCCTTTTTGGGCCTTGAAAGGAAAAGGCATGTTTATGTCACTAAAAAGATCTGCTGCAGATCTATGAATTGAGGCTGTGTGTGTAACCTGGGCTGTATCCCAGGGTGCCCTGCACACCTCCTTGTGCCTATCATTGACCTGGGGTCTGGGGATGCAGCAGCAGGCACGACGCACAAGGGTGAGGACGTTCTCGTGGGAAGAGACAATAAATGACCAGTGACTCTAACACTGGCTAGTGGCCTGCCATTTGCTGCCTCACCTCACGGTGTGAAAATACAAGGGAGAGGGGCTGCGAACCTGTGGCGCCCTCTGCTGGTTGAGGTATCGGCCCCAGGGCACGGAGAGGATTTATAACCACGACTGCAGACGGCTCAGGCCGGGGATTTGGAGGAAGCACACACAAGTGGGTCTCAGGGCAGCTGTACTCTCTTCTTCGAGGTCTGTGTCTGCAGGAGCCGTGCTAATCGCCAAGCACAGTGCAGGCGCTTCCTTCGCAGGCCGCCAAGCACCTGTGTGTGTGCGAGGCTGCCTGAGGGGTGACATGGAAGCACCTCTCCTGCACTGACTCCAGTGGAAGAATCTGGTGAGAGACAGGTACACGTGTGATCTGGTGAGAGACAGGTACATGCGTGAGCTGGTGATAGACAGGTACGCGTGTGATCTGGTGATAGCCAGGTACACGCGTGAGCTGGTGATAGACAGGTACACGCGTGAGCTGGTGATAGACAGGTACACGCGTGAGCTGGTGAGAGACAGGTACACGCGTGATCTGGTGAGAGACAGGTACACGCGTGATCTGGTGATAGACAGGTACACTCGTGAGCTGGTGATAGACAGGTACACACGTGAGCTGGTGATAGACAGGTACACGCGTGAGCTGGTGATAGACAGGTACACGCGTGAGCTGGTGATAGGTACACATGTGATCTGGTGAAAGCCAGGTACACGCGTGAGCTGGTGATAAACAGGTACACGTGTGAGCTGGTGATAGGTACACGCGTGAGCTGGTGATAAACAGGTACACGTGTGAGCTGGTGATAGGTACACATGTGAGCTGGTGATAGGTACACGTGTGAGCTGGTGATAAACAGGTACACGTGTGAGCTGGTGATAGACAGGTACACGCGTGAGCTGGCCGGGAAGTGAACATGATGTCAGGAGAGCAGAGCAGAGCCAAGGCGAGCGCGTGAGGAGGGGCCTGTGTATTCAGGGAGGCCGGGAAGGCCTCTGTGACCAGGTGGCCGTGGAGCCCAGAGCTTCATTGAAGTGAGGGAATGAGCCACCTGGGTGACGAGCCCTCCGAAGAGAGGGCGCACCATGCAGAGGCCCGGGTGAGTGAGGGGCGGAGTGGAAGGTGACGAGGTCGTGCAGTGGAGGAGCCAGGCCACGGACAGGCCTGGGTGGAATTTGGATTGTCTTCTCTGTGCATCGGGGGAGAGAAGAAAATGTTGGAATTCTCATTCTGGACATTTATCCCAAAGAAAGAATAGTCCACAGCCATGATTGATAATGGCAGTAAGATGGTAGTAGCTATTACACCTAGTAACAAAGGGAATGAGCATACGTACCTTCCGGAATACTGCATAGCAGCCCCTAAAAACAAGACGTGAAGGCAGTGTAGCAACATGGAAAGGGCCTCGTGAGCCTTAAACAGATTTACACCGTTTGTGCAGAGAGGGACAAAAGGGCCTAGGGAGGTGACACCGTGGGCCTGCTCAGTAGTGACGTGTGGGGGATTGCTTTCTCTTTTTAAACTTTTCTGTAACAAAGCGATGTGGGCGACACAGACAGAGTGGGACAGTCGGGCTCTGGGGAAGGATCCCATTCAGTAGGCGCTCCAAGGGCGAGGATGTCACGGCTGCTAGAATGGTCCCGTCTCCCCAGGTGGAACTGTCCGCCCACGTGGGGCCGAGTCTCGTGGGCGAAGCCCCGTCTCTAAGGAGCACCTCTCCTCTTCCCTCTAGCGCCCTGGAGGCTCTCATCAACTTTGCCTACAACGGCCACCTCGCCATCGACCAGCAGAATGTCCAGTCGTTGCTGATGGGGGCGAGCTTCCTGCAGCTGCAGAGCATCAAGGATGCCTGCTGCACGTTCCTCCAAGAACGGTGAGGGCGGGGGCCGGCCTGGGGGGAGCGTGGCCTTTTCATTCCTGGAGCCCCTGCCAGTTCGCCGAGTCTCTGGGGCACAGAGTGTGAGGAAGAAGTGAGCCGGAGGCCACTTTGCAGAAACGACCTTTCTTGAAATCAGTACCAGGCGGTGCCCAGCCCTTTGGGTTGAACCCCTGAGGAACATGGTTTACGGCGAGCAGGCCCTGCCTGCTCTCTGCCGGGGCCTGGCGTGTTCCTCTCCTCCTGGTCCTCTCTCCCCAAGCTGACCAGCTGCTAATTGAGCCGACCGTTCTCACCGCGCTGGTTTACTCGGTGCCCCCTGACCGTTCCAGACACCGCCTCTTCAGATCCTTCCGTCCTGGACGTCTCCGTCCTGTTTCCTCTTCAGCTCTTTAACAGCCCACCCAGATGCCGCCTCCCGGGGCTTCCGGTCCCCTGTGCTCTTTTAGGGGAGGACTGGGCTCACCTCTGTCCTATGCCCAGCGCTTGACAGTGCCCTTCTGATGACTGAGCAGTCTCCCCGCCTCCAAAGCGGGCAGAGCTCTTAGTCATAAGGTAAAAGCCGCCTTTTAACCACAGAGTCGTGGACATGAGGGTCAGTGCTGGGCTACACACAGGCAGGCGAGCTGGCACCGAGCGCTCCTGTGCCTGGTGCCCTCCAGGGCCTGGTCTGCACCTGACAACTCTGACCAGCAGGTTCCCGGCCTGAAGACCAGCCTTCCTCCCGCCTCAGCTCTGCCCTCTGAGCCTCCTCCCTCCTAGAGCCGACCTCTCCCTCTCACCTCCACCAACCCCATTCACTGAGCTCTGTGGCCGCCCCTGCTAGCCACACCGGCCGGTGGTGCTCATGGGCACGGCTGTGTGCAGCTGGTCTTGGTGACCCGGGCAGCGATGCCCAGCATGAGGTGCTCTCCTGGGTGCGGAGTGCATGGGTTCATGGTGAGGCAGGTGGAGACCCGCAGTCCCAGAGCTTGGCGGGAGCCTTCCCTGGGTGCCTTCTGGGCAGGCTGGAGGGCTGCAGGTCGGGGCTGGGGCAGACACTGTCTCTCCTACTCGTTTGTAAGCGGCTTAAGGACGCAGCCTGGATTCAGTTTCTGTCCCCAGGAAAGTGGAGAATGCTGAGTAGGCACCCTGGGAAGGATGAAGTGGCCAGCCTCTCGGGACAACAGCTCCACCTAGGGGCTGTGGCGGGCATCGCCGTCACCCTGGATCCAGGCCGTTACAGGGTCGTGTCCCTAAAACATGCTTAGAACAGGAGTTTTAGACCAGAGCCGTTTTTCGTGCCCCAATTATGCCCTTTATCGCTTCTCTGAGCCTCATTTTCCACCTGAAAATGACAGCCCTGACTGCTCTGCAGCGTTAAGATTCTGGAGAAAGATCACAGGCCTGGCAAAGCGCTGGGCTCCCTGGGGGTGGCTGCCTGCGGCTGTTTCTGGGGGTCTAACTAGTTGGACCCATCGGGCTCCTGTGTAAACACAGAAACATGTAAGGTCCTGATGTTGGAGAGTCACTTCTCCTCGGGGTTTAAGCTCTCTCTCATTCTACGCCTTCGGTGCCTTCCTGGTGGCCAGCGGTGCCCACTCAGCCAGGAACGTCGGCAGCCGAAGGAAAGCAGACGGGTTTCCAGCACCTGATCTCTTCTCTCCTCTTCCGAGAGCTGCTTCCCACCCAGAGGCACAGAGCACCAGGCCCCAAGCAGAGCCCGAGGGAAAGCCTGCCTTCAGTGTGTATCCACAAGCGAGTCCGAGAGACGGCTGATGCCTCGTTATTTTTGCCATTTTTTTCTTATGCAAAAGGCTTCACCCCAAAAACTGCCTGGGCGTGCGCCAGTTTGCGGAGACGATGATGTGCGCTGTGCTGTACGACGCGGCCGACAGCTTCGTCCACCAGCACTTCGTGGAGGTGTCCGTGTCGGAGGAGTTCCTGGGCCTGCCCCTGGAGGACGTGCTGGAGCTGGTGTCTCGCGATGAGCTGAACGTCACGTCCGAGGAGCAGGTCTGTGGGCAGGCAGGCCGCCCGACGTGGGCTGCTGCTCTTCCTGGTCTTCCCTTCTTTTTTTAACAAAGCGAAGACCATGATATGTACACAGTCGTGTAGGATGGGTTTGTCGTATTATATCATGTGCATGTTCCATGAAAACTTTATACCTTTTATTTTAAATATATTTTTATTGGTTTCGGAGAGGAGGGGGAGGGAGATAGAGAGAGAGAAACATCAATGATGAGAGAGAAACACTGATTGGCTGCCTCCTGCACATCTCCTACTGGGGATGGAGCCTGCAACCCGGGCATGTGCCCTTAGCCAGAATTGAACCCAGGACCCTTCAGTCCGCAGGCCGACCTGTATCCACTGAGCCCAACCAGCCAGGGCCTTTATGCGTTTCAGTGTCTAAACGGCATTCCATTGCTTCCTTATTCTCGGAGGCCCGGGTTATTTTCCGTTTTCACTGTTAGAACTCACGGAGGGGAACCGGGAATAGCATAGCTCACTTTCTGAAAGTGTCTTTCTCTAAGCGAGAGTCGAGCCTTGGGGCAGTTGCCAGTGGGAAACAGGAAGTCAGGAGGGGTTTGTTGGTTCAAATGAGAGGAGTGAGATGTGCAGTTGGACCGCCGGTGGGAATTCTCCAGAAGAGGGAAGACTTGGCAGTCGGAGAACAGAGAGTGATTGCTGGGGTGATGGCCTAGGGCGGGTTAGAAGGGACGCACTCAGCACGCGTGGTGCGGCTTTGATAGGAGGGCAGGCCCTTCAGGGCCCACCCAGATGCCGGGGCAGGCTGGGTGGGAAGGGAGATGCTGGTAATTCCGTGCACATTCGCTTCTGACTTGTTTCAGCTCCTGGGAACCTGGACCTTGAGCCAGACCTTAAGAAAGGGGAGTGGGTTGAGATGAAGAGGAGGAGAGGAGGGGCATTCTAGGTGAAGGGGCCGTGTGGGCGGGGAGCCAGCCTGCCTGGGCGGGGATTTGGGGGAGCAGGTGCAGGAGCAGCAGGAAGGAGGGTGAACAGACTTCGTTGCGATACGGAAAGCTTCCACTGACAGGTTTCCATTAGGGCAGTGGTTCCCAACCTTCCTAATGCTCGACCCTTTGATACAGTTCCTCATGTTGTGGTGACCCCCAATTTCATTGTTACAAATTGAACATAATTAAAGCACAGTGATTAATCACAAAAACAATATGTAATTATATATGTGTTTTCCGATGGTCTTAGGCGACCCCTGTGAAAGGGTCGTTCGACCCCCAAAGGGGTCGCGACCCACAGGTTGAGGACCGCTGCATTAGGGAGTCACGGTGAAAGCCGCGAACGGTCATGGTCACCCAGGCTTGCGTTCCGAGATGGAGCCCCATGGGGGAGTAGAGAGAAGACAGTGGCTTCAGGAGACAAGTCGGAACGACGGAACGGCCCAGGGACTGCCTCAGTGCAGGGGGGGGGGGGGCTTTAGGTCGGGGTGCAGGGAAGTGGCCTCTGACTGGGAAGAGTTGCCGCCAGAGCGTCCGCTCTGTCTGGGCAGGTCTTCGAAGCCGCATTGGCCTGGGTCAGGTACGACCGCGAGCAGAGGGGGCCCTGCCTGCCCGAGCTGCTGTCCAATATCCGGCTGCCCCTCTGCCGGCCCCAGTTCCTGTCGGACCGAGTGCAGCAGGAAGACCTGGTGCGATGCTGCCACAAGTGCCGGTGAGCAGGGTGGGGCTGCCCAGGGCGCTGCCGACAGTCCCCTGCGGGTGGAGGTGGGGGGACCAGGCTGGAAATGGGAGTGTGGACCCCACTGGGAGGATGCCTGCTGTCCTAGCACCTCGCACTCATTCCAGGGACCTGGTGGACGAAGCAAAGGACTATCACCTCACGCCAGAGCGCCGGCCCCACCTGCCAGCCTTCCGAACGCGGCCTCGCTGCTGCACGTCCATCACTGGGCTCATCTATGCAGTGGGAGGCCTCAACTCAGCAGGTACCTTGCAGCTCCCCCTCGCAGAGCCCTGCCTTGCACTCGAGGGTGAGGGAGCACCAAGCAGCCTCGCCTGCCCTCTGGCTCCTCCCTGTGCGTGCCACCCCTCTGGCCCATCTCGGTTTTATTTAATTGTTCTGCAGTTAAAGCATGTCAGGTGTTGACACCATTGATCAGAATATTGAGCTAAAGAGGCCTTTAGAAATCCTGAGGCCTGGCCCCTTACCTTCCCAGTGGGGAAACTGCGGCCCAGAGAACTTGCCCCGTGCTCACAGTTGGTTTTGGCCGGGCAGGGACTGGATCGTGGGTCCTGACTCCTGAGCCAGCACTCTCTCTGATACCCGCTGGCCGTCGAGGGGCTCAGCCCTCAATAGGACATAGAGACCCAGCTCTGACCCCAGGCTGACTGATCCCATTTGGTCAAATGGATCCCTGGGGTTCGACTGCGAGAATGTCACCCAAGAAGGACAGACGCGCAGTGTGGGCCACGGTCAGCAATCCTGGTCGCTCTCACCGCTCAGTGTGACGCACCCGCTTCACAGTCCGGGTGCCAGTGGCAGCTCTCGTATCAGACAGTCGGGGTTTGGGGGAAGCTCCGTGGGCCCGCCCTGCCGCGCCCGGGCTCCATCGCAGGCAGGACACCTGGGTACGGGCAGTGCAGTGACAGGGAGTTTGGTCTCTGGTGCGAGGGCCAGGCCTTGCCACAGCGCCAGCGGGTGGGGGGCGGGGGGGTGGTGTGTGCAGTCCGGGCAGCTTTGTTTTTAACTGAAAGTCCATGCAGGGTGGGTACTAGTCTGTGGCCTCTGAGTTCTCAGCAGTGACCTGTTGGGTGGCAGGCTGAGTGCCCAGAGCAGGGGGGGTGTGATTTGACCCCCACAAAAGCCTGAGGAAAAGGTGAGGCTGGAGAATCACCGGCTGCCGAGCACTGGGCAGGTGACTGACGGGTCACACCCCTCACCTCAGGCCGCTCTGCCCTCGAGAGTGCCTTCCCGTGAGCAGAGGACAGGAAGGTGGGCGCTGGAACCCACACCCTCCCTGGGGCCTGCCTCCTGCTCGGGGAACTCTGCACCCACCTGCTTCACTTTGCTGTAAGCAGGTGGAGCACCCATTGCCCTCCCTCGGGAGTAACGCCTCCATCCGGTTCTGATTCCCTTCGAGGCTGAGCTTTGAGGTTGTCAGGCTGACCCTTCTCAGTGGCCCTTCCAGCTTGAAGAGCCGATAGAGCCACATTAAACATCCCCTCTAACCAGTCCCCGGCAGCTGTGATGCAAACGGGGGTCATGTGTTTAATGTGAGTAGCAAATTTTTATGCAGGTGATTCCCTGAATGTGGTGGAAGTGTTCGACCCGCTCGCCAATCGCTGGGAGAAGTGCCATCCCATGACGACCGCCCGCAGCCGCGTCGGCGTGGCTGTGGTGAACGGGCTGCTCTACGCCATCGGGGGCTACGACGGCCAGCTGCGGCTGAGCACCGTGGAGGTCTACAACCCAGAGACGGACACTTGGGCCCGGGCGGGGAGCATGAACAGCAAGAGAAGGTACCCGCAGGCACACGTGGCATCGGGGCACCGTGCTGGGCGAGCGGGCACGTGGCAGCATACACCACGAGCGCGGGCGGCACTCCCCGCAGCCAGGCCAGCCCGCGGCTCCTCCAGTGGGAGCGGCCCCATCTGCCTCGTCCTCCGTCCTCCGAGGGTCTCGGGGAGAGGAGGTCAGGGGAGGGGACAGGGGACTCGCAGGACAAGGAGTGATAAGAGGAAATCCGAGGTATTGCCTTTTCCCTTTCTTTCCCCAGGGCCCCGGCCAGGCCTGTGCTTTCACTGCCCAGGGAGCATGTGAACACAGCCATGCTCCCCACCTCAGGGCCACCCCAGGCACAAGTGCGGAGGGCTGGGGGGGTGGACAAGCTCCGCCGCTCGCCGCCCGCCCACCTTTCCTGCACAAGCAGTGGGACTCAGGGCAGCCGGATAGTGCCGTCTCACCTCCCGCGCCGAGGTGACGGGCGCACCCTTCCTGCCATCGATGTGCGTGGAGTGTTCGCGGCGGGTGGGGTGGAGCTGGACACTTCTTCCCTCTCCTGCCCTCGGTGAGGCCACACGGGATCAGGGGTTTCAGATGCTTCTTCCAGAGCCGAGAGGAGAGGAAAGCAGTCCCAGGTCCCACCTCTTAGCCGATCGCACACGTGTCACTTTTACACGCTGAGCTCCCTGACCTGCGCCCGACTTGGGGGGCAAGTTACACGAATGCTTCTCTGAAAGCGGCAGTTTAAAAGCCTGGAACGGTTGCTCTTTAAGGGCCTAAGGCTTTGCCTCCCAGGCCGCTTTGTCCGGCCATGCCTGGGCTCTCTACTTGTAAGATCATGTGACCACGCCAAGATCACGTGGCTGCATGTGAGTGGGGGAGAAGGGTCAGCGTGAAGTCCTTTGCCACATGGAAGTGTCACGCCAGGGTGCACAGGTCCCACCTCCATCGGGTCTGTGTCAGCCGTGGCCTCGAGCCAGAGGACCTGCCTCTGTACCAGTCAGACCCGATGCACAAAGGGCCACAGCAGGTTCCTGGGAGAAAAGCTGTGTCCGCAAGGTCGCCCCCGAGGCGGTGAGCAAGCTAATGCCCTCCTGTTCTTCCCACCGTCGCCGCCTCCGGCTCGGGCGGCCGTGGGTCCTGGGCAGCTCTGGGGCCTCCAGTGACTCCGCTCCGTGTCCCGGCCGTGGCTGCCGTTTGCTTCGACCGCAGTCACTTCTCCCGTGTCTGTCGGCGCCGGGCAGCCTCCCAGCTTCCAGGCCACGGGCTGGAGAGTGTCTGGGAGGGAGGGGCCTGGGGGTGCGTTTCCGCGCGGCCAGTGCCATTATTAGCAGTGGACCCAGCTCCGTGCACCCCCTTCAGTCACAGGCTGCCTTCACATGTCCTCGTCGCTTCCCTGCTGACATCCCCCTCGGCCCCCTGTCCTGCCAGTGGTGACAGGCTGCTTCCGGAGCCTTCTCTCACGGACCAGCCAGCATTTCCCTGGTCTCCTCATTCTCGTCTTTACCACTGAGCTGGTAGTTCATCTCACTGGTGTGGCTCCTCTATTTCTCATATTTTTGCTGAACTTCCGTGTTGTGACTTGTGTCCCCTCTAAACAGACAGTGGCAGGTCCAGTGGGTGTGTGACCTTCCCACATCCCTGCCCAAGGCAAGTCCTCTTCCCATTCAGGCTGCTCAGGGGTCTGTGACGCGGCCCTCGGGGCCTCGTGTGGACGCTCTGATTTGCTGTGCAGTGGAGTCTGGTATTTAACGTTCCTGTTAGACGCCAGGATTTACCGAGAGTCTCCTCCAGCTTCGGGTGAACACAGGAGTCGGCAGCTAGGCATTTGTCGCTTACCGAGGCTCCATGTGTCCTGGGGTCCTTGGTGCTGGGGGAGCTGGCCCTGCGAACAGCACGGAGGAGACGTGTCTCACTCACGTCTGAGCTCGCCTCTCTGGGCAGCTGGGCAGGAGCCACCGTTGGTGCCTGACGATGGTGCTGCTTCCTGGGGGGCGGGGGGGCGGGGGACAGTGCAGCATAGGGCACCTGACACCTGTCCTGATGCGCAGCTGCAGGAGCTGTCCCCTCTCACTGCGGCAGATCAGGGCCATGCAGGGCCATGTGTGCACTGAAAACACGCCTGTCGAACTTGACAGTGAGTTGAATGGGAGGATCATGGTAACACACCAAACACGCCAAGGCCTGTATGTACAGGCACCTCACACCACACTGTCGGGTTCACTGAGGAAGTGTGAGGCTGGGGAGTCATTCTTGCTGAGGGATCAGGTGGCTTTTGAGGAGGAGAGCAAGGAATCTGACCAGGACCTTGCAGGGCAGTCAGAGCAGGAGCAAAGCCAGTGGCAGGAGGGGCACGAGACGGTCAGGCCTGCGGAGTGAGGAGGGCAGGAACCCGCAGTCCGGATGAGAGAGCGGGGAGCCCAGGGCGGCGTCCTCCCTCAGCTCCCACCTTGACTTGCCCGTCCTGGGTTTAGGCTGCTCTCGAGGAGGGTTGGTGGTTGGGTTTATGTCTCGGGCACAGGAAGGCAGCCGGGCGCTGAGGCCCCCTGGGCTGACTGTCTTTCAGTGCCATGGGGACGGTCGTGCTGGACGGGCAGATCTACGTCTGTGGGGGCTACGACGGCAACTCTTCCCTCAACTCTGTGGAGACCTACTCACCCGAGACAGACAAGTAAGGACCCGCCCCCGGCACCTGGGCTGGCTGAACCTGGGGGTAAACGGTTAGAACTGACATTGAGGTCAGGCTGCTCAGGGCGGAGCTGCCCTGCCTGTAGCCCTGCAGTGCCTGCGGCCTGCAGGCCCTTAGTGACCTCTGCTTAATGAGGGAGGGAGTGAGAAAGACCCACTCAGCCGTCAGGGTGGAAATGCAGGCGAGAGAATGGGGAGCCGGCGAGCGGCACTCCCGGAGGGGCAGGATGGTGGGCGGATGTCAGAGCGACATGGTCAGTGAGCTGGAAACGTGGTGTCTGTTCACCTCATTTATGTAACTCCTGGCCCATCTTGTGGAATTATCAGCCCCAGTTTTTTCATTTCGGTATTTGAATTTTCTCATGTTATATAACAATATAGGATGGATTAGTAGGATGGATTCATCGGTCTTTTAAGCCAGCGGTTCTCAACCTGTGGGTCGCGACCCCTTTGGGGGTCGAATGACCCTTTCACAGGAGTCACCTAAGACCATCGGAAAACACATATATAATTACATATTGTTTTTGTGATTAATCACTATGCTTTAATTATGTTCAATTTGTAACAATGAAATTGGGGGTCACCACAACATGAGGAACTGTATGAAAGGGTCGCGGCATTAGGAAGGTTGAAAACCACTGTTTTAAGCCAGTACCTCATTCGTTTAATACACGTCGGAGCAAGCAGGGCATCTAAGCCTTTTAGGTTGCACTGTCTGCTGGGCCCACAGTCGTCCCCTCGGGCCGTGGCTGCGGTCCTGGGCCCAGCGTGGGGAAGGCCTTCCTCCTCCCCTCGGGCGGGGGAGAGGCAGGGCCGAGCCATGGCGGATCTGGGGGTGCTCGGGAGGTAGGGAGGTGGTAGAAAGGGGTCTCAGGGGTTAGCCTGCCCGTGGGGCAGGGCACGGAGGCGGCGAGGAGACCAGGACCACGTGGTAAGGAACCACACCAGGCAGCGTGGACTCCGCCTCGAGGAAGCAGGGGGAGCCGCTGGGCGTGCTGCTCAGGGTCCCAGGGGGAGAGGCCTGTGCGCCAGGGCCTTGTAAGGAGGCTGCTGCAGTGATTGGGGGGGAGGGGGGGGACCCAGATCCAGGGGGTGGGGACAAGCAAGCCCAGGAGCAAACCAGCGGGGAATTGGTTGCCACGAGAATGCAGATGAGGGAGAAGAGGCCATAAAGCTGCTGTTCACAGGATAGCCACTAGGGGGCGGCGCCCGAGGGAAAGACCTGGGATGCGGGGGGGGGGGGGGGGGGGGGGAGCGCCCCGGGGAGGCTGGTCGGGGGCCTCAAGGCTCAGAGACAGCTGCGGGCCTGAGGCTGGGGGCGGCCTCGCAGGGAAGGTGGGTGCCGGGGCGGGGGGAGCACAGGCAGAGCCCGAGCCTTCTAAGGCTCCTGGGGGCAGGGACCCCGATCTCACAGCACCCCTCCTGCTTTGGCTCTTCCTGAAGGTGGACAGTGGTGACCCCGATGAGCTCCAGTCGCAGTGCTGCCGGGGTCACGGTCTTCGAGGGCAGGATATACGTGTCTGGCGGCCACGACGGTCTGCAGATCTTCAACAGCGTGAGTCTGGGCTCCTGGGCTGGGCCCTTGCTCCATCCTTGAGAGCGACTGGGAAAGGCAGTTCCCTGGGAACACACTAGCCTTCCCGCTGCTGGGAGAGGCGTCGCCTAGTGGGGTTTCAGGCCACGGGGGGCAGAGTGCGCCCCCCCTTCGGTCTCCGTGGAGACCCGCATGCGACTGGTGAGAGCGCTGCCCCAAGCAGGTCGGCTACAGGCAGCTGTATGCTTCGGCCCAATTTGTTGGAAATAAAACTTCAGCAGCCGGTCACTGGTGGTTGGTTCCGAGGGCCCCTCAGTGCTGGCCGGGTTCAGGGAGCCCCCACATCCGCTGTCACTCCCCCGCAGAGCAGCCGTAAATACAGACGGAAAGTCTGTCTAGGCCAGTGATGGCGAACCTTTTGAGCTCGGCGTGTCAGCGTTTTGAAAAACCCTAACTTAACTCTGGTGCCGTGTCACATATAGACATTTTTTGATATTTGCAACCATAGTAAAACAAAGACTTATATTTTTGATATTTATTTTATATATTTAAATGCCATTTAACAAAGAAAAATCAACCAAAAAAATGAGTTTGCGTGTCACCTCTGGCACACGTGCCATAGGTTCGCCATCACTGGCCTAGGCTCTGCCCTGTCCCTGTAAACCCAGGGGCAGGGGTGCCACCGAGGAGACGGTGTCAGAGCCAGGCACACGCTGCAGGGCTCTCTGTCCCCGAGTCTGACGCCACGTGGGCCTCGGTGCCCGTGAGGCCACCGGCGGCCTGGGCCTCGGCTGACCGCCCGTGCCGGCCTCTCCCTGCTGCAGGTGGAGCACTACAACCACCACACGGCCACCTGGCACCCAGCGGCGGGCATGCTCAACAAGCGCTGCCGGCACGGGGGCCGCCTCCCTGGGGAGCAAGATGTTCATCTGCGGCGGCTACGACGGCTCCGGCTTCCTCAGCGGCGCCGAGGTGTACAGCGCCGCAGCCGACCAGTGGTGCCTCCTCGTCCCCATGCTCACCCGCCGCAGCCGCGTCTCCCTGGTGGCCAGCTGTGGGCGCCTCTACGCCGTGGGGGGCTACGACGGACAGTCGAACCTCAGCTCCGTGGAGATGTACGACCCGGAGACGGACTGCTGGGCCTTCACGGCCCCCATGGCGTGCCACGAGGGCGGGGTCGGGGTGGGCTGCATTCCTGTCCTCGCTGTCTAAGGCGCAGGGTGGGACGTGGTGGGGTCGGGGTCAGGTACCAGCGTGGGCACTTCCCTCCAGGGCAGCCCGCCGGAGAGGGGGACCAGCAGGCGCAGGGGAGCCGAGGGGCGGTTCCCGGCTGCGCGGTCCTTCCTCCGAGCCCAGGGCACCAAGACGCGCAGCCTGGCAGGTGCCTCTGGGCCTCACAGCTGGTGCCAGCGGCTGCTTGTGGTCACACGCCCAGGCCCGTCCAAGCCCAGCTCCGAGCCAGCCTGGCCGGAGGCTCCATCTGACACTTGCCTGCTGTTCTCCGGCCACGGAGCGGCCGGTCTGGGGCAGCCGCAGTGGCCACGCCGTGGAAGCGGGTGTGGCTGGGAGAGGACACTCGGAGTTCTTGCTGCCTGTGGAGACGCCGCCTCGGCCGGGGCTCGCGCCAGGCGCCTCCTTCCATCCAGGCAGAGGCCTTGTCCTCCTCCTGGGAGAGCAGGGCGCACAGAGCTCTCCTGTCTGCTGTTGGGGTCTCAGTGAGGTCTCTCTCATCTTATTCCGGAGAAACATAAGGAAAAAAAGATACTTGAAAGGAGCTGAAGGAAATTTAAAGAAACACTTGAAAGAAACTGGAAAGAAAAATACCTTTTTTTAAATAAACATTTTTTTGCGAGAAGAAAATGTTAAAAAAAAGAGACACTAAAAGGAAATCATGTGTTTAAACAGAAAACCACCCACCATGTAGAGGGTGGTGACCGCTCCCACATCCGGTCGCACGCGGGCTTCCCTGTGGCCCCGCGTGTCGAATCCGCGCACGGCGGGCCCCATAGCAAGGTGCTCCTCGGTTGTCTTCACACCCGTCGTCAGAGGCCTCTTCCTCGCAGGCTTAGCGAGTGGGCTGACCTTCCGCAGCTCCTGCAGGGGGAGCGCCCCGCTGGTAGCTGGAGGCCCCGGCGCCCCTCTGGTCGCCCACGCCACCCTGGCTCGCTCACTCCCCTCCCCGCCTTTCGTTCCCTTCCTTATTCGACCAGCAGGAAGCAGTCCATCTGGCCAGACTCTCGCTGGCCCGTCTGTCGTTCTTACTAGAGGCTCCTGGTGAAGCTTGTGGGGCTCTGCCTGCCTCCGGAGCCAGCCGAGGACTCGGTCTGGTGGCCTTGCCCGCCCTGCCCGTCCACTGCTGCTGCGCCCACTGCAGCCCAGGGCCTGGCCTCCCTGCGCCCTCGGCAGCCTGACCAGCAGACGGACCTCGACTCGCACGCAGAGCCGGCTTTCCCAAGTGAAGAGTCAAGGCCGGAGGACTCCTGCCGCTGCAAAGAACAAGCTTTGTGGTCCTTCCCCCGATAGAGCAAAGGGCTCTGGAGGGCACTGCTCCCTCCCCTCCTCCCTGATGGGACCTCACAGGCACAGCGGGCCCACAGGAGGCCCCCTGGGTCACCAGCGCGGGGCAGGGGGCCGTCCTTCAGCTGCTGCTGCCAGAGCTGGTGTTCTGCCTGCTGCCAGTATTTAGTGCAGGACGGGCCTCCTGTCCGCTGGTGCCTACCCCGGAGGCTGGGAGCCTGGCGGGGAGCAGTGTGGGTCAGAGTCGTCTTCCGCCTGAGGCCGAGAGGTTCGCCGGGTGAGCAGTCACCAGGTGTCCGGAGGGAATACCCTGTGCCTGCCACTTGGGCGCTGGGCCTCTGGGACAAGCACTTGAACATGATTTTTTAACGACAACAATCGATACGGCTGAGCTGACCCTGCAGCAGCTCTGACATTCCCCACCCTCTCATTGGCCCTGAGGTGGCCGGGGAGGTGGGTCCGCTTTCCTGGTGGAGAGCGGTGTGTGGTGCGCGTCTGATTCTCATCAGCCCCTTCTGTGAACTTGAAGTAGCACTGACAAGCCTGCTGGTGACGGCGCTAAGAATCGGTCAGTGGGCCAAGGAGGGGGCCTGGCCGGTTCCTAGGAGGCTGCCACTGGGGGTGGCTCATTCCCCGAGACCTGCTGCCCTTGTAGGGCCTTCCCGCGTCCCTCCCGCGTCCCTCCTGCCTCCCCGGCGACATTGCGCTGCTGACTGAGCGCTTCCCAGGAGAGGGAGCCAGGCCTGGACCCGGCTCAGCGCAGGTGCACACACACCGACAGTTTTACACTCTGAGCCCCTCAGTCCGAGGGGGATGTTTGCCAGCAGCTGGTCTGCCCTTTGGTGCCGGCGCCTTCTCATCACCCCGGAGACGTGCAAGGGGGTTTCCAGGCCGGACAGCTGTGCTCAGGGCCTTGGGTCTCGCCCAGCCCGGAGCAGAGGGCTGTGACCTGTGTCCTGGGCATTTCCCCTTAAAGCAGGTGTTTCATCTGCGATCAAAGCCGAGATGGGAGCTGGAGACCAGCCTTTGACGTGGCCACAAAGATGGGAGCAGGGAGACATTCTCCTCCTCCCGCCCCCCAATTGACTGTTTCCCAGAAAATCTCACTTCCTTTTATTTATGGAGCGCATGTGTTAAACCAAAGAGAAATAAAGAGCACACTTCTATCGTCTTGCCCTTTCCTGATTCATTTTTTTGAACACTATTAGAAGCAAGTCGTATTTTTATTGTGATTCATTGAAGAACACAGAACAAAGTAAAAATATGCTGTGAAAACAAGGGAACAGCCAGATACAGCAAAAGCAGCCTTTGGAAAGACGAGTGCATTTTATATGGATGGGTTCTGGTGAAAAACGTGCGGAAGACGACCGGCGTGTTGCCTGCGTGCTCCTGTCCAGGTCACCGCTCCTCTTGACATTACAGTTGAAAAATCTGAGGGGACAGTCCCGCCCCGCACCCTGCGTGGTCTGCGGCCTGGGCCTGGCGTGGGCTTTGGCAGCGAGGGGACGAGGAGACACCGTGTGCAGATCACAGAAGAGGCAGCAGGTCCTCCTCGGGCTCCGAGCTGTGGGGGAAGGTCACGGCCCCATAGGTAGGGACGCCCTTTCCCGGTGAGCGACACCCCATCACTGGAGGGGCTGCTACGCTTCGGCTCCCTTGCCGGTGCTCTGGCCTCCCCCCTCGCTGGCGCGGAGCCCACTCCTCCCCGCGGCGCACACGTGGCTTTGGCTGCCGCTCGGATAGCGAACATCACACCCCCAGGAGGTGCAAGGGAACGGGATGCTCTGCTGGCGTCTCCGGGCTCCACGCCCCGTTTCCTGAGAGGTTTTCTCCTTAAGGAGCTCAGGTGCCTCGGTGGCCAGGACCAAGCCGGGACGAGGCTGGTGAGAGTCGAGCCGAGGACGCCAGTCGGGGTTGGGGATGCCAGTCAGAGCAGGGGTGCCAGTCAGGGGCGCCAGTCGGGGCTGGGGATGCCAGTCAGAGCAGGGGTGCCAGTCGGGGATGCCAGTCGGGGCCGGGGTGCCAGTTGGGGCCAGGGGCGCCAGTCGGTGTGCGCCAGTAGGAGCAGGGGCGCCAGTCGGGGCCGGGGGCGCCAGTCGGGGCCGGGGTGAGGCGGTTGCCCTGGGATGGACGGAGGGAAGCTGCTGAGTGTGTGACACCCTTTGGATGTTGCAGGGGGGCCCAGGAGGTGTCTGATACATAAAGTCGGTGTCGGGAAGAGGTGCTGCCTGGAGCTCTGATGAGGAGAAGGCATAAAGGAAGTAAAGGCGGCCGATGACTGCCTCCCTGGGCCCCAGGGCCCTCCACGCCCCCTCCGCCCGCATCCCGTGTGCTCTCAATCGTCCCTGTCCCGACCCCAAGGACCATGATGCAGTGGAACCGCCCCGGGGCCTGCCTCACGGGTCTCCTCGCCCCCGGGTCCAGTTGCCCCAGCTAACACTTCATTCATTCACACAGGCACTCGGTCTCTGTCAGAAATGCTTTATTGAGCCTCTCCCCTGAGGATGGGCTGACCCCCTGGCAACGCCTGCGGATGTGAAGGGCCTGGGCGGGAGCGGGGGTGCCGGGGTCCCTGCAGAAGGACTGTCCTCCCAGGAGCACCTGGTTGAGAAACCCATCCCCCACCCCGTCGCCGGCGCCAGCGGGCACAGCTGTGCACACACAGGGCACAGCAGGTCACGCCGGCTCTGAGGAGGGAAGGACACCTGCTGGGGGCAAGCCCAGGGCTTCCTGGAGGAGGTGGCCTTGGAGCTGAGCCTTGAAGGGTGAGTAGGAGTTAGACACAGGACGGGCTGGCGTTCGAGCGGAGGGCAGCAGGTGTGCGGAAGGAGAGGCGTGTGGGGGACTATGCAGCAAAGGGGGTGCTGAGGGCGCCGAGGGAGTGGGCGGTGGGAGGGGAGGTCATGGCTGGGATGCGGGCCTCCCCTCCTTCCCGGCCCTAGAAATTCCTCAGGATGTTGTTGATGATGTCGTTCCTGGCGTTGTCATACAAGTCCCTGACCACGGGGGGCAGCTTGGAGCGGTCGATGTCTGAAGCGGCTTCTTCTTCGGGGGGTGGAGCCGACGGCTGCTCCTGCGAGTCCTGCAGAAGGGACGCTGTGGTCACGCTCACCGCCTCACGGACTGTCGCCCCCTTCCCGTCCTGCCTGGGCTCCTCTCCAGGCCGATGAAGAGGCTGCGGCCCAGGCAGCCGTTGGTGGGGCTGGAGGTGCGCCCAGAGGGCCCGGGCAGGCCTGGGCCTCGGGACTCGCTTCCACCCCCCGCTCTCCACTCACCGGCCAGGAGGCTGCACCTCCGTGGTGTCCTCCCCCCAAGTGTGGGCTGGAGAGGAGGGTCGGTTCCCAAGAGCCAGCGTCCTGCCCAGGAGGCAGGAGCGGCTCCCAGCACCCCCGGCCCCAACCACCGGCCTCGCCCCTCCCCTTGTGCCAAATGACCCGCCGTCCTCAGAATCCCTCGAGAACCGGCTTGGAGGACGGCTTGATCGTGATCAACCCATTCTCCAGACGAGGAAACTGAGGCCCCATGTGCCCAAGCCAGTGGCTCACCTCTTGCTGGCGCTCGGGGCCCGGGCTGCAGTCGACCAACAGGATGCCCTGACGGCCCCGCCGGCGGAAGGCGCTCTTGCAGATCCGCTCCTCCTGCGGGGCAGCGAGCACAGGGGCTGGAGGCGGATCCGGGCCCAAGGCACCCACCCCACAGCCCACCGCCCTGTGCTCATCCTCCCAAACCAGAGCTGCAAGCTGAGGATGACCCAGGGCCCCGCGGACTAGGCGCACCCCGCCCCCAGGTGAAGGGCGTGCTCGTCGGTGACTCAGGGATGCCGCCCTCGAATGAGCCCGCTGAAATGTGTGGGGGCACGAAGCGGGCCGCCCACGGGGCTGTCGGACCCTGGGGGTGGGGTTGTGGGAGATCTTGACCTCATTTTATTTTGCTTCTCCACAGTTTGTTAATTTGCCATCAGAAAATGTTATTTTTCTAATTTCATACCTTAGGTACATTATGGTCCCACTTTATTCTTTTTCTATTTAGTCATTTTTTTAAAAAATATATTTTTGTTGATTTTAGAGAGGAAAGGAGAAAGATAGAAACATCACTGATGAGAGAGAATCATGGGACGGCTGCCTCCTCTTCGCCCCCCACTGGGGATCGAGCCCACAACCCGGGCCTGTGCCCTTGACCGGAATTGAACCCGGGACCCTCCAGTCCGCAGGCCCAGGCTCCACCCACTGAGCCACACCGGCCAGGACTATTTAGTCATTTGTAGCATGTTTTGCTTTTATAATAAGGACTAATTTGTAGTAAGAAAACACAAAGCAATAGGGAAGACATTTCTAAAAAGGCTCCTACAGTGAAACCTCGTGTGGCCAGGGGAAATGGGCAGAGACGGACAGAGAGCCCCCTCCCCCCCAGGCCAGTGGAGAGGAGAGGACCCCCTGCTCCTGCTGGCTGGGGGGACTCACCCCGCCGTCCCTGAAGGCGCACTGCTGGGGCTCTGGCTGCTGCTGCCGCCCTGAGAGGCACACCGTCTCCTTGATCCTGAACCTGACCAGCGTCCTAAAGGTGGAGTTCTGCAGAAGCAAGAGCAGCTCCTGGTGAGTCCCTCAGCGGACGGAGCCGAGGCACCGAGTGGTCACCACTGCCCGGAGGAAGGGCTGAGCCCAGGCCCGGGCTTCCCACCACGGCCAGGGCCTCTCAGGCCTCGGAGGTGTGGGGAGCTCTCGGAGACCGGCCGCAGGAGCCACTTCAGAGCCATGGGCCCGGAGGGGCCACTTCCCGTCTGCTGTGACCAGGAACAAGATAGCAGCCTTGCCTTGGCGGTGGCTCAGTGGTTAGAGAGTGCAAGACGCAACCAGTCGATGTGGCCCTCGCATCGATGTTTCCCTCCCTCCCTCCCTCTCTCTCCACCCCCCCCCCCCCCCCCCCCCCCCGCCTCCACTCTCCCTGAAAAAGCAGTGGACAAACTATCCTCAGGTGAGGATAAACAAACAACAAAAAGAATACCAGCCTTGGGGGGTGGGGGTGGCGGGGGTGACAGTGGGGGGAAGGAGACATGAAATGCTGTAGGTAATACTTAAACAATAAAAACAAGAACACCAGCCCTGCACGCTCAGCTCCCTGCCAGGAGAGGCCGTGGGGCGGGAAGGAGAGAGCAGGCCTTTTCCTGCCTGTGCAATCCTTCCGCCTGGGGCCGGACCCCAAACCTCCCAGCTAGCCCGCTGTCCGGCCAGAGATGACCACCTTTCTTCCCCTCGAGGGGAGAAGCAGCCCCACGTTAACCACAGCTCATGTTAACCGGCACGTGGGGCCGTGCCAGGCCGCCTCTCCCGCCTGCGCCCTCGCGGGCTGCCGCGGACGCTCACCGATCTGGGTGTTGGGAGGACTTCCAGCAGGCCAAAGAGGGGCTGGCCTTGCCTCTCGGAGTTGAAGAATTGCAAGGCCTGGGCGACAACCCTCTCCTGGGGGACCCGCCGGTGCTGGGCCTCACAGGCCATCGCCGCCAAGCCCGCCACCAGCACGAGTGCCCTCCAGGCCCCTGCCATGTCCCTTCTCTGGCCCACGGCCACTTGCTGGCCCTTTTAGGCGCTCCTTGGGCGGCCTTGTGCAAGGGCTGCTGGTGACATGAGGGCCCCTCCCTTCCTTTGCCGGACACCACTGTTGGCCAATGTTCTGAAATGCCATTGGCCAAGAAGCAAGCAGGTTTGGGCAACGGCTCAGGGCCTCCGAGTGGGGCGAGAGCCCTGAGCCGGGGGCAGGAGACCTGGCTGATCTGGGGCAAGTCCCTTCCCTCTGGGCCCCCGTGTCCCCACCTGTGCCACCAGGAGGCCGGCTCCGGCTCCGGCGGCAGGACCCTGTGCCGTCTCCACCTGGCGGTTCTGGTTTGACCCCAAAGAACCTTCCAGAACACGGAGTCTGTGTGCGGCAGCCCCTCGGCCACGGGCACAGAGACGGCCCCTCTGCGGCTGGGCCAGGCTGACATCCACGATGTGACATACATTTTACAAGCTGGTGTCAGCCTTCGGAAACCTGTGCCTGACTCTGAAAAAGCCAGATCTGCTCACCCCTGGCTCATCGTCCCTGTGGCTGTGACGGTGGCGGCCTCCCCGGGAGACCCTCACTGTCGCCTCCTGGCCGCTCCCTGGACAAGGCTGGGAGGCGGGGTACGGCTTCCTAGCTGCTGGGATGGGCAGTGTCCTTTTTCTTGTGCTTGATGTCCATTTACTAGGTGTCCCGGTTAGTAATGCGGATTGACTATTAACCGGTTAGTAATGCGGATTGACTGTTAACCGGTTAGTAATGCGGATTGACTATTAACGGGTTAGTAATGCAAATTTTGTAATCAAAGAAAACACGATAATTTCAAGAGAAACATCAGAAGTGCTTTATTCAAAGTAATGTCCATCGCTAGCTACACATTCCCCCATCTTTCAGGTAATTGGTGGAGACCGTCCCAATAGAACCTTTCTTGTTTTGAGGCAAACCATTCAGAGACCCAATTTTCCACTTCTTCGTATATTTTAAGGGCTGCTCAGAAAGTGCGTGTGCCATCGATCGGAACAAGTGGTCACCTGAAGGAGCAAGGTCTGGTGAATACAGCGGGTGGGTTAATACTTCCCAGGCAAGATCTTTTAACGTGTCTTTAACTGGTTTTGAAGTGTGTGATGGTGCGTCATCATGAAGCAAAATTACTTTGCCGTGTCTTCTGGCCCATTCTGGTGGTTTTACGATCAAAGCGTGGTTCAAATTGATTATTTGTTGTCCGTAGCGATCAATATTAATGGTTTCACCTGGTTTGAGAAGCTCATAATACACCACACCTTCCTGCTCCCAGCAATCACAGAGCATTGTCTTCTTTCCGAAGCAATTTGGCCTTGCAGTCGATGTTGACCGTTGACCTGGATCAACCCATGATTTTGTGCGTTTGGGATTCTCAAAATAAACCCACTTCTCATCGCCAGGCACAATTCGATGCCAAAAAGACTCTCCTTCATGCCGTTGAAGCAACATTTTACTGATGACTTTTCGGTTTTCCATTTGTCTTTTGTTCAGTTGATGTGGCACCCACTTTCCTTCCTTTAAAATCTTTCCCATTTCTTGTAAAAGATCAAAATTGTTTGCTGAGCAACGTTCCATTTTTCTGCAAGTTGGTTTTAAGTTTGACACGCATCTTCACCCAATAATGCTTGGAATTGTTGGGCTTCAAACTTTTTTGTTTGACCTGGATGTTGTCTTTCACATCGAAATCATCCCTTTGAAAGCATTTAAACCAGCGTTCACAAGGATCTCGAGATGGAGCATGTTCACCATAAGCTTCCCGAAGTATACGATCACTTTCAGCAGCAATTTTCTTCAAAATAATGAATTAAAACTTCCCGCAAATGCTTTTTTTTGGCATGAAATTCGACATTTTTAAGTGTAAAAATATCTATGATGTGAACACCTTCAGCAAATTTGACATATGAAGTTCTGAAGCTTGTTGTCAATACAGCAAAATAGCATACATATCAAATCGCATATATATCAACATATGTGTAACTCCATCTATTGGAAAAAATCCGCATTATTAACTGGTACACCTAGAATAAATCTTTTAAAAAATCCTCACCCAGCCCTAGCCAGTTTTGCTCAGTGGATAGAGCGTTGGCCTGCAGACTGAAGGGTCCCAGGTTCGATTCCTGGTCAGGGCACTTGCCTGGGTTGTGGGCTCGATCCCCTGTAGAGGGCGTGCAGGAGGCAGCCAATTATTCTTTCTCATCATCGATGTCTCTCTCTCTCCCCCTCTCCCTTCCTCTCTGAAATCAATAAAAATATATTTAAAAAAAGAAAAAAAAAAAGAACAGCCCAGGCACAGAGCTGGTAAGGGAAGGTGCTGGGAGGTGCTGGGCTACCAGCCCAGGGTGGCGCCCCCGCCGCTCTGCCCTCCCCGGGGCTGTGGGCTGCTGGCCCCCATCTGCTGAGCTGCTGGGAGGGAGCCTGGAGCCTGGGAGGGCGAGGGCAGGATTCCCGCGTCCAGCAGGAGGTTTCTCCAAGCCCTTCCCTGCATGTGACACCTGGGGCTGAGTTTGGGGCAGGGGGCAGGTGAGGCTCTGAGGGCGTTGGAGGGTGCAGGGAGCAGGAAGTGGACATGGGGGCTCCCCCGGCAGGAGGCGAGAGCCCCCCTTCAGGTGAGCGTGGCTGCCACAGGGCTCACTGAGCCAGCAGCACCTCCCCAGGCCCCATGGCTTCGGCGCCTCCGTGAGAGCGTGGGGAAGCAAAGCTTTCACCAGGGCCGGCGGCCCTTGGGCAAGGCTCCGCCCTGGCTGGGCCCCGCGTCCCTCTGGCTCTAACGCGTGGTCAGGGCGGGCAGAGACCCAGGCCTCAGCCCTTGCCCAAGTCGGGTGGAGAAAGGGGCTGTGGCACCACTGCCCGTGGGGACACACACCTGATGCTTCGAAACCAGCCGTGTGGACACAAGTTGCCCCACTACCAGGGACGCCTGGCCTCTGACAGTCCAAGTGGAGCCCAGCCCTGACCCCGCAGGTGTGGCAACCCCCGGGCGCGACCCTCCCCAGCCCTCACTGCGGAGTCCAGGATGAGGATGTCTGGGGGGGGGTGCCCGGGGCACCCTGAGGCTCATCGGCCCGGGCCCTCCCGTCCAGCAGCCGGAACCCGGGGTCTGTCCCTGGCAGGAGAGGGATAAACCCTCCATTGCTTGCTTCCCTTCACAGACACTGGTGCAGGCGTGCCCCTCGCCTGAGAATTAAACCTGGTTCTGAACAAAACCACCTTATTTCAAGTCCATCGGGCCTTTGTGCAGCCAATGGTGCCCCAGGTGGTGGCCCTGGCGCCATCTGCTGGACAAGTGACGTCCAAGAACTGGGGGGGAGTGGGTTTCTTCATTATTATTTAAATACTAGAGGCCTGCCTTCCCTGGCTGCCAGCACAGGCCTCCCTCCAGCACCGGGGGTCCAGGCTTCCCTCGCAGCCCCCCCCCCCCCGCTTTGTCCAGAAGGTCATCCGGAAGGACGTATGGTCTAATTAGCATATTACGCTTTTATTATTATAGATGTTTTTATTGATTTGAGAGAGAGGGGGAGGGAGAGGAATAGAGAGAAACATGGATAGGCCACCATATGCACGCCCCCTGCTGGGGAGCGCGCCCACACCCGGGCATGTGCCCTGACCAGGAATCACACCCGTGATCCCTTGGCTCTTGGGTCGACCCCCAACCCCTGAGCCACCCCAGTCGGCAGGCGGTTCTGCTTCTTGGAGGGGCCTCAGGGCGCTGCCCTTCTCCCCAAGCTGTGCTGCTGGAGCCTTTTCCAGGAGGAAGGAACCAATGCTCTCAGGTCCTTGGAGGGAGGGAGAGGGGAGGCCGCTGTGTCACGAGCAGCTGCTTCTTTGCTGCTCCCGGGGAGCCTCTCTCTGGGCCGAAGGGAGGGGCGCTGCCTCAGAGTCCCCTGGCCAAGCTCCAGGTGCCGGGGTGGGGTGGCTGGGGGGCAGGGACGCGACGGGGACGCTTCCGCTGGCTCCCAGACTGCCAGGTGAGACCAGCAGCACCTCCTGCCCTCCCACCCCTCCCCTCCCTTCCTCTCCTCCCGTCCCCTTTCCCTTCTCCCCTCTCCCTTTCTCGGCCCTGCCAGACCTCTGACCCCCCTGGGCGCCCCCCTGGTGTTTGGGGCAGCCTCTTCCCCTCTCCATGATTGTGATCGTTATCCCAGGAAGGCAGCTCCTAGGCTCCTGTTTGGGTGACTGGGCCCATTCTTCCTGGAGCTGTGCCCAGCAGTGGGCACAAGGGACGTGTGGTGTCCACTCGACGAGCCAATGCCCACGTTTCCCAAGGTGGCCGCTCCTCTGCAGGTGATGAGTCTTCCTATTGCTCCACATCCTCGCCATCAACTACCTTTTTAAAAAGTGTTTTTATTGACTTCAGAGAGGAAGGGAGAGAGAGAGAGAGAATCACGGATCGGCTGCCTCCTGCACGCCCCACACTGGGGCTGGAGCCCACAACCTGGTCGTGTGCCCTGACCAGGAATGGAACCAGGACCTCCTGGCTCATAGGTCGACGCTCAACCACTGAGCCACGCCGGCCGGGCACCATCGCTATCTTTGAGTGACGTGCACTCATTGGTCGGATGGGTATCAAGTGGGCTGGTCGTGGTTTGGGCTTGCATTTCCCTCTGCGTGGTGAGGTTGAACATCTTCCTGTGAATGTTTGGTTGTTCCCATACAAGACATGTGCCCATTTTTCTACTGGGTTGTTTGTCTTGAGAACTCATTGGAGTTCTTTGCATATTCTAGACCAGTGGTTCTCAACCTTCCTAATGCCGTGACCCTTTCATACAGTTCCTCATGTTGTGGTGACCCCCAACCATAAAATTATTTTTGTTGCTACTTCATAACTGTAATTTTGCTACTGTTATGAATCGTCATGTAAATATCTGATATGCAGGATGTATTTTCATTGTTACAAATTGAACATAATTAAAGCATAGTGATTAATCACAAAAACATTAAAGCATAGTGATTAATCACAAAAATTACATAAATATGTAGTTTTGTATGTGTTTCCTGATGGTCTTAGGCGACCCCTGTGAAAGGGTTGTTTGACCCCCAAAGGGGTCGCGACCCACAGGTTAGAACCGCTGTTCTAGACAGTAACCCTTTGTGGCTTATGTCTCAATATTTTCTCCTAATTTGGTCTTGTCTTTTCCCACTTTCCTTATAACACCCTGATTTCCTTTTAACTTTTTAGTTTGACATCATCTCAGGCTTACTTGGGGAAGTTGCAGAAATTGTACAAAGGATCCCTTCGTACCCTTTACTCAAGTTCTCCAAATGCTAGCGGTTCACCATGTTGGCGTCCTCCTCCTCCTCCTCTCTCTCTCTGTCCACAGACACGTATGCACGTGTGTAACGTCCACTCGCCTCGGCCCCTCTGGCCGCCTTGCTGTTCTGCAGGCTCCGGGAGCCTTTGAAGTGCGGTAGCAACCATCTCAGGTAGAAACTGTAGTTTCACTCTAACCCTGCTGTTTGGTTTAACAATAGAAAAGTTATTTTGATTTTCTGAATTATGTAAATCATCCCATTCGATTGAATGCCTTATTGATTGTAATGTGACTATCCCATTGGTTGTGATCTTACTGGTTTTAGAAAGCACATTCCTCTGTACCTGGGAACCTGGACAGCACAATTATCCCAAGACCTGAGGGTTCCAGGTAATGTTTCCCTGTCAACTCAGTGGCCCCAAGACCCAAAACTATAGTTAATCTTTGTAGATAACTAATCGGCTCCATCTCGCTTCTGTAACTGCTTTGTGCAACCAGGGTCCTCATTCCCAACCCTGGGATGTAATCAATACCTTTGTGATCTCTGCCTATAAGTCTGGTGCTGCGGCCATCTTATCACTGCGAGGTTTGGGAGAGGGAAATGCCCCCTCGGAGTCCCGGATTGCAATAAATGTGACTCTTTAATTCGACTTCTTGAGGCGTCCTTCTGTGATTCGCCGGGTACATTACAACACCTTGTTGCCGGGCCTTTGCATTTGCTGTCCTCTCTTCTGGATCACTCCTCCCCGCACTCTGACCCTGGTTTGCTCCTTCAGGTCCTTGAGACCCCTGCTCAGAGAGCACCTTCTCAGTACAGCCGGCCCTGGTCCCCCGGTATGAAAGGTGTGACACTGCAGGTGCCCCTTCAGCACGTTCCCACCCGCTCTCACCGCAGACGGCAGTGATGCCTCTAACTTCCCATCGTCTCCACCGTGCCGCCCTCTGCCTCCCGCGCTCACTGGGACCCCATGAGGGCAGAGATGTCCGCCTGTTTTACGCAGCGACACCTAGAACAGCGCACAGGGCACGGCTGAATAAATATTTGCTGAACAGCCCTGGCCGGTGTGCTCAGTGGATAGAGCGCCGGCCTGTGGACCGGAGCATCCCGGGTTCAATTCAGTTCAAGGGCATGGACCTCGGTTGCAGGCTCCTCCCCAGCCTGGGCCCTGGTCAGTGCTCGTGCAGGACACAACCCATCGATGTGTTTCTCTCACATCGATGTTTCTCTCTGTCTTTCTCTCTAAAATCAATGGAAAAATATCCTTGGATGGGGACTAAAATACACACACACACACACACACACACACATTTGTTGAATAAGTGAACTGAGAGGGAGAAGACCCAGGCCCACCCTTGCTGGGAGATTAGTGATCCTCTCCCTCGTCCAGTCCTCAGTATAAAAGGGAGGGTGTGTGTCTCAGGCAAGTTTGGGGGGGGGGGGGCTGTGCCACACCAGCACAGCCAAGGTGATCCTGAGTTGGGTGATGAAAGGATTAAGAAAAGACAGACAAGAGAACGACAGCTGGGTCTCGGTGGGACGCTGCTCCCTGATGAGGAGACAGCGCCAGCGCCCACAAGCCGTGTCTTTATTTTATAGCAGATGCCACGAGGCAAAGTAGGGGCGTGATCACGTTGTTTAAAACATTCTCGTGGGTTTCAACCTCACTCAACTACATGCACCTGAACTCTAGCACAAGGCACGGGGGGGCCACGTGTTCGGACCACAGGTTCAAGCTCACAACCACAGCTGTTGGCTAACTGTGCTGGGAGGGCCCTGCCCTCCAGCTGGGACTTGCAGGCGGCTTTGCCATGAGGGGACTGTGCCCTCTCATTAGTCCGAGGCTTGAACCTGTCCATACACTGTGGCTGCGCCCCATATATCCCCCTTTACTTTTGTTTTTAAACATGCCTATTTACATTATCCAAAAAACTCTAAAATTATTCAGCATAAAGCTGAAGATCATGGAGGAAATATTAAACTGACTTCTGGCTATTAACAAAACCATAAACACAGCAATGTTAACAAGAGAACAAAACTCTGGCTAATACAAAGCAATACCAATGCAAAACCAAACTACAAGCATGTCAACGTTTTCAGGACATCTTACTCAAAGTCCTTAGGTTCAGCTCCGCAAGATTTTTCAGAAAACCGACAGTTCACCAACGCTAGCATAGCTTCCACTGGCTTGGCCGCAGTCACCACCTTCTCCAGCAGACTCCATGCTGATATCCCGCCGATGCAAAACTAGTGCCCTGGGTCAGGCTGTTTGGACGGTTGTCCTCAGCACTGAGTCCGCACAGGTGGAAGTCTGGTCCCTTCTCAGCCTCTTTCTCTAGCCATGGCTGCATGGAAACCAGCAGCCCTCGGTCCTGCAGAGCTGAAGACCTCCCACTCTGAGTCTGGGGTCTCACACAGACCCAAAGTCCCAGGGAGCTATCTGGTTCCGCAAGCAAAGATAACCAAAGCCTAGAAACAATGCAACTGCCGCACGAGCTTACGATCTAGGTCTAAAATAAAAATTACTGCCCTGACCGGTTTGACTCAGAGGATAGAGCGTCGCCCTGTGGGCTGAAGGGTCCCGGGTTCGATTCCGGCCAAGGGCATGTACCTGGGTTGCGGGCACATCCACAGTTGGGGGTATGCAAGAGGCAGCTGATTGATGTTTCTAACTCTCTATCCCTCTCCCTTCCTGTGAAAAATCTATAAAATATATTTTTAAAAAATTACTTCCTTAAACATCAGCAACCACAGCCATCTTCTGCTTTACAGTGGCTTAAACAAAACCTAGGAGATTTCTACCTTATTTTGTATCTCCTACTTATTTTCTACCACTTATTTCTCTATTTCTACTACTTGTTTCTACTTATTTCTCTATTTCTACAGCTTATTTCTCCTACCGCTTACTTTCTACTTATTTCTCTACCTCTAACTATGAACTTGGCTGCCCTTGCCCAAACCTTCCTGGTTGCAACCCCCGTTTATTTCTCTATTTCTACAGCTTATTTCTACTTATTTTTACCGCTTATTTCTACATTTCTACCGCTTATTTTCTACCGCTTACTTCTCTATTTCTCTATGCCAGGGGTCCTCAAACTTTTTAAACAGGGGGCCAGTTCACTGTCCCTCAGACCGTTGGAGGGCAGGACTATAGTTTAAAAAAAAAACTATGAACAAATTCCTGTGCACACTGCACATATCTTATTTTGAAGTAAAAAAACAAAATGGGAACAAATACAATATTTGTATTTGCATGTGGCCCGCGGGGCCGTAGTTTGAGGACCCCTGCTCTATGCTAACAGCCACAAACATGGCTGAAGGGGTAGCTTCCACTCCTTGCTTTTCTGCCATTTGCTGGGCCTCCGTTGTCAGCTTCTTCCGCTGACCCCATGTGGGCACCTCAGCCCCTAGTGTAGCCTCTGTTTTCCTTTTCTTCCTCTTTGCTGTCATCGGGGCAACTCTCAGTCCCTTGAACGGAGGGACAAGGAACTTCTCTGGGTCCATGGTGGTGTCACACGTACCGTTCTGGCACCCAAATTGGCTGCACTGCTCCTTCTGGAAAGACAAACACAACCTCTTCTCCCCCTGTTTGTTTTAGTAATTGCACTTTCAGAGTACGATTGGCTACTAAATCCTGAAGTGTCTTCCCCAGCCTGCTTAGCCTCATGCAGAGACCCCTGGAATAGAGACAGAGATGCCACTCTTGTTCTTGCTTGTTTAGAGGCGACTGGAGAGGCTTACGAGTAACAGTGAGCTTCCCGAAGGCTTGTCTTAGACCCCCATCATCCCAGTCCCGCCTGCGTTGTTCCCTCTCTGCCTCCTCCTCCAATTCTCGTTCGTTTTTTGGAGGAAGCACATTGTCCAGAGGGCTTTCCCCCACAGGAATGGTAGCCCCAGGGACTGGAGGAGGTAATGGAGGTGCCGAAGGTGTAAGTGGAGTCGGAAGCCTCTGGTCACTCTCTGTTTGTCTTACATCTCCTGCCGCATTCGTCCATCCCTTTTTGGGAAGGGGCTCTAGGTAGTCCCGAATCAGGGACCACAAACTGAAGATAGAAGCAGGAATTTTCTCTGGGCCTTCAGCTATATAGCAATCTCTAAGTTGCTTCTGCTTATTTCTACCTTAGAAATTTAAAAATGCCTACTTTAAAAATGCTCCAATTAAGCATTGTCCCCCGTTTTACACCGAGCTAATTTACCGCACCTCGGCTCCCTACCTTACTTTTGCTTTTTGGCCTTATCTCACTTTTGCTTTTTAATCTTACTCTCTGCGCACGCCTTGGAGCCTCTTTTCACCTGACCACTTTTTAAATTCCCCCGAACTCATCCCTGTTCGGGCGCCACTTGGGCCGCGCCAGCACAGCCAACGGTGACCCCGAGTGGGGGTGATGAAAGGCTCAGAAAAGACAGACAAGAGAACGAAAGCTGGGTCTCGATGGGACGCTGTTCCCTGATGAGGAGACAGCGCCAGCGCCCACAAGCCGTGTCTTTATTTTATAGCAGATGCCACGAGGCAAAGTAGGGGCGTGATCACGTTGTTTACAGCATTCTCGTGGGTTTCAACCTCACTCAACTACATGCACCTGAACTCTAGCACAAGGCACGGGGGGCCACGTGTTCGGACCACAGGTTCAAGCTCACAGCTACAGCCATTGGCTATAATTGTGCTGGGAAGGCTCTGCCCTCCAGCTGGGACTTGCACGTGGCCATGAGAGGACCGTGCCCTCTCCTCAGTCGGAGGCTTGAACCTGTCCAAACCCTGTAGCTGAGCCCCATGGGGGCGGACGAAGAGGTGACTGATTTGGCTGAATGGGTGTTTGCTGCCCCCTTGTGACGGGCCCACGCCTTCCCATTCCTTCCAAGTCTGTGTCCCCAAACTCCCAAGGGTGCCTTTGCAGGAAACACCTTTCCCTGACGCCCTTGGCGGCCGCCTCCCTGGCCCGTGCCCACCCCATCGCTCAGCACCCGCGGCCCCTCCCCACAGGGCCTCCTGGCCTTGGACGCCTCTCACACCAACTGCCCTTCGTGTCACCAGGACCGTTAGGGGCTGAATGGTGCCCCCCTCCCCCACGTTCCTGTGTGGAAGTCCTACGCCCCAGGACCTTAGAACGTGACTCTATTCGTAGATATTCTTTTAAAAAATCTTCACTGTTGAAAATATTACGTCTGTCTCCTCCCCCACCCACTGACCTCTTCTAGCCGGCGGTCCCAGGCCTTCACCACCCTATTGTCTGTGACCCAAGGGAAACAGCCAGAGGAAGGCCTGCTCTCACTCCTGTGTGGAATCTAACGAGCAAAATAAACTGATGAACGGAGTGGATCCGGAGACACGGAAGCACCGAACGGGGGTGCGGGGGGCGGGGGGATCAGCCAAAGACCTCGTTTGCATATAGGCATCGCCCATGTAGACAGACTCTGAAAGGGGAGGCTCAGTGAGCGAGGCCCTGAGGGTGTCCCCACGAGAAGAGATTAGGCCACGGACGTGCCCGGGAGGGCAGCCATGTGGCCACACAGGCAGATACTCATCTGCCAACAAGGAGTCGGGCCTCAAGACGCCAGCGTGGGGACTCCTCGATCGCAGGCGTGTGGCCCCCAGCGGGGAAGCCGGCCATGCCGCCCGACACCGGCTGTGGCAGCCCTGGCACGGGCACCAGGTCCTCGCAGGCCTGTGTCTGCAGTTCCACCCCAGGAGCCTGCGGCTGAGCGGGCCCCGCTCCGTAAAAGGGGAAGGACAGTTGCTCCAAGCAGCTCAGGAGGCAGCACCCACGCGGCTCCTTCCATCCGGGGACAGGCCAGAGCCCCCTTTGGCCGGCCGTCTCCTCCCACCCTCTCTAGGTCCTCCCTGTCTTGCAAGGATCCACTAGGGCAGTGGTTCTCAACCTTCCTAACGCCGCGACCCTTTCATACAGCTCCTCATGTTGTGGTGACCCCCAACCATAAAATTATTTTCGTTGCTACTTCATAACTGATTTTGCTACTGTTATGAGTCATAATGTAAGTATCTGATATGCAGGATGTATTTTCATTGTTACAAATTGAACATAATGAAAGCATAGTGATTAGTCACAAAAACAATATGTAATTATGTATGTGTTTTCCGATGGTCTTAGGCGACCCCTGTGAAAGGGTCGTTGGACCCCCCAAAGGGGTCGCGACCCACAGGTTGAGAACCGCTGCACTAGGGCTTCCTACTCCTCCCCGTTCCTTCCTTCCTGCTGCTCCAGCTCATACCGACCAGCAGCTGTTAATCCCGATCTCTTGCTGACCTCGTGCTGGGCTCTGTGTCCTGTGGCCAAACGGCTTCCCGGGTCCCACGTCCCACTCCCGCCTTTCCTTGCGCAGCGACGCTACGCTAGCGTCTCCCACCCGCTAGCCAGCTCTGGTCCCGCGGCGAGGCCTAGGTTCGGCAGGCGGGTCTGTTTGGCCCAGAAGAAACCGGCTTGCGCCTTACCTCGCAGCTAAGGGAGGAAGACTACCACTCCCAGAAGCCCTTTCGCCTCGGGCTGGAGATTCGCAAGCCTCCTGGCCCTCTTCTCGGAGACTGAACTGCGCATGTGCGCAAGGCTCCGCGGGCATGGCGAGGACTACATCTCCCAGAAGGCCGCGCGGGCTTTTTTCATCTCCGCGTGACGACCGCCTTCCGGCGCGGAGGGGCGGGGCAGTGCGCGCGCTGAGCCAGCAGCTGGAGCGGCCGAGGGGAGCGGCCCGGCGGCCGGCGGGCTCTGTCCGCCATGGAGGCCGTGCCCCGCATGCCCATGATCTGGCTGGACCTGAAGGAGGCCGGCGACTTCCTCTTCCAGGCGGCTGTGAAGAAGGTGAGCGCTGCTCCCCTCCCGCTCCTTCCGCGTCTCCGCCGTCGGCCCGCGCGTGACGCCCCTGCGCGCCGTCCCCTCCCCAGGCCCCGCCGCTCCCTCCGCCGGCCCAGCCTCTTTCCCCCGCGCGCCCGGGGCCCGCTCCCGCTCCTCACGCGCCCGGGGCTGGCACCGCGGCCTCGTCGACGCCGCTGTTTAACTTCGGTCCCGGGCCACCCACGGCGCCCGCGGGGCGCACACTTCCTCGGCGTGACGCTCGGACCCAGCCCGCCCCGCCCTCCTCACGCCAGAGCCGCCCCCCGGGAGCAGGGGGAGGGGGCGCGCGGTCCCCGGGACTGGCGGGCGGACGCCGAGGCGCTCGGACCCGTGTTGTAGGCGGGCCCGGTCCGGGAGCCCCTCCGTCCGGGTGCCGCTGGGTCCGGGAGCCCCTCGGTCCGGAGCCGCTCGGTCCGGGCCGCGTCCCCCGGGGCGGGTCTCCGCCTTCCCAGCCGCCCCCGGGATGAGCAGCGGGAGCGGCCCGGAGGCCCTCGCACGTTGGGTTGAGCCGGTCGGAGGTCGGAGGACGCGGGCGGGCCTGGCGCCGATGGAGGCGGCGGCCTGTGACCGAAGATCGGGTGTGAAGTCGGGCCGGTGCGCGGACTGCGCCTCGGGAGCCCCGCGACGTGGGCCTGGGAAGGGCCCCTGGTCGCCTCGAGGGTCGGCAGGAGCGGAAGGACCAGCCGGGCATCCTCGTCATCAGCTGAGTCTGCAGAAGCCGAGGCCCGAGGAAAAGAGAGAAAAAGCAGGGACCCCCGAGGCCCGTGACCGCAGGAGGCCCGGTGCCCGCAGGAGGCCCGGGGACCCGCACGAGGTCCGGTGCCCGCAGGAGGCCCGGGGACCCACGAGGCCCGGGGACCCACGAGGCCCGGGGGACCCACAGGAGGCCCGGGGACCCACAGGAGGCCCGGGGACCCACAGGAGGCCCGGGGACCCACGAGGCCCGGGGGACCCGCACGAGGCCCGGGGGACCCACAGGAGGCCCCGGGGACCCGCACGAGGTCCGGTGCCCGCAGGAGGCCCGGGGACCCACGAGGCCCGGGGGACCCACAGGAGGCCCGGGGACCCACGAGGCCCGGGGGACCCACAGGAGGCCCGGGGACCCGCACGAGGCCCGGGGGACCCGCACGAGGCCCGGGGGACCCACAGGAGGCCCGGGGACCCGCACGAGGCCCGGGGGACCCGCACGAGGCCCGGGGGACCCACAGGAGGCCCGGGGACCCGCACGAGGCCCGGGGGACCCGCACGAGGCCCGGGGGACCCACAGGAGGCCCGGGGACCCGCAGGAGGCCCGGTGGCCCAGGTGGTGCAGGGGCTTGCGGGGGGCCTGGCTCGGGGGTGAGCGTCGACCTAGGAACCGGGAGGCCGGGGTTCGATTCCCCGTCAGGGCACAGGCGGCTCCATCCCCAGTGGGGGGCGTGCAGGGGGCAGCCTTCGTGGTTCTCTCATCGATGTTTCTCTCTCCCTCTCTGAATATATTTAAAAGAATAAAAGAAAATGGGCTGGGAAGTAGTTTCCTCTCTGCGCCGCCCTGCGTTCCTGCAGACACTGGCAGCTCGCGTTGTGTGTGGAGCCGTCATTTAACCTCCGTGGGCCTTTGTCCTCACAAAACCAGGAAGCTCGTCTAAGACGTTCCCACCTCCCCACCTGCTCTTCGCACACATACGAACCCCTAGCTCTTCATCCTCTTCTGGTGACGGTTGTCTGTGCTGCTGGGGGGTAACCCCCCACCCCCGCTCCCACCCCCGCTCGCCTGGGAGTGCCCGCCAGTAACTTTTGCTGGCACGCGAAACCCTCTCTTATAATCTTCCATTTACGATGTTTTTTCTTAATATCGGCTTTTTTTATTTTTCACACAAATTCAGTGTAGTGCATCTTAGGTAAATAAATAATTTTACATAACAAGTTATCTTAAAGACCATAGACATGGCAGACTTTGAAATGCAGTTGATTGAATTTCAGGGTAGCTCAATTTGGAAGCAGAAATTTATTGACCTTAGAGTTGACTTGGAAAACATTGAAAAAAAGCGATGAGAGACAGGAGTACCAGTGTCGAAAATGAACTATGCCATTCCAGAAAATTTTTTCTGTTTAAGAAACTTGGCAACAGCGCATCCACATACGCTTGTGAATCTTTGTTCTCAGTGATGAATTTTGTTAAGTCTCATAATAGGAGTAGCCTGGTGGATGAAAGTAGTAGCTCGCACATATCTCTGAAGGTCACGAAATATAAACCTGATGCAGCAGCAAAAGTCCCATTGATAATACCAAACGGAGTCATAAAGTTTTCTGTTGGACTCTCAGTGTACATGTATACATTAAATGTATTTTTCATCATCACATACTGTGTTTTTGTCGCTTGAATGAATTTTATTATTTCTTCAAGGTTCTTCACATACGTACACCTTAAGAGATATCAAGTAGACGTACATGTTCTCAAAAAACTAGGGTTGGCACGCAGAAGAATTTGAGTCAGAGATTTTGCTGGTTTTGGCACGCACTCACAAAAAGGTTGCCCACCCCTGGCCTAGGAGATGCCTGGTCGGAATTTACCTCTGGTGCTCTCTGGGGGCTCACGTTGGCGACACGGTGCCCGCCGTGGGAGAAGCTGGGCCTCCGAGAGGAGTTCTCAGGAGCCATTTAGCCTGAGGTGTCAGCCGCTCAAGAGACAAGTTCCTGTCCATCTGCTCTTTTATTTTTTAAATGTTTTTATTGATTTCGGAGAGGAAGGGAGAGAGAGAGACAGGGACATCAGTGATGAGAGAGAGTCATGGATCGGCTGCCTCCTGCATGCACCCCACTGGGGATCGAGCCCGCAACCTGGGCATGTGTCCCCGACCGTAATCCACCCTGGAACCCTTCGGTCTGCAGGCCGACGCTCTGTCCACTGAGCCACACCGGCAGAGCTGCTCTTTTTCTTTGTTTCCTTTTCTTTGGACGTGGGAAAGGTGCCACCATTTATTTGACAAGGTTCTGACATGTGTTTGCATGAGCCCCCGGAGCCATCGGTGGGTGGGCTGCGCTTGAGCATGGCCACCTCCTTCAGGGCACCCTGGGACTGTCCTGACGAGGTGACGCCCTGCAGCCTGGGAGCTCTCCCCAGCCCTGGAGCCCCCACTCTGCCTGTTCTTCCCTTGCTCTGAGCTGCAGGAATATGCACTTGGAGCTGAGGGGTAGAGTCCAGTTTAGGACAGTAGGGTAAAAATGGGTTGTGTTCAGGTCAGCCTGTGGAGCACTGTGCTGAGCCCTGATGATACAGATGGGTAAGAGGTGACACTTTTTTCCTGGCATTCGTAATCTAGAAGAGGACATTTACAAGTTAGACGGTGACACCAGTGGAAGAGGAGAAATATGTGCACTGCATGGAAAGACCAGGCCCAGAAAGTTCCCTCACCCTGAACAGCGTGACTTGATGCTTAGAGCTTCAGCCTGTTCGCGGGAGGGTCTCGGGTTCAATTCCCGAACAAGGGCATGTACCTGGGTTGCAAGTTCGATCCCTGGTCCCTGTTGGGGTGCATACAGGAGACAGTCAATGTGTCTCTCTCACATTGATGTTTCTCTCTCTCTTTCTCTCTCCCCCTCCCCCCCCTCTCCTCCCCCTAAAAAATCAATGGAAAGCCCTGTTGGCATGGCTCAGTGGTTGAGCGTCGACCTCTGAATCAGAAGGTCGCAGTTCGATTCCTGGTCAGGGCACATGCCTGGTTGCAGGCTTGATCCCCAATGTGGGGGGTGCAGGAGACAGCCGGTCCATGATTCTCTCTCATCATTGATATTTCTATCTCTCCCTCTTCCTTCCTCTCTGAAATCAATAAAAAAATATTTTTTAAAAAGAAAACATCTTTAAAAATCTAGCCTGCTATATTCGGTCCAACATTTAATTTACTCGCCCCTAATGCGGTGATAGGGCAGTCCCCACCCCCATTGGTTCTGGCTGTGCCTCCAAGCGGTGAGTGTGGTCACTGTCCAGGCGGTCAGTTCTGAGGTGGTGGCTGGGCAGGCAGTGGTGTGAGCAGTGACCTTCCCTTTGCCCCTCGTCTGCTCATCCCTGTCACCCAGCCATGGGTCTTCCCTCCCCGCCGGGGACACTGCAGACCACTTGTCTCTGTGGTGCCTTCCCAGCCAGGAGGGTGGGCTGCTCAAGAGGCTTGCACTCCCACTCTTGCTTGGCACCTTTGTCGACACTTACTGTTGGGTTAGGACAGGGGTCGGCAAACCGCGGCTCACGAGCCACATGCGGCTCTGTGGCCCCTTGAGTGTGGCTCTTCCACAAACTACCGACTTCTGCGCATGGGCCACGAAGTTTCAATCACACTGTACGTGTGCACCCACACGTGGTATTTTGTGGAAGAGCCACACTCAAGGGGCCAAAGAGCCGCATGTGGCTCAGGAGCCGAGGTTTGCCGACCACTGGGCTAGGGTATGGTGTGACCCAGAGCACAACAGGTCCGACCTAAAGGAGGCTTGACTGTGGCCTGTTCGAGGATGCTCTTAGGATCCCATTCCGCCCCTGAGTTCCCCGGCCTCCTGAGCTGGCAGAGTCCTGGGCATCGTGGAGAGGCTGCCGCGCCGTGGAGACCAGCCTGGGATTCACGCTGGGCCGTCCAGGCTTAGGCTCCGTTCTGCTCAGGGGAGGAGGCTCTGGCCGGCCTCGTGGTGCTGCCCGGTGATTGAGCTCCTGGTGGCCCAGGAGGAGCTGGTGGTGGTGGTGTGGGTGGCTCCTGAGCCCTGACTGGTGATTGGAGGTTTGGGGGGGTGGAGAGGAGCAGGAGCCGGGAGTCTCTCTCCCTGGATGACATTCCCCTCCTCTCTCTGCAGTTTGTCCTGAAGAATTACGGAGAGAACCCCGACGCCTACAGTGAGGAGCTGAAGAAGCTGGAGCTGCTCCGACAGGTAGGAGGCCGCGTGTGAGGTGTGGCCAGGACTGGTTTGAGGGGACGTGAAGACACCGCCTGCAGCTGTGTTCTCCTTTTAGTTTCAGTTTTGCTGTTGTGTGTTCTTATTTAAATGTAGCACTTTTCTGCGTAAAAGCAAAACTAATGATAGGAAAATTTGAAGATACTAAACAGCAAAAAGAAAACCCATCCTAAAAGTCATTTCGTAATTTTTATATCTTTTTAAAAATTTTTTATTTCTATATACTATCTATCTATCTTTCTATCTATAAATCTATTTATATATATATATATATAAGAGGCTAATATGCTAAGTGTCTGTCCGGTCGCTATAATGCACACCTAACACCAGGGGGCGGATGCTCAGTGCAGGAGCTGCCATGACACACACTGGCCATTTACAGAGAAATGGCACCACAGACCTGGTGCCCACAAAGCAACACTCGGCTTCCCTCAAGTGGGTCACAGGCCCCGCCACCACCCCGGAGCGACAGCCCACCAAACCGCAGCCTACGTTGCCAAGACCCCGTGGTGCAAAATGCGGCCCACAGCCCATCCCAGCCTGGAAACGGTCGCTGTGGGCACCGGGTAATGACGTCACATAGCAACGCCCGGCTTCCTCTCCCTAACGACTAGCCTCCTTGGAGTTTCTTCAGCCCAGGAACACCACTTGCTTTATAGCCAGGTGCAAACACTTTACACTTTAACCAGATGTCTGTGAAGCGTTTTCTGTGCCTCATCTCATATGATCCTCACAGAAGTCCTGGAGTAGGTGGATAGGAGACTCGGTAGAATCCTATTTTCTTTTCACTAGCTGAAAAATGGAGATTTAGAAAGCTTAGAAACTTGACTCGACTGAAAAGAAGTAAGAAATGGTGGACCTTGAAAATGACTTCAGGTTTTCTCACTGCGCAGAATATAGTCAAACACGGCTGCAGTTAAATAGTTCACCCTTTGTTCTCCCTGCATGATCTACAATAATAATCTGCTTCATGTTGATATTTACTGCTGTGTTGCTGACAATTACCTGAAAGAGAAGTTGGGGTGCTTCACTGGGCTGGGAAAAGTTTAGCTACATCAGAAAACAGGTCTAATTAAGCGAGTTTATTCTCTAACTGTAAAAGGCTAAGTTGACTCGCACATGCGTGATACATATAAAGCTCTCACTAGCGCTAATCGCATGCATGTTTTTCAGTCTGTCATTGTCGATTGTGAATTTGGTTGACACTTATAGAGAAAGGGAGAACAGCAATATTAAAATATTTCTTCTGCCCTAGCTGGTTTGGCTCAGTGGATAGAGTGTCAGCCTGCAGACTGAAGGGTCCTGGGTTCAATTCCGGTCAAGGACACATGCCTGGGTTGCGGGCTTGGTCCCCAGTGGGGGTCCTGCAGGGGCAACCAATCAATGATTCTCATCATTGATGTTTCTATCTCTCCCTTCCTCTCTGAAATCAATAAAAATATATTTAAAAAATAAATATTTCTTCTAATTCAGTGGTTCTCAACCCTCCTAATGCCGCGACCCTTTAATACAGTTCCTTATGTTGTGGTGACCCCCAACCATAAAATTATTTTTGTTGCTACTTCATAACTATAATTTTGCTACTGTTATGAATCATAATGTAAATATTTGATATGCAGGATGTATTTTCATTGTTACAAATTGAACAATGAAAGCATAGTGATTAATCACAAAAACCATATGTAATTATATATGTGTTTTCCAATGGTCTTAGGTGACCCCTGTGAAAGGGTCATTCAACTCCCAAAGGGCTCTCGACCCACAGGTTGAGAACCACTGTTCTAATTCATTTCAATGTGCACGAATTCGTGCACCAGGCCACTAGTACTATATAAAACCCCGGGAGAATCATATACTACCTATACGCCTGCTTTTTTCACTTCACAACATATTGTGGATATGTTTCTGTATCGGTGAACATACAACAGGAGTATTTCAATGGCCTGTAATCATTTTTTTTAAAATATATTTTATTTGTTTTTTACAGAGAGAAAGGGAGAGGGATAGAGAGTTAGAAACATCAATGAGAGAGAAACATTGATCAGTTGCCTCCTGCACGCCTCCTACTGGGGATGTGCCTGCAACCAAGGTACATGCCCTTGACCAGAATCGAACCTGGGACCCTTCAGTCCGCAGGCCGACGCTCTATCCACTGAGCCAAACTGGTCAGGGCTGGCCTGTGATCATTACATTGAAGTATATTTTCATCAGGCCCCTCTTGGAGAGCACGAGGTGATTTTCGGTTTTTGCCAGTTGATGCTCCCCGTCTCGGTAGGGTCATTCCTGTAGGAACTGGTGGAGAAAAGGATGTACTTGTCTCCCTAGCAGCTGTGTGCCTGTTCCTGTTCCTGTTCAGTGCTGGCGGTCTGACAGGTGAAAGGGTATTTACTTTGAATTTATTTGGTTAATAGTAAGGTTTCACAGTTGTTATGTATTTGTTATATATCCTCTTTAAGGACTTGACTGCTGTTGCTCTTTGTCCATTTTTTATGCGAGTGTTATACTTTATTTCTTACTAATTTATAAGACTCATTCATGTATTAATGATACTGCTTCTTGGTGTTATGTGCTACAAATATTTTTCTCAGTTCATTGTTTTTATTGGGTTTTTAATGCCCACCTTTCAAAGAAATAGAGTTGCCTATATATTTTTGAATTAGTGTTTTGCATTTCTTTGGATAAGTACCCAGAAGTGAAATTGCTTGGTTATATGGTAATGGTAGGTCTATGTTTAAGTTTTTGAGGAACCTCCAAACGGTTTTCCATAGTGACTGCGCCAATTTACAATCCCACCAGCAGTGCACGAGGGTTCCCTTTTCCTCGCCAACACTTGTTGTTTTGCTGATTTATTGCTGATAGCCATTGTGACATGTGTGAGGTGATAGCTCATTGTGGTTTTAATTTGCATTTCCCTGTTGATTAGTGATGTTGAGCATCTTTTCATATGTCTCTAGGACATCTGTATGTCTTCTTTGGAGAAATGTCTATTCAGATCTCCTGTCTATTTTTTAATCAGATTGTGTTTTTTTCCTGGTGTTAAGTTGTATGAGTTCTTTATACTGTATTTTGATATTCACCCTTTATCTGATGTATCATTGGCGAATATGTCTTTTCATTTTGTTGATGGTTCCTTCACCCTAAAAGCTCTTTAGTTTGACATAGTCCCATTTGTTTTTCTTTTGTTTCCTTTGCCTGAGGAGACGTATCCAAAAAATTGCGGAGAGTGATATCAAAGAGTTTATTGCCTATGTTTTCTTCTAGGAGTTTTATAGCTTCAGGTCTTACATTTAAATCTTTAATTCACTTGAGTTTATTTTTGCATATGGTTTTGGAAAGTGGTCTAGTTTCATTTTTTGCATGTATCTGTTGAGTTTTCCCAACACCACTTATTGTCTTACCCCATCGTGTATTCTTGTCTCTCTCTTTTTTTAACAAAATATATTTTATTGATTTTTTTTACAGAGAGGAAGGGAGAGGGATAGAGAGTTAGAAACATTGATGAGAGAGAAACATCAATTCAGCTGCCTCCTGCACACTCCCCACTGGGCTGTGCCCGCAACCCCGGGCATGTGCCCTTGACTGGAATCGAACCTGGGACCCTTCAGCCCCCAGCCGACGCTCTATCCACTGAGCCACACCAGCCAGAGCGAGGCGTCCGTTTTTATGTCAGTACCAACCTGTTTTGATAACTAACCTCGTAGCAGTGTAGTTTGAGGTCAGGTAGCGTGCTGTCTCCAACTTTGTTCTTTCTCAAGGTTGCTCTGGTTATATTGAGGGTCTTTTGTGGTTCCATATAAATTTTGAGATTATTCTAGTTCTGTGAAAAATGTCATTAGTATTTTAATAGGGATTGCACTGAACTATAGATTGCTTTGAGTAGTATGGTCATTTTAACTATGTTAATTCTTCCTTTTATAATAATTTATAGTCTTCCACTTGTGTCTTCTTTAGTTTTTCTCTTTGGTGTCTTACCGTTTTCTGAATACAGGTCTTTAAGTTTATTGCTAGGTATTTTATTCTTTTTGATGCAGTTGTACATGGGATTGTTGTCTTAATTTTTCTTTCTCATAGTTTGTTGTTGGTGTATAAAATGCAACTGATTTCTGAATCTGTCTTGTACCCTGTACTTTACTGAGCTCATTTATTCTAACAGCTTTTTTGTGTGGGAGCTTTAGGGTTCTCTGTATCACGTCATCTGCAAATGTCAGTTTTACCTTTTTCTTTTCTGATTTGGATGCCTTTTCTTTCTTTCTTCCTCGTGTTTGATGGTTATGACAGACTTCAGTCCTGTGTGGAGTCCTGGAGGAGTTCTAGCCAGTGGCCTGCTTCCCACTCGGCCCTCAGTTCTGGGACCTGGGGGGGTCCGGTCCTGGCACACGGGCGGGTCCCACCCCCTGTGTGCACCTGCGTCTCAGAGGGCTTACGTCTGCTCTGCTGTTGGAGCAGAGGGGTCATTTGCTTTGTTTGTGTGTTTTTTTTCTTCTGAAAATAGCAGTCTCTTTATTGCTTATTATAAACATTGAAAGTGTTCACTATAAATACATAAAGAATTGAATATATCTTTATGTATATCTGTATGTATAGAATAAGATAAAATAAACCCTATTACTCAGACATTTTCCTATATAACCGTATAGATTTTTATTGTTGTCTATATAATGTAGTTGGATATCAGTGTCTACATGCTGTTACATAAATGAAATCATGTCCCTCATCTATTACATACTTTCGCCTTAATGATACGTCTGATCTGGAAATCTTAACGTATCTTCAGTTTTTCTGTGTGAGAGATTCTCTTGTGTGGGTGGCCTTGACATAACTTACTTAAATAATTCTCCCCCCCCCCATCTACCCAAACAGCTGCTTTATATTTTTCTGTTACAGTTTACATTCAATATTTTATATTAGTTTCAGGTATACAGCATAATGGTTTGATAATCATATAAAGCGTTCTAATACCCGTCTGACACTATCCATAGTTATTACAATATTACTGACTATATTCCTTGCGCTGTACTTTATCCCCCCCAGCGGCCATCAGCCTTGCTCTGTGTCTGTGCGTCTGTTCCGTTTTGTTAAACAGCCTCTTTAACAGGCATGTTGGTGGTGCTCGCTGTTTGCCCTGTTAACAGCGCTGTGCCAGCTGTCCCTCGTGCTCACTGAGGCAGCCGCTCTCCGGGTTTCTCTATGTTTTTGGATACAGAACTGTGGGTCACAGTTTGAGTATATTCAGAATTTGGATGCATGTTGTCGACTGCCTTCCCGACGGTGGGCTGACTCTGCCCACCGCTCTGGCTGCGGGACGGTGTGTTGGACGACATGGATGCAGCAGTGGGCTTTCCTGGCCCCTGGGTGGGCAGTGTCCAGCTCTGAGGCATTTCCTCAGCCCCGAGTGATGGCAGGCCTGCTTCTCCCATCCGCCCCCAGAACGCCGTCCGGGTCCCGCGGGACTTTGAGGGCTGCAGCGTCCTCCGCAAGTACCTCGGCCAACTCCACTACCTGCAGAGCCGGGTCCCCATGGGTTCAGGCCAGGAGGCTGCTGTTCCTGTCACCTGGTGAGAGCTGACTGGGGCGTCTGGGTGCTGGGGATGCCCCTTCCTCCCTTTTCCTGTTACAGAGGGTGGGGAGCAGCTGGATATGGTGTCTCCCAGGGCCTCCCTCCAACCCTGCACGGGGGTGGCTGGGCCCTCACCTGCCCTCAGGATGACCAGGTGCCATGTCTGCAGGACCGAGATCTTCTCGGGCAAGTCTGTGGCGCACGAGGACATCCAGTACGAGCAGGCCTGCATCCTCTACAACCTGGGTGAGCTGCCTGCGCCCCGCAGCAGACGATGGGGCCGTGGCTGGTGCAGGGAAGACCCCCGTATTCGGGCCCCTCCCCTGCCTCCCACATCTCTGCCAGCGCCTCCTTTCTGGGCCTCAGGGAGCCACCTGTTGGGGAGAGGCTCTATGGGGCTGCTGTCACGGTGTGGCTGCTGTGGGCTCCGCTGGGACAATGGCCGCCATGGCTCTGACTGGACAGTTCCCAACCCCCCTTTTGAGTTTGGGCTGCTCCAGGCAGAAGGAAAACAAGGTTGGGCTCAGCCGGCTCTGCTATCAACCTGATGACTCAGCCCCAGCTGGGCTCCAGGGAGAAGCTTCCGACTGACCCGATTGGACTTCTAGGCTAGAGTCTGCCCAGGAGCTCTCCTCCGCCCACCGGCACCCCTGTTGGTGCCGAGCAGGAGCCTGGGGGTCTTGGCCAGGCGTCGATGAGTTTCCCCATTTGCTCAGCTTTGATATCCATGGACCAGCTGCCCCAGTGCAGACCCGTTTTCCTGATCATGGGTGACAACGCTGCGCCCTTTGCCTTACTGTTAACACAGGTGTGGGGAGCACCCCCAGACTGACCCTGTGCCCTCTGCCTCCCCAGGTGCACTGCACTCCATGCTGGGAGCCATGGACAAGCGGGTGTCTGAAGAGGTGAGCAGGGCAGGGCAGCGGACGGGACATGGGATGTGACCGGGGAGGGCTGCTGCGCGCTCTCAGATCCCGAGTCGGGCTGAATCCTGCCCCAGGTCTGGTGCTGCCCTTGGCCACCTTCCTTCTCTCCCTCCCAGGGCATGAAGGTCTCCTGTACGCACTTCCAGTGTGCAGCAGGCGCCTTTGCCTACCTGCGGGAGCACTTCCCTCACGCCTACAGCGTCGACATGAGCCGCCAGATCCTCACTCTCAATGTCAACCTCATGCTGGTAAGGAGGTGCCCTGGTGGGAACTGAGTTGAATCCAGGGAGGGGACTTCGAGCTGGACCCTAGACAGGCCCAGCAGAGGGCAGTGCAGGGCCTGGGCTCTGGTCTGACAGCGCCAGGTGGGTCAGGAGCAGGGCTGGGGACTGGAGGGAGGGTGTGGAGAGGTGTCCCTGGGGTCTGCCTGCAAGAAGGGCAAGGCCTCGGGTGGACCAGGGAGTGGACCTGACTGGTTGCCCCAGGGCCAGGCTCAGGAGTGCCTTCTGGAGAAGTCGATGTTGGACAACAGGAAGAGCTTCCTGGTGGCCCGCATCAGCGCCCAGGTAGGGATGGGGGAGATGTGCTCAGGGCTGGCCTTCGGTGTCCTGCCGGCGCCCCACTGACCCCATCGGGCCCCCAGGTGGTGGATTACTACAAGGAGGCCTGCCGGGCCTTGGAGAACCCTGACACCGCCTCACTGCTGGGCCGGATCCAGAAGGACTGGAAGAAGCTGGTGCAGATGAAGATCTACTACTTTGCGGCTGTGGCTCATGTGAGGCACCGTGCCTCTGGCTCTGGGCGGGGCTGAGCTGCCACAGCCTGGGAACTAAGTAGCCATGTCTCTTTCCTCCCAGCTGCACATGGGCAAGCAGGCTGAGGAGCAGCAGAAATTCGGGGAGCAGGTGAGTGAGTTGTGAGGACAGCACTCAGGACTGGTTCCAGCCTTGTTAGTGAGATGCCGGTGGATCCCTTCCCTACAGAATAGGGGAGGTGGTCTTCTCTCGGCCTCCCATCTCCTCATCCCTGAACATGCCCCTGCTGCAGCCTGGGGTGTCCTGTCTGTGCAGCCCTCATCCCTGGGAGCTGAGGAGGCATAGCAGACTCCCTGCAGAGGGGCTGGCTGGCACCCAGCTATCTGGCCTTCTAGTGGGTCATGTGACGGCCAGGCAGGGCTCATTGGGGGGCAGAAGGAGGAGACTCCAAGCAGGGAAGGACCAGGCTCTCCCCACTGTCCCCACAGGTCGCGTACTTCCAGAGCGCCCTGGACAAGCTCAGTGAAGCCATCAAGTTGGCCAAGGTAAAGACAAGAAAGGGCCTGCTGCCCGAGAGCCTGAGGACGGAGCAGCCTGCGGGCGGGGGTGCTGGCACTGGCCTTGATGCTGACCCCTTCCCTACCCTGCAGGGCCAGCCTGACACTGTGCAAGATGCACTTCGCTTTGCTATGGACGTCATTGGAGGAAAGTGAGTCTGTGGGGCCGGGGGTGGCCCTGGTCCTTCTCATGAGGAGGGGTCTTGGCCCTCTGCCTGCACCCTTGAGAGGGAGGCTCCTGGGCCCCTGCTGCTCATCCAAGACCCCCCCCCCCCTTCCCTGGACCCCCAGGTACAATTCTGCCAAGAAGGACAATGACTTCATCTACCACGAGGCTGTCCCGGCCCTGGACACCCTTCAGCCTGTGAAAGGTCTGCCGCTGGGGGGAGGCTGGGGGTAAGGGAGGAGGGACAGGGACATAGAGCAGAAGTGAGGGCTGCAAGGGCCTGGGCTCCACAACTTCTCTCTCCCAGGTGCCCCCTTGGTGAAGCCCTTGCCAGTGAACCCCACAGACCCAGCTGTCACAGGCCCTGACATCTTCGCCAAGCTGGTCCCCATGGCTGCCCATGAAGCCTCATCCCTGTACAGGTGGGTGGGAGGCCGGGCCCTGCCCTCGGCACGGGTGGGAGTGGGGTGTCTCGAGAGACAGAGGCTTCCAGCAACTGCTCTGTCGCTTCTGCAGTGAGGAGAAGGCCAAGCTGCTTCGAGAGATAATGGCCAAGATTGAGGACAAGAATGAGGTGCTGGAGTAAGTGTGGGGCTGGGGCTAGGGTATGGGGGTACACACCAGACCTCGGTGGGTCCCTGGTGCTGCCCGCAGGAGGGAAGGTGGTAGCGGGTGTTCCCTGGTGCTGCCCACAGGAGGGAAGGTGGTAGCGGGTGTTCCCTGGTGCTGCCCACAGGAGGGAAGGTGGCAGCGGGTGGTCCCCCCCCCTCTGCCCTCCCCACTCAGGTCTTGTTAGTGAGAGCCCGAGTCGTGGGAGGGGTGTCCATTCTGCCCCTGTTGTCCGCAGTGCGGTGGGCATGCCCTGGGGCCGGGCCAGCCTCAGGGTGGAGGTCAGGGTGCTGGTCTGCTCTCTGCTGGGGCCTCAGACTTGTCTGCAGCTGCGGGGGAGACTGACCCTAGTGTACTCTCTGTACATGTGAGGACTTGGGTCAGCACCCATCAGCCGCCTGGTCCTGGTGTCCCTACAGCCAGTTCATGGATTCAATGCAGCTGGATCCCGAGACAGTGGACAACCTGGACACGTACAACCACATCCCGCCCCAGCTCATGGAGAAGTGTGCAGCTCTCAGCGTCCGGCCCGACACTGTCCGGAACCTCGTCCAGTCCATGCAAGGTGGGAGGGGGTAGGCAGGTGAGGGTGGGGATGTCATCCTCTGTGGCCTTTCCGTCCCCTGTTCCCCCAGGATGGAGGGTGCACCTCTCCCAGCACCTGGCACAAATACCGTCCCCCACGCCACACCCTGGGTGTGCTTGCTCGGCAAGCATCGGGCTGCCCACAGCCTTGACTGAGGGTAGTGCTGTCTCCTGGGGCACAGGCCAGGGTGGGTGCCCGGTCTGCCTGCCTCAGGCTGTCCCCCTCCCCATACACACCCTCAGTGCTGTCAGGTGTGTTCACGGACGTGGAGGCCTCGCTGAAGGACATCAGGGACCTGCTGGAGGAGGATGAGCTGCTAGACCAGAAGTTGCAGGAGGCAGTGGGCCAGGCAGGGGCCAGTGTGGCCGGTTCCAAGGCGGAGCTGGCAGAGGTGAGGCGAGAATGGGCCAAGTATGTGGAGGTCCACGAAAAGGCCTCCTTCACCAACAGTGAGCTGCACCGCGCCATGAACTTGCACGTTGGCAACCTCCGCCTGCTCAGTGGGCCTCTGGACCAGGTCCGGGCTGCCCTGCCCACACCAGCCCTCACCCCAGGTGAGCACCCCCCTCCTGGGCCGTGGCTGAGATGGCTGGGGCGTCTCTGGCCTCACTGACCCCTGCTGCCCCCCCCAGAGGACCAGGCCGTGCTGCAGAACCTGAAGCGCATCCTGGCCAAGGTGCAGGAGATGCGGGACCAGCGCGTGTCTCTGGAGCAGCAGCTGCGGGAGCTCATCCAGAAGGACGACATCACCGCCTCGCTGGTCACCACGGACCGCTCCGAGATGAAGGTGCGGGAGCAGGTGGCAGGGCCCTGGCTGTGGGCTCCACCCTGAGGTGGCAAAGCCTTGAGTGTCTGTCCTCACCCCCAACTCCCTCAGAAGCTGTTTGAGGAGCAGCTGAAGAAGTACGACCAGCTGAGGGTGTACCTGGAGCAGAACCTGGCTGCCCAGGACAACGTCCTCCGCGCGCTGACCGAGGCCAACGTGCAGTATGCGGCCGTGCGCCGGGCGCTCAGCGAGCTGGACCAGAAGTCAGTGCCTGGCCTTGCGCTCCTGCTCAGAGCCCCTCCCTGAGCTTGGCTCCCGGCACTCACCTCCCGCGGGCCCCTCTGCCCTCCAGGTGGAACTCTACGCTGCAGACCCTGGTGGCCTCCTATGAAGCCTATGAGGACCTGATGAAGAAGTCCCAGGAGGGCAAGGACTTCTATGCGGACCTCGAGAGCAAGGTGGCCGCTCTGCTGGAGCGGGCCCAGTCCACCTGCCAGGCCCGCGAGGCTGCCCGCCAGCAGCTCCTGGACAGGTAGGTGTGGCCCCGGGACCGCAGGGCGCTGCAGCCCAGACCCTGTCTGGCTGATTGGGCTGGTTCCCCTTCTTTCCTTGTCCCGCAGGGAGCTGAAGAAGAAGCCACCCCCACGGCCCACAGCCCCCAAGCCACTGCTGCCCCGCAGGGAGGAGGGTGAGGCCGGGGAGATGGGCGACCCGCCCGAGGAGCTGCGCAGCCTGCCCGACGCCTTCCTGGGAGCTGCCGCCACACTCCGCTTGGCTCCGGTTCCCTTCCCTGGCTCTGCGGGCCCGGGACCCCACTATCTCTCAGGCCCCTTGCCCCCAGGCAGTTACTCAGGACCCACCCAGGTGATGCAGCCCAGGGGCCCCCAGGCTCCGGGGCCCCCTGCGATGGCCATGGCGCCTGGACCCCCCATCTACGCGGCTCCTGTCTACACACCAGAACTGGGCCTCGTGCCCCGCTCCTCCCCTCAGCACGGCGTGGTGGGCACGCCCTATGGGGCCCTAGGCCCACACCCCCCAGCCGCAGGCCTGCCCTCCGCCCCCCCGCCCCAGTTCTCGGGCCCCGAGTTGGCAATGGGGGTCCGGCCAGCCACCACCACGGTAGATAGTGTCCAGGCGCCCATCTCCAGCCACACAGCACCCCGGCCAAGCCCCAACCCTGCTCCTCCCCAACCCTGCTTCCCAGTACCCCCACCCCAGCCACTGTCCATGCCCTACACCTATCCTCTGGGGCCTAAGCAGCCCCTCACAGCACCCCCAGCCCAGCACCACTTTCCTCCTGGGATCCCCACGGGGTTTCCAGGCCCGAGGATAGGGCCCCAGCCTCAGCTTCATCCCCCACGGGCAGCATTTGGGCCCCAGCCCCCCCAGCAGCTCCCCCAGCAGCTCCCCCAGCAGCCCCTGCCACTCCAGCATCCCCACCTCTTCCCATCCCAGGCTCCAGGGCTCATGACTCCCCCACCCCCCTACTCCTTCGCCCCTCAGCCTGCTGTCCTGGGGCAGCCACCACCACCTCTACACTCCCAGCTCTATCCAGGCCCCTCTCAGGAACCCCTGCCCCCTCACTCTGGGGCTCTGCCTTTCTCCAGCCCTGGGCCCCCTCAGCCTCCCCATTCCACCCTGGCCTATGGTCCTGCCCCTTCCCCCCGGCCCCTGGGCCCCCAGGCAGCCCCTCTCTCCATTCAAGGCCCCTCACCTGCCAGCCAGGCCACCCCTAGTCCCCACCTGGTGCCTTCACCTGCCCCTTCACCAGGGCCTGGCCCAGTACCTCCTCGGCCCCCTGCGGCAGACCCGCCCCCATGCCTGCGCCGGGGGACTGTGGCTGCAGACCTGCTCTCCTCCAGCCCTGAGAGCCAGCATGGTGGCACCCAGCCTCCCGGGGGTGGGCAGCCCCTGCTGCAGCCGACTAAGGTGGACGCGGCCGAGGGCCGGCGGCCACAGGCCCTGCGGCTGATTGAGCGGGACCCCTATGAGCGTCCTGAGAGGCTGCAGCAGTTGCAGCAAGAGCTGGAGGCCTTTCGGGGCCAGCTGGGCGATGCCGGGGCCCTGGATGCCGCGTGGCGGGAGCTGCAGGACGCACAGGAGCATGACGCCCGTGGCCGCTCCATCGCCATCGCCCGCTGCTACTCGCTCAAGAACCGGCACCAGGACGTCATGCCATACGACAGCAACCGCGTGGTGCTGCGCTCGGGCAAGGACGACTACATCAACGCCAGCCGCGTGGAGGGGCTCTCCCCGTACTGCCCGCCCCTGGTGGCCACCCAGGCCCCGCTGCCGGGCACAGCTGCCGACTTCTGGCTCATGGTGCATGAGCAGAAAGTGTCGGTCATTGTCATGCTGGTGTCTGAGGCGGAGATGGAGAAGGTGAGAGGGGGAGGTGGGTGGGTGCCCAGCAGGGATCCTGGAAAAGCACCCCTAACCGCCCTCTGCCCCTCAGCAAAAGGTGGCTCGCTACTTCCCCACCGAGAGAGGCCAGCCCATGGTGCACGGCGCCCTGAGCCTGGCGCTGAGCAGCGTCCGCACCACTGAGACCCACGTGGAACGGGTGCTGAGCCTGCAGTTCCGCGACCAGAGCCTCAAGCGCTCCCTCGTGCACCTCCACTTCCCCACCTGGCCCGAGCTGTGCGTCTGCCGCCTGGGTGGGGGGAGCATGGAGGGTGGCAAGGCCTCAGTCAGGTGTGACTCTAGCCCCCCCGCCCTGCAGAGGCCTGCCCGACAGCCCCAGCAACCTGCTGCGCTTCATCCAGGAGGTGCACGCGCATTACCTGCACCAGCGGCCCCTGCACACGCCCATCGTCGTGCACTGCAGCTCCGGGGTGGGCCGCACGGGAGCCTTTGCGCTGCTCTACGCGGCTGTGCAGGAGGTGGAGGCGGGGAACAGGCTCCCCGAGCTGCCCCAGCTGGTGCGGCGCATGCGGCAGCAGAGGAAGCACATGCTGCAGGAGAAGGTGAGGCTCTGGGTGCCGACAGGCTCTGCCCTGAGGGGTGCCCCGCCCCCGCCCCCCTGACCAGCCTGTGCCCCTGCAGCTGCACCTCCGGTTCTGCCATGAGGCGGTGGTGAGACACGTGGAGCAGGTCCTGCAGCGCCATGGTGTGCCCCCGCCCTGCAGGCCCTTGGCTGGCACAGGCGTCAGCCAGAAGGTGAGGCAGGGATGCTTGCTGGGACAGGGACAGCGCAGCCTGTGTCCCGCCCTCACCCGCCTCTCTTTTCAGAACCACCTCCCTCAGGACTCCCGGGACCTGGTCCTCGGGGGGGACGTGCCCATCAGCTCCATCCAGGCCACCATCGCCAAGCTCAGCATCCGGCCGCCTGGGGGCCTGGATTCCCCCGTGGCCTGCCTTCCAGGCCCTGTGGAGCCCTCAGGCCTGCTGCCAGCCAGTCTCCCACAGTCCACCCAGCTCCCCTCCTCCTCCCCACCGCCCCTCTCTTCACCCCTGCCCGAGACACCCCAGCCCGAGGAGGAACAGCCCGTTCCTGAGGTCCCCAGCCTGGGGCCCCCCTCCTCCTCCCTGGAGCTGCTGGCCTCCCTCACCCCGGAGGCCTTCTCCCTGGACAGCTCCTTGCGGGGAAAGCAGCGGATGAGCAAGCAGAACTTCCTGCACGCCCACAACGGGCAGGGGCTGCGGGCTGCCCCGCCCGCCGACGACCCCCTCAGCCTTCTGGATCCACTCTGGACGCTCAACAAGACCTGAGCAGGCTTTGCCCGCCTGGTCCTCACACTACGTCGTCTCGCCCGCCGCCCACCTGCCCGCGCCCAGCAGGGCCTCCCGAGGTGGCCGGTCTCTTCCTCCTGTCCTTGCTGCCTTCAGCCCTTTTGGTCCAGCCCGCACCCCTATGGGGTGCAGACGTGTCGCAGGCCTTAGGCCTCAGGCAGGTCCTGCTACTGTGGGACCTGATGTTTTTCCAGCTCTTTGCTGCTGAAGTAATAAACCAACCTGTCCGTGGCCATGTCTGCCCATTGCTGCCTCCAAGAGGGAGCCTACCACCCGACACCGTTCATGGCCTTGGGTGGGTGGGTGAGCTGGGGGCCACCCTCGCCTCGCACGCCTCGGAGGGGCTACGGAGGCCTCCCCCGCCGGACTGTCCCCGACACTCCTTGTAGGGCTCCTGCTTGGAGCCGCTGGAGGGAGGCACGGGGAGAGGGACTCGTGGACAAAGCGCAACTGCTCACAAGGCCCCAGCGGGTGTGGTTTTGTACAAAGTTTAATGTTCCCGTCCTGAGGCAGGACAGCCAGACGCGTTACACCCCGACTCGGTCCAGGGCATCGGCTCCACGGCGCCCTCAGCCCCCGCCCGCCCTCAGTCCAGCTTCTCCAGCACGGAGGGCACGTACACCAGGCTGAGCTCGCTGCCGAAGTTGCAGACGACGGCAGCGTTCTCCAGCACCAGGATCTGCCGGGCGGGCTGGGCCTCGCTGTTCTTACCCAGGTAGACGGTCTGCAGCAGGTCCCCATAGTTTAAGTCCCAGAAGGAGACGCAGCCCTGGCCACCGGTCACCAGGAGGTTGTCTGAGATGACCCCCAGGCTGGCCCCACAGCCCAGGTCCTAGAGGCAAGGACAGGACAGGCTCAGTGTCTGGAGTCCCTCCCTGAACCCCGAGAGCCCGCGGGCCCCGCCCACCTGCTGGATGGAGTAGATCTTGATGCCTGTGCTGCGGTCCCAGATGCAGATGAGGTCGTCCAGGCCGCTGCTGATGACACAGGAGGTGGTGCAGGTGAGGGAGGTGACGTCCCCACGGTGGGCGAACATGTGGCTGACCCGACTGCCGGTCAGCACGTCCCACAGGCAGATGGCCCCGTCCTGTCCTCCGCTGGCCAGCACCATGGTCTAGGGGAGCGAGCCGGGAGCTGGGTGTCCACCAGGGGGGCCCCAGGCCCCGGCGGTGGCCCACGCCGCTTCCCAGCACCCGCCCGCGTCCTCACCTGGTCTATGTACACAGCTGTGATGGCCCCTGAGTGGCCCTGCAGTGTGAAGAGGCAGCACGAGTCCTCCAGACGGAACACCTGGGGGGATGGGCATCAGGTGCCGGTGTCGGTTTTTCCAAATTACACTTTGGCCAGGAAATCCCTCCCACAGCACATTGAGGGCACCTGCGGCCTCTCCCTGACCCCAAACCACCATGCCCTGCGCTACGTCACGCCACTGCCTGAGACGGGCCCGCACTCACCCTCAGAGTGTGGTCTTGGCTCCCGGTCACGAGGCGCCCGGCAGCTGCCTTCAGAGCGGTGATGGGTTTCTGGTGTGCACAGGGCACGGTGTGGGTCAGGCGGCAGGCCACCCTGTCACTGCTGCTGTACACAGGGGCCACGGGAGAGCTGCCCTGCCCTGGAGAGAACAGGCCAGCGGAGGGTCAGCCCTTGCAGGTGGCCCCTCACCCACACGTCAGACGCAACTCCTGCCCAGGCCAAGCCACTGACCTCGGAACTGCAAGGGGCTGAAGGCAGCATGGGTTTCCAAGGAGAAGAAGTCGAGGGAACCGTTGAGCCGGGCAGCCACGATCCTGAAAGGAAAGCACGCCAGGTGGCTCCCTGAGCCCCCGGCCTTGGGACCGAGCACCAGACTGGACAGGTCAGCTCCGCTGGGAGCCAGGAGGGAAGGACGGGCTGGGAAGAGATGCGGGAGAGGCCCAGATGGCAACTCCATGACCCGCCTCAGTGCTTCATCTGTGAAATGGGAGCAGCAGCACCACCTCACGAGCGGTCCCAAGAGCGTGCAAATCAGAGACCAGCACGCGGAGGGCCTGCACGGCTGGGAGCCACAGGAGTCGCACAGGCGCAAGCACCACCCCCTCCATTTATTTTCCCACAAAGAAACCGGGATTTTCTTCAGAATCCCAGGCACATGTGGACCGGCACAGGCGGGGACCTGTGCCCAGGGGCCCCAAAGCCTGGCAGTGAGCAGGGGTCCAAGCTGACGCCACAGCAAACGGCACCGCGTGTTTCCAGACTCTGCTTGTGGCTGGGAGGGACGGCCAGGAGCGCTGGAGGCAGTGGGCACATGTGGGCTTTCCCTAACGCAGAGGAACCAGCAGGGAAGACCTCCACGGCTGGAGGGCAGGACGTGGGCCAGGGCCTGTGCCACAAGCCGGGGGGGGGGGGTGGGGGGGGTGGCAGCAGAAATCAGAGCTGAAGGCAAGTGGCTCCTCTCCTGCTCCAGCTCAGGCGTGGATGGTGCCACATGGTCAGGCCCTGGAAGGCAGAGCCGGCCTGGGGCAGGCAGGGCAGCAGCAGGAGGCACTGCCAGGGCTGAGAGCCGTCCCGAGAGTGCAGAGGGGACGGCTGCGCCACGACTGCTGGGAGGGAGAGGAACGGGCCAGCAGCAACGGGAAAGGAAGGTTTAAACAGGCTCTTCTGAAAGCACATTTTTCTGGAACTGAAAATGCAGCCAAGAAACTCAGGAAGTCGGCATCGAGGCCAGAGAGCTTGGACCTCAGGAAGCAAAGAAGGAAAACGGTCCTCGCCTCCTGTGGCTACAGCTCGGGTGGCGACAGGGGCCCGAGGCGGGTGCCTGCGCTCACCTTCTGTCCAGGAAGACGAGGGCGGTGATTCCCGAGGAGACCTGCTCACAGCTGCAGCGCAGGGAGCCCTCGACAGCGTCCCACACCTGCAGGCCCAGGGCATGAGCAGCTGCGGCTGGAGAGGCCCATAGGCCGGCCCGCCTCCAGCCCCTGCCCGCCTCCAGCCCCTGCACCCCCTGCCCGCCTCCACCCCCCTGCAGTCCCCTGCCCACCTCCAGCCCCCTGCTCCCCCCTCCGGTCCCCTGCCCACCTCCAGCCCCCTGCTCCCCCCTCCAGTCCCCTGCCCACCTCCAGCCGGCCGCTGCTCCTGCCCACCACGATGAGGTTGCCCTGCAGCTCCAGGCTCCAGATGGAGCCCTCGGCACTGGGGGCCCAGGCAAGGGCTGGGGTGCCCTTCTCGGGGGGAGAGCCCCCCTCGTCCTCAGGGGCCTGGGGCAGCGTGGGCCCAGGGGAGGGAGGGCACAGGGTCTGTGCGTGGACGGGGGCAAGCCCCTCCTGCTGGTACGCTCGCTGCACCAGGTGGCTGAAATCGTAGCCCGGGTTGTCCCGAGCGCGGCCGCAGCCTGCCCGGTGCCGGGGCTCAGGCTGAGTGGGCTCTGAGAGCCACGGCCGCACAGAGAAGTTGGTGTCGATCAGGCAGGTGAGGTCAGGCTGGTCCCCGAAGACGGAAGGTGGCGCGAGGCCCTGGGGGCAGTGCCGCAGCGGAGGGCTGTCCCCAGGCTCCTCTGCGCTGCTCTTACCGCCGTCCGACAGCCGCTCCCAGCTCTCCTGAGCCTCGAACACGCTGCTGCCGCCGCCACCGCCGCTGTCCCTGCGCTGCCTGTGGGGCCGGGAGGGTGGGTGAGGACAGGACGGCGAGGCAGCAGGGGTGGGAGCCTGACTGTGACAGACACCTACCTGGGGCGAGGGATGCGCGTGAGGCAGTCCCCGGTCTGTGCGTCCCACACGCACACGTGGCCCGCCAGGCAGCAGCTCACCAGCAGCATGCCGTCACTGGCCAGACACTCGATGTCCTGTGGGCACAGCACGGCCATGGGCACGGGCACGGGCACGGGCACGGAGGCAGGGGCCGCCGGCCGAGGCACCGCACTCACCATGAGGTGCCCACGCAGCACCAGGGGCACGATCTCCGTCTCGGGGGGCGCGTAGCCGTAGTCGTCACAGGGCAGGTCTCCGCGGCGCCGCCGGCCCGGCCCGCCGCCCTGCTGCCCGTAGTTGCGCGGGCAGAGCACACGGTACAGGCAGAGCAGCAGCAGGACCAGGACGATGCCGGCGGCCAGGCCGAGCGCGGCCACCCTGCGGAGAGGCGGGTCAGGTGCGCCTAGGCCAGTCCCGGGCAGCCGTCCCGCTCGGGCCTTACTTGTACAGGGTGACGTCTCCGTGGGTCTGCGCCACACCTGGCCCCTGGGGGCCGGCCTCCCAGAGCCCGCCAGGCCTGGGCTGCAGCGGGGGCCAGGCGCTCCGGCCGTCCTGAGGGTGCCGCCCCTCCAGGGCCTCCTTGGGGTTCAGGCGGAGCGTGACGGGGATGACGGGCAGCAGGCTGATGTACCTGGACAGGGCCGGGGACAGCTTCAGCCAGGAGGCCCCTCCCCAGCCCAGGCCTGGCCCCTCAGCCTTGCTCGTCACAGACACCAGTGCCCGCGCAGCCAGCCAGGAAACAGCATTCAAACCAGGGGGTTCCCCCCCCGCGAGGGGCAAGGGATGCTCTGGGGACGGTGGGCTGACACCGCCGGGGAGGGTGCACGCAGCCCGACCCACCTCTTGGCCAGCGTGATGTTGTAGTAGCCGAAGAGCGTCGGCCAGTGGCGGAAGGACAGCTTCCTCCACAGCTCCTCATCCTCGGGCCCCCAGGTGACCTCGGGGGCGGGGCTGTCAGGGATGCCCTCGGCCAGACCCCCGGACTCGGGCATCTCCCCCGGCAACGTGTGGTTCTCAGGGAACTTGGGGGCGTCCGGTGGGAAGATGGAGAAGGCAGGGTCCGGGTGGCTGGCGGGCAGCATGCCTCCAGGCACAGGCACGGGAGTGAGGGCGCCCTCGCCCAGCGGGCTCTGCTCCGTCACCTGGGCGGCGAGGTAGATGCGCAGTCCAGCCGGGTCTGTGTACACCAGGATGCCGATCCAGACCACGGTGCCCGCCTGCAGGGGGCACGGGGTGCTCAGCCAGGGCTCTGGGCGCAAGGGGCAGCCCCACCCCACATGCCTGGCCCTCCTGCCAGAGACGGCAGCACAGGGACCTCAGGCATCGGGGAGAGGACACGGCCAAGGTCCTCTCTGCCCCCCAAGCCTCCACCACCATCTGGGCCAGCTGCCCCGGGGACCCAGTTCCCTCTCCGTGCTCAGGGCTGGGTGGCCTGGCCTGGAAATCGAGCAGCAGGCCAGCCCCCATCTCAGCTGCGACCATTCCCAGGGTCAGCGGCAAGAGGGACGAGGCCGGGCCTGCTGCAGGGCCACCCACAGGCCCTGTCCTCACCTCACTCCCTGGGGAGGCCCTGCTGGCAGGAAGCCCATCTGCTCCGCCCGCCCAGCGTTCCCGATGCCCACACACGACCAGCAGCGATGAACCCTAACAGGGAGCAGGCCTGGCTCCCGCCCGGGGTCACAACCCCTGCCCGACGCCCCAGGGCTGCTGCCCCCGAGACCAGCTGTTCACCTGGGAAGCGGGTTTGGGCGGAAGAGGAGGCCCCTCCCCAACTCTAAGGCAAAGCGCAGGGCAGGGCCGGGGAAGGTACCATGATGAGCCGCTGTGCCAGGCGGGTGCGAGCCAGGAAGTAGACGACGCGCAGCCTCTTGGGGAGCCGCAGGTTCCGGAAGGAGGACGGCTGCAGCGTGACGGTGTGGGGCGTGGCCGGCCGCACCGCCAGCTGCTGCTCAAAGCGCGCGGGGCGCCCCCCTGGCTTAGCAGGAGGCAGGCAAGCCTCAGGGGGCAGCCGCTTGTTCAGGTCCGCCAGCTGTGGGCACAGTCGTCAGTGGGAGCTGTCCCCTGGATGTGAGCTGCCCCGTGGCGTGAGCTGCCGGGCAGCAGCCCCCCGAGGTCACACCTCACCCAGAGACCCTGGGAGCTCAGCCAGGGCCCAGGAGGGCGGGACCCACTCCTACCTCCATCCTGCGGATGTCGATGGACAGGACGGTGGTGAAAAACAGCATCTGAAGGAAGAAGTCGGACACCAGGCCCACCACGGCAAAGAGACAGAACTCCTGGAATCAGAACGGCCCCGTGACCTCAGGGCCCAGCGGTCCCTGCCCAGCCCGCAGGCACCTCACCATCTGCACAGCCCCGGGCGGCAGCGGAGCCGCAGTCCTTCCGGGTCTGGGCCCGGCCAAGCAGGGGCAGTGCAGGCGCCTCCCTGCCCACCAGGGGGCAGCAGAGACCCAGGTCTTTCTCCATGAACCTCGCGGAGTCGGATCCAAGCTGGGAGCTCAGAGCCCCACCAGCCCACAGGCCGGGATGGCCCCTCTCAGGGCTCAGAAAGGCCCCGCCACAGCTGCACTGGGCCGGGGGGAGGGGGAGGGGGCGGGGGAGGGGGCGGGGGGGATGTCCTGGTTTAAGTCCTCCCTGCCCTCGTGTGAGGCCTCAGCACGCCCCCCAGGGGGATCCGGCAGACCCTCGCAGTGGCCACGTCAGCTCCAATGCCCGGGACTGCACTGCGCCCGGCAGGTGCAGCCGGCCCACCCCGGGCAGGACCCGGACGTGCTGCGTCCCCCTTCCTGCCTCTCCCCCCGAAGGGTCAGCAGCAGGCGGCTCCGACTCTGCAGGGCTGCCCACCCCTGCCCACCGCCCCACCGCTGAGCGAGGGCACTGTGCCAGGAGCAGGGCCACTCTGGGCAACAGGGGGTGGCCCTCCGACGACGTGGGTCAGGAAGGAGGGGACCCATTCGAGACCAGGTCTGCTGGGTTGGCAGAGCCAGCCGCCGGCCGGTGCCCCCCGAGCCTGCCTGCCCACGGCTGAGTGACAGAGAGGACAAGGTCACAGGCAGAGACATGCTGGGAGCGCGACCCACAGCCCAGCCGGGCTCCCCGTCCCGGGAGCTGCCTGCACTGGGGCGCCCGGTGCCTGGCTCACAGCGGGCGGAGCGCGGCCGGGCCTCACCTGGATGGCGGGCACAAGGGTGAAGTAGCCGATGAGGATGATGCCCAGCTCCGTGGCCATGTTCTTCATGATGGACCAGCCCTCACAGCTCAGGCCTGCGGGGACAGCAGGGCCGTGGGCCGGCGCTCGGCCGTCCGCTACGTGTCCGCACGCAACCCATGGTCCTCGAGGGTAGAGACGGGGGAGGGGCCCAGCCTCCGGAGGCAGCCACTCCCCCAGCGCCCACCCTCAGGCTGCCGGAGCCCGGGCCCAGGCGCTGCCACCCCTGCACGGGGTGAATGCCCGCCTGCCACGGGGCAGAGCGGCTCTGGGTGGGGCCACTTCCCGAACCTCCGCGGCACCACATCTGGCACAGGGCCCGGCTCCCCCAGACCCTCAGGTTTGCGGGGTGAACAGCCCTCAGCCCTGACCCCCAAGATGTGGGGCTGGGAAGAGGGGTCACAAGCGTTGAGGCCTCCGGGCCTGGGCTCCTGTTTCCCCAGAACCCAGACCCCAGCTCCTGCCACTGAGGAGCCCGAGCCTGGAGGAGGCAGGAGGGTCCAGCCTGGACAAGGCCGAGCAAACCCACAGAGGCAGAGTCCGGCCAGGTCCTCACAGACACATGAACCAGGGCCCGTCTCCCACGGCAGGACCCGTGGCCACGGAGGAAGAGCCAGCACCGCCCCGACACCCCCCTCCCCACCCCCCCCCCCGCGCCCTCGCCCTGTACCTTGGGCGATGCGCAGCTTCACCTCCAGGTCCACAGGCGTGGAGACCACCGACTTGGTCAGCACCAGCACGTTCTCCAGCCCGATCACCACCACCAGGTAGGGGAAGATCTCGCTGGGCAGGGAGGGCGGAGAGGGTGGGAGAGTGCTGAGCCCCAACACGCAGCCAGCTCTACAGGCCTGGGCCGGCGTCAGGGCAGCGGTGGGGTGTGCAGCCTGTGGTGGGGGTGCTGAGCAACCCCCAGAAGCACAGGGCAGGGGGCGCGCATTCCCTGTCCGTGGAGGGCGCTCCCTGTCCTTCCGCACCAGGCCCTGCTGGCCGGAGGCCCGGCCACGGCCCCACCCCTCAGCCAGGCCCAGGACTGAGGAAGGGGGAGACCCCAGCCACACCACTGAGGCCAGCAGGAGGGGAGGCTGCCGGGAGGCCTGGCCGTGAGGGGAGCCTCCAGGGCCCAGGGCTGCTGCTGTGGGGCCTGGAGGGGCTCGGCGGGCGCAGCCGACACTACAGTGGGAAGCGGGAGGTTAGCACCAGCAGGTTCAAGAGGAAGCTGATCTGTGAGCAGGGAAAGTAACAGGAAACACAGACGCCCTGTTTCTGCAGCCGGGTCGGGGTGGGGGGGCCGGGTCAGGGCCAAGGAGCCGCAGCCTGAGGGCAAACCCAGGGAGGGGCCCGGCCCAGGGGCAGGGAAAGGGCCAGGTGACAGCTTAGAGGTGCTTGCACCTCTTCAGAACCTCACTGTGAAAGACCCTTCGTATCAGGCTTTACATGTTCTAACAGGAAAAAGGAAGAGAGCATGCTTCTCTCTCAGACCACCCGTGCTCACGCCATGCAGGAGCAGTATGCGCAAGTATGCACGTAAGTGTACAAACACACCCACACGTATGCACACACACAATGCAGACATAGTCATACATGTCCATGCACCAACATACAGGCACATAAATACACCAGGGGCCCGGTGCACCAGTGGGGTCCCTCGGCCAGGCCTGCGCCCTCTCACAATCTGGGACGCCTCAGGGGATGTTGGAGAGCCAGTTTCAGCCCGATCCCCGCAGACCAGGCCAAGGGACCCACCGGTGCACGAATCCATGCACTGGGCCTCTAGTATGCATATAAGATCTTTGGTTAATCTCTTCTGCCCTCCCCCCTCCCCCCTCCCCTCTGAGATTCATCAGTCTGTTCCATGTTTCCATGACTGTGTGTTGAGCGTCTGCCCCCTGGTGGTCAGTGTGCGCCATAGCTACCGGTCGGAAGGTCACTTGGGCTTTTATACATATAAAAGATATCCCATATGCATCAACATATACATGCATGTACATATACACACACGCCATTTATTTACATATGACTACAAGCCAGGTAACTTAACGAGGAAAAAATATTCCTCTTAAATGTCAAAGCAACAACGTGCCCAGTCCCGGGCCGACCAGAGGGGCATGGTCTCGCCCAAGGACCCCCCTGTGGCCAGGGGAGCCTGCTGGGGACCTACCCGCCGTTGAGGGTGGGCGTCAGGCCGAAGAGTGTGCAGAGCCCCACAGACATGAGCAGCGAGCTGAGCACCGTGACCACAGCGGCCAGAGCCAGCCCCCACTTGGACTTGACCATGTCGATCTTGCCTGGAGGGCAGAGGGCACGTCAGGGGCACGTTCCCGACGCTCCCACAGCCCTGGAGGAGCTGCTAGGAGTGTCCCGACTGTGACAGGTTTCACCAAAGGAAAGGACAGCACGAACACCCCACCCCAGGGACACAGGGCCTTTTGCTGAGGAGCCCGCAGAGCCCTGGGCCCCCGAGAGGCCGGGGACAAGCCCCACAAGGCAGGACCTACGCGTGGAGAAGTAGATGTAGGCGAACAGGATGATGTAGGTGGTCACGAGCGGGATGAGCTCAGCGACGCCGATCTCCTCCTTGAAGTGCACGTGCACCAGGCTCTCGGCCCGCAGGCTGCAGTTGGGGCTGGGGTGCAGGAGCATCAGGCGGGCCCGCAGGCTGCTCAGGAACCTGGCACGGGGCGGGGGGGGATGTCCCTCACGGTCCAGGGGACAAGGACAACCCCTGCGAGGGGCCCAGCAAAGCTTCCCTCCTCGAGTCGGTACCAGCCCTTGGCCCACCCAGTGCCCAGGCCCACGCCCAGGCCCACGCCCAGGCCCCGGAGAGGTAGCCGGAGGAGCTCCATGTCCTGGCCTCTGGGGCCGCTGCAGCGCTGCTGGAGGACGCCAAGCCCCAGGGGGCCCGGGGGTGAGCAGCTGGGGGGCCGGCCCTACGCTCCAGAGAGACTGCTGGGGGCACCAGGACACCGGGCTTGCCAGCCCGGCCTTAGCCCCTTACTCTGGACCCCCCACTGCAAGCAGACGGACCCGCAGCCTGAGGGATAAACTCCACAGGCAGCCGGGTCCTGCACGTCAGGGGCGCCTGGACACCGCCTGGAACAGGCACCCCAGCTTCGTGGCGCCCGCAGCCCGAGGAGCCCACGGCTCACTTGGCGTGGTAGCGCCGGAAGACCAGGGTGATGGTGTAGGTGGCCATCCTCTTCCTCGCGAACAGGCTCACCCCGCTGTACTTCCCGGGGACCCCAAACAGCAGATCTGCAGGGAGAAACCAGCAGGCGCTGACCAAGGCCTCCCCACCTCCACCTGGCACGAGGGCGGCCCCTGACCTGCCGAGCACCCATCGCAGGGCTGGGTGGCGACGCCCGAGGCACCTTTGAGCGTGGCTGAGGTCTGCAGGGTCTTGGGCTCGTGCTGGTGGATGGTCGCGATGATGTCGGGGTCGGCGTGGAAGTGCTCGCGGTCATTCTGCCAGAAGTTGGCCGGGGACAGCAGCAGGCAGCCGTGCTCGGGGAGCAGGTTCCGGAGCTTCCTGAGGCCTGGCAGCAGGTCGGTCACCTGCAGGCACACCTCCTCCAGGCTCCTGGCCCCAGAGCTGGCAGGGAAGGGAGGCACGTGTGCCGACACGGGCAGGCCCACGCCTGGCGGCCCCCGCGCCATCCAGTCCCCAGAGGCCGGTGTCTGAGCCCGAGGTCAGGCAGCCAGGAAAGGCTCCTCCAGGTCGACAGCCACATGGGGGTCGGACCTTCCAAGCGTGTGGAGCCCAAAGGCTGATCACCTGACAGGCTGGCCGGGCGTGCGCAGCCCCGCCCACCAAGACGCCTGGCCCACCCAGCGGGCAGAGGGGCGAGGGGAAGAGCGGGCTCCGTGCACCCAGGGCCGCCAGAGCCCCTGCTGCCAACACCTGCGGCTTCAGACGCGTCACCGGCCCTCAGGCAGCTCCTCGCGGGTGGGCCAGGGGCCACCCCCTCTACCTGACCCCCAGGCCCAAGCTCAGGCGCAGCCACAGGAGCGCGGGTGCGGGCCTTGCAGAGCTGCTGGCTCTGTGGTGGCACCGAGGACATGCCCACCTCCCCACAGCGGGGCTGGGTGGGCGCCCGGGGTACCTGTCTCTCAGCACGTGGTTCCGGATCTCCTCCACCAGCTGGAAGGCCCGGGACAGAGGGGAGCGGAACACGTCCACGGCCAGGAGGTCCTTGTGCCAGGGCGACACCGAGGACTTGACCAAGATCTGCTGGACGTATGCCACCGGGGCGCCCACGTACTGCGGAGAGACGGGCGCCAGAGGTCAGTGCGCCAGAGGCGCCGCCGGTCCACCTCGGGCTGAGCAGAAACAAAGGCGTCCAGGCCCGGCCGGCGGGGCTCAGTGGCTGAGCGTTGACCTATGAACCAGGAGGTCAGGGTTCGATTCCCAGTCAGGACACATGCCAGGTTGCGGGCTCGTTCCCCAGTGGGGGGCGGGCAGGAGGCAGCGACCCATGACTCTCTCATCATGGATGTTTCTATCTCTCCCTCTCCCTTCCTCTCTGAACTGACAGAAACCTATTGTTTAAACGTGGGCGTCCGCGGGGGGGCAGCATGTCTGATCCCCACATGAGGCTCCGAGCGCCCTTTTCGCCAAGACAGAGAGAAGGTGGCGGCAGGGCTGGGGGGGAGACGGCGCCCTGTTTAGGGACAGTTTCTGTTTTATGAGAGGAAGGGAGCCACGCGGGCGGCGGTGCTGGGCACACCGCAGCGGGAATGTGTTTAATGCCACTGAACTGGACGCGTAAAGATGGTTAAGACGCTACATTTATTTTTAACACATTGCGTACCGCATAGAAATCTCTAAGACATACGCCAGGGACTGCACGTTTCTGGGCAAACTGCACGTTATTTAAATCATCATAATGCACTTTAGGTGTTGTTTTTCAATAACTATCACATTTTTATTTACAAAAACAATTAAACAATTAAAGTTCCTAGTACTTTTTTAACGTATGGTCCTGCGTAAAACATTTTCCTCTATGAAGAGGGACCAAACAAAATTTACATAAGTATCTAGATCAGCTCCTTTTTCCACGGGCGTGAAAAACGAGAACACTCATGAGCGGTTCTTAACAGATGGCGCGAAACACGAGAAAACTCCTTAGCGGTACGGAATGTGTTAAGATGCACAATTTTTGCCAAAACCGGTTTGGCTCAGTGGATAGAGCGTCGGCCTGCGGACTGAAAGGTCCCGGGTTCGATTCTGGTCAAGGGCATGTACCTGAGTTGTGGGCACATCCCCAGTAGGAGGTGTGCAGGAGGCAGCTGATCAATGTTTCTCTCTCATCAATGTTTCTAACTCTCTCTCTCTCTCCCTTCCTCTCTGTAAAAAATCAATAAAAATATATTTAAAAAAAAAAAAAAGATGCACAATTTTAAAAATTGGAAGAAAAAATAACCTGTCTCCTCCACCCCCTGGAGCCCCCACTCTGTGAGGTGGGCGCATGGGGAGCTGCCCAGGACGCAAGGCCAGGACGCGGGGCCTGCGCCAAGCACCAGGGCGGGGGGGGGGGGGGGGGGGGGGGGGGCGGGGGGGAGGCTCCCTCAGCCCCGCGGCAGCCTTGGCCGCCCTGACTGCCAGACCCTGAGCCGAGGCCGCAGATAAGAAGCCAAGGCTCAGGCGTCCCAGGCCCGGCTGACGCGTGAGGCAGGTCACCCAGGCCCCTGGGAAAGCCCACATCCGGCTCCGGCCTCCTAGGCAGGGCTCGCAGGAGGCTCAGGTTTCGGCTGACCTGGTCTGGGGGAGCCAGGCCAGTGCCCGAGCCCGAAGGCTTCTTTTGTTTTCGTTTTTTCTAGAACACAATCCTTCCTCACATTTACCCAGAGCGACCTAGAGCTCTGGGCACAGACCCTCACCCTGACCCACGGCTCAAGGAGCCAGGACTCGGCTCGTCTGGGCACAGGCCTGGCCCGTGTCCCCGTGTCCCCGTGTCCCGGCCGGGCAGGCTCGGGACCCTCCTGGGCTCCACCTCTGGCTCCGCCCCCGCTGGGGCCTGGGACTCGGTCTCCACACGCGCCAGGCTGGGCCCTGACTCACTGCGGAAACAAGACAGAATCTCCAGCCCCGGACACTGTGAGGACCAAACACAGGACCCCAGCAAGGTGTCGGCCACGAGCCTGTGAGCTGCAGCTCCTCCAGTTCTCCTCCCCCGCCCCCTCCCCGCCCCGTCCCCTGGCTGCACGCCCCGCCGCCTCCAAGGTCAGCAAGACTGGTCTTCCTGTCACTCGCCTCTCACCCCGGCCCCGGCCCGGCCCCGGCCAGTCGGCACCAGCACCTACCCACTCGGGCCGCTCGCTCGGCTCTCCTGGCGTGGGGTCCGGGGCCACGGGCGGGGGCGAGTAGTCCTTCACGGGGGTGGTGAACTCCACGGGGCCCGTCCCCGGCAGGGGGAGCTTCAGCAGCGGGTAGCTGGAGGGGCAGGAGGAGAGGGAGTTAGGACACGACGGAGCGAGTCTGCGCTGAGGACGGGCGCGGAGCCCCCGCGGACAGGGAGCCACCCAGGCAGGAATTCTTATTTCTATTTATTTTAAAAAATATATATTTTTATTGGTTTCAGAGAAGAAGGAAAAGGGAGAGAGAGAAAGAGAGAGAGAGAGAGAGAGAGAGAGAGAGAGGAACATCAGTGATGAGAGAGCATCCTGGATCGGCTGCCTCCTGCACGTCCCACACTGGGGATCGAGCCTGAAACCCTGCAGGTGCCCTGACCAGGAATCGAACCGTGACCTCCTGGTTCATAGGTCGATGCTCAACCCCTGAGCCCCGCCGGCGGGTGCAGATGGGAATTCCTAAGCTCATTTCACAGGACACACAGCGGCCTGTGTGCACGGAGCCCCCCTAAGGTCGTCAGGGAGGCTGCGCCTCCAGCTCCTCTTGGTTACGGTTTCCGTCCTTTTACGTCAAGCTCTTTGTGTTCTCGTTCACTTTCCGTACAAAACAGACTAAACCGAAGGCCTGTCCAGGTCTGGGACGGGCGGACCCTGTGAGTCCAGGAGTCCGCCCTTGGGGGTGAAATGTCAGGAAAAGCCCATGGGCCTCGCAAAGGGCGCGACGCCCACGGTCCCCCCACCCGCCCGGAGCCGCGCTCTCCCCACCAGGTGTGGGACGCGCTCTGCGCTCGGCCCAGCTCCCAGGTCACTCGCCGTCCAGGCTCCGTGTGCATCACCTGCCACAGGAAGTCCCGTCCCAAAGCCTGGACCGGGCCCTCCCCCTTTGAATCAGCAGCTGCCGCACGCGCCGGCCGGCGACACCCAGCCCAGATGGCGACTGCACAGGGGAAGCCCCTCCCTCAGCGGCCAGAGCGGCCTTTGGGGAAGGGTCACAGCACCCCTCCTTCACCTTCAACTGCCCACAGACACGCGCTCAAGTCCCGTTCAGGCCCTCGGCCACCACGCATTACCTCTCACCCCGTGCAGAGGCGGGAAGGCCACAGAGGAACGGGGCTCAGAGGGGGCCGGACCCCACGCCAACCACAGGCAGCCGAGCCACTGTCCCCGAGGCCCAGCCAACGGCCGCTCCCGCAACAGAGTCCAGAGAAAACGCTCAAATGGAGCCGGGCAGACCGTCCGAGGTCCTCGAGGAAGGCACAGCGTGTGGCCCCCAGGCCCCCGGGGACTTGTTAGAGGCGACTCCTGGGGCCTCTCCCAGGCCTTCCCGCCAACACGCAATGAACAGTGTACACGTCTGCGCCCTGCGCTGAGCTGCCGGGAGTCGGCGCTGCCGAGGGCGGGCCAGGGCCCGAGGCTGGACCGGCACGGCTCCCCTGCTCACGGGCTGTGTGGGCGGGACCAGCCTGGGCCTCCACTCTCTGGTGCCGTGGGAGCTGCCAGGACCCCTGCCAGGACCACGGCCCCGGCTGCCGAGGCCGGAGGACACCGGCCACGGATGCGCGAGCGCCAGCAGGACCCTCCCAGGGAGGACGCGCGTCCCCGTCCACCCGGGAAGAACCTGCCTCCTCAGCTGGAGCAGTGAGGGCACCGCCAGCACCACGCGTGTCAGACACACCGGGCTGCCAGGGGCGGCTCCTTCCCTGCGGCCGTGTCTCAGGGCCTCTCCTCTCACCACGTCCCCATCCCCGGCCTGGGGGGGCAGCCACGCTCTCCCCGCGGTCCTGGGTGAGCAGGTCTGCCAGGGGGCGCCCGAGGAGCTGATCATACGGATGGTGCGCCCGGCCAGTGTGGCTCAGTGGATAGAGCGTCGGCTGCGGGCGGAAGGGTCCTGGGTTCGATTCCAGTCGAATGCCATGCACCTCAGTTGCAGGCTCGATCGCCAGGCCCCAGTCGGGGGTGTGAGGGAGGCAGCCATCGATGTGTCTCTCTCTCTCTCTCCCCCTCCCCCCCCACTCTCTCTAAAAGTCACGGGAAAACACGCGTGGTGAGGGCCAGCCCCCCCATCACCACCACGAAAGGACTTCGCCTCGCAGACTGGAGGCCCTGCTGTTAACCCGGCACCAGAGAGACCGTCGCTGTGAGAGGGAACCTGAGCCAGGCCTCTCGGTGAGCTGGCGGTCGCTCACGTGCCTAGCACGACCTCGGAGTGGGTTCCCGGGACGTGCGGGCTGAGGGCTGACACCGGGCACCGGGCCCTCCTGCCCCCCACCGCCCGCCCCCGGCCCTGGGCACGTACCAGCAGGCGAGGGTGCAGAGCCCCGTGAAGAGGGTGATGGGGATGGGGTAGGAGGCGCAGAGCAGCCCATGGTTGTAGAAGGCCCGCGAGATCTTCTCACGCAGCCTGTCAGTCAGGGTCATCCTCAGCACAGGTCACCTCGCTGCCATCCCGGACGTGCGCAGGGGTCAGCCGGCAGGCGCTCCCCGGGGCTGGCGGCCACCATCTGCCCTGGGGGGAGGGGAAGCAGTGAGCAAGGGGGAGGGGGAGCCTTGGGGCGTCTAACAGGCACTCCCCCGGGCGTGGCCCCGCGGGGACCAGGGAAGCTCGCGGGTGAGGCCATCGCCTCCCGCCGCCCTCTCTGTGCGCAGGTCAGACGAGAGCACCTTTGGGGAAACCTTCGGGCAGGGCTGGTCCCACCGGCAGGGACTCACGGGTCAAGCATGTCCGGAGGGGTCAGCCCCCCGGGAAAGCACCCACAGCCGCCTGACGGCCCCCTCCAGCCAACAGCCCCACGCCCCCCTGTGAGGAGCAGCCGTGGGGCAGGGGACCCGCCTCTCGGGGCCTGGCCTGGAGGGACTCAGGCCGCGCTGCCCGCAGGCCGGGGCCTCCCCCCGGGGTCTGACTTCTGTGCAGGAAGGAGGGGACCTGGACAGGGCCTCATTCGCCCCCAGGGGTCCCTCCCCGGAGGAGGGTGGGGGCTCGGGCGCCGGTCCCTTCTGAGGACGAGCTCCCCGCTTCTTCCAGCCGTGCCACACCCCGTGCCGCACCCCGTGTCCCAGCAAACCCTCCTTCGCGTGGGAGCCAAAGCCCAGATCTGCTGCCGCCGAGCGGACACCCTTAAACTGACCAATCTGAGCAGGAAACTCGGGGGACCCGGGGTCCGTGGGACCCAGAACCCCTTCCTCACGGCGCTCCCCACCCGAGTTCAGCGTGAAACCCGCTGCTCCGTCCTGGGTCCCGGCTGCGGTCGGTGCGCAGGAACCTGCTCAGACACGTGTCCTGGCTCCGGAGGCTCCGGAGGCAAATTCGGGCCAAAGAGCCGACGCCTCAGCAGTGTCAGGGCCAGGAGACGCAGAGCGAGTGGCCGCAGGCAGCCCTCCCTCCCTCCCTGCAGGCACAGCCTCCGCGCACACGCACTTCCACGTCCTCTCCGGCCACCTTCTCAGGGTCAGTGCAGCACGCCAGGGCCAGGGCGGGAGCAGAGCTGGGCACAGGCTCACCCGCAGGACAGTCTCAGGCAGGACCCGCAGCCACTGCTCCCCACCTGGCGGACGCGGGACTCGGAGCGTCTGCTCCTGTGCCCGACCCCCTTCTGTCCCCAACAGGGAAACACACACTCAGAAGAGACCCTGTGGAGACAGACCCGCAAGAGGGTCCCCGAGGCCCATGGCTGAGCCACGACCTATGAACTGGGAGGTCGAGGTTTGATTCCCGGTTGGTCGGTCGGTCGGTCGGTCGGGGCACAGGCCCGGGGTGCAGGCTCGCTCCCCAGTGGGGGCCGCGCCGGAGGCAGCCGTCTGTGATGCTCTCACCACTGGAGCCTCTCCCTCTCCCTCTCCCTGAAGATGGGGAGCGGCACCCGAGAAGCTTTTCCAGCCTCGCAGACGAGCCGTCTCTGCCCTCAGGGTCCAACCCATCTTCCTAGTCTTCAGAAATGGCTGCCTGCACACAGGCTCCCTCCCCCTCCCCACAGCCCCTCACGCACGCCTGCGCCCCTCTCCGCCTCGGGGACTTCACGGGAGAGGCCTGTGCTGGTCGTTTTCTCTCGTTAACCGCCATCCCCGCGGGCCAGACGGGGCCGTTCTGTTGCTCCATCTCCAAGTTAAACAACTCTTCTCTCCTCTCCCTTCTGCGCTGACTCCACTCAACGAATTCTATTTCGTTTTCGTCATGAAATTTCTAATGTTAAGTTTACGTCTAATTTTCCATCTGTTTCAAGACTGTTCACCCTCACTTCTCAGAGCAAGAGAAGAAAACCCTCCAAGCACAGGCCTCAGCAGCCCTGCTCCTCCGCACGCGACCTGCCCGAGGGGAACCTGGGAGGAGCCTTCGAGCTCCAAGGGAAGGACGACGTGAAAATGTAGACGCCCGTCAAGGTGAGGACATCGTCAAGTCATGCATCGCTTAGCAACGGGGTTGCGTCACTGCGTCCACACCGGATGCACTCACACAAGCGAGGCCGCCCAGGGCACACCAGGCCGCTGCTCTGTACAGCCCAGCTGCTCCTGCAAACCTGCACGGCAGGTTATCGGGCTGAACGCTGGAGGTGATTGCAACACAACGCCAAGTATTTGTGGATGTAAACCTACCCAAACAAAGAAAAGGTACAGTAAATACATGGTATAGAAGACAAAGTGTGAGTGTGAGTGTGAGTGTGAGTGTGTGTGTGTACACTGGGGAGCAAGGGGAGGGCTGAGGAGGGAGGCGCTGTCAGCGGGAGATCAGGAGGAGGGAAGGAGGGAGAGCGAGAGAGCAGAGATCAAAAGAGACCCAGAGAGCTAAAACCTGAGAAATAATGAAAGGGACGGGGAGGGAAGGAAGGAGGGACGGACACACGGACACGGACACACACACACACACACGTGCCCAGCCCTCCCTCACTCCCTCACAACTCCCGGCCCCTGCACAGGTGAACAGCAAGCTGAGCCTGGTCTGTGAAACCGCCCACAGCTGGCAGCAAACCCAACCTCGCGGCGAGGCCGGGCCTTTACCTACAACATGACAAACCGTTTGCTCATAACCCATCGTGACCTCCGAGACCAGCCTCGCGTGAGGGCCTGGTGGCCGACACAGCGCTACCCGGCATTACGTGGTGGGGTGCTAACCACTTTCATGTAAAAGTTAAAGGACAAGAGTGTTGACGATCACTATGGCTACAATAATCTGTTAATGGAGACACAATATAAAAACATGTAAGTTGTGCCCTATCTGGCGTGGCTCTGCAGACTGAAGCGTTTGGGGTTTGATTCCAGTCGGGGCACATGCCTGGTTGTGGGCTCCATCCCAGTGTGGGGCGTGCAGGAGGCAGCCGGTCCATGATTCCCTCTCATCACTGATGTTTCTTCTCCCTCTCCCTCTCCCTTCCTCTCTGAAATCAATAAAAATCTATTTAAAAAATAAAATCAGTAAAAACATATTTTTAAAATGTAAATTTTGACATCTATGGGTGATAAAAAACAGAGACTTTTTGTAAAATTAAGGTCTTAACTTAAAATAGATTGTTGAACTATAGATGTTCTGTGTAACTCATGGTAACCACAACAGAAAAAATACAGCAGCTACACAAGAGATAAAGAGAAAGGAATCAAAACATTCAATTGACTGAAAGTTATCAATTCATAAAGACAGCAAAAAGGAAACTTACAAGACAGCCAGAGCGCGAGATGGCAGGACTAAGGCCTTAACGACCAACAATGACTTTAAATCTAAATACATCCAATTCTTGAATCAAAAGGCACAGAGTAGCCGTACGGGTTAAGAGTGAGGCACACTGCGTGCTGCGCGCGAGGCTCCCTCAGCTTCAGGACACGGAGCTCCGCTGGGGCGGACGGCTGAGCCCCGGGTCTGCACCTCCGCGTCCACGCCTCTGCTCTGAGGACCGCAAAGCCCGTCTGACCCCTGCCCAGGGAGCAGGCGCCACGGCCACCCCCTCCGGCAGCCAGGACTGTGGCGTCCACACCGAGGCAGCCCGTCTCAGTGTCCCAGCCCCCCCCCACCCGCCCATGGAGCACAGGGACAGCGTCCGTGTGCCGTCCCCGACTGCCGGCAGAGGCGGGGCCGAGCTGTGGGCAGCGTTACAGTCTGCGGACGGGTCCAGCATGTCCAGGCCTTGACATTCACTCCCTCGCGCACACACACACACGCACCAGAGCAGCTCCCAGTCCCGCAAGCCCCTCGCGGTGGGCGCCGCGTCCAGGCGAACCCACTCATTCCTGAATCACATTTGCACTGTCTTGTCTGGGCTCAGACACGCTCAGACGCACAAACACGTGCACTGGAGACGGCTGCCGACAGGACTCGGCCGTGGCACACGCAGGTCTGCAGCCAGGACAGGCCGTGCCCTCCAGGCCTGTGCCCGTCACGCTGACACGTGCAGCGACGCCATCGCCTAAGGATGCATTTCTCAGAGCAGGTCCCACTGCAGGCGCCGCATGACCCTGCGTGTGTTTGCATATGAGACACAGACTCCAACCACGTGTTTACATCCTTCTCAGCCCAAGCGAACCTCGCGCCAGGGGAGCACAAAGCTTCTCCAGAAACAATGTCGACAAAACCCATTAAAAGCCGAAGCCTGACGGGAACGGCCGAGGGCAGTCCGCTCCTCCACAGAGGGAAACGGAAACGGCCTCCAGCCGCCAGGCAGCCGGAGACACAGCAACCAACCTGCGCTGGGCGTGTGCCTGCTGCTCTGTAACTTCCCTATAATGTGAACCAAGAAGTTCTGGGGGGAAGTAGAGAGAAATGGTTTCCCTTATCGAACTGGCAGAGATCACACGCAGTAGCACAGACCTGGTGGGGGTGGACAGTGGCACTGCCCGCGGTGAGCGGCGTGGGCAAGCCCTCCATGGAGGTGCATCTGGCAAGAGCCATCAGGATGGCCAAACAGCCATGGCCGGTGTGGCTCAGTGGATAGACCATCAGCCTGTGGACCAGAGGGTCCCGGGTTCAATTCCAGTCAAGGGCACGTACCTGGGTTGCAGGCTCCTCCCTGGCCCGGGCCCTGGTCGGGGCACCTGCAGGAGGCAACCAATCGATGTGTATCTCTCACATGGATGTTTCTCTGTCTTTCCCTCTCTCTTCCACTCTCTCTTCAATCAATAGGAAAATATCCTCAGGTGAGGATTAAAAAAAATTTTTAAAGGCCAAAGCATATACCCCCCGACTAGTGCTCCTGCCCCCGGTGAGGGAGCAGAGTGCGCCGGGCCCCGTGTTCCCTGCACCAGCACGACACACCTTCACGGCCACCAGGAGCTCTGGCTGAAGGACATGAGGCACCTCCTGACAATGGGGTATTGTGAGCGACAACGAGAAAGTCTCACGTGTTGATACCGAACTATGACAATCGGAGACCAACAGCAAGGGACACAGGGCGCCACCTGCGTGCAAAGAAAGGAGCTCTGTGTGTGTCTGTGCCATGCACACCCTGACCCGACACCCGAGAACCGGGAACGCGGCCGCCCTGGGGAGAGGACCTGGGGATCTGTGGCTGGGGCGGGAGGGAGGGGCCTTCCTGCCTGCACGCTGCGGGGCCTGCTGAGCTCCGTGCCACGTGAGTGTGTTACTGCACCGACAGGGAAAATTAAAACAACAACAAGGTTCCTGTGCAAGCAGCACAAGCTCTGAGCCTGTGTCCCTCCACCCCGCCCTGCGTGTGCCCACCCCGCCCTGTGTGCCCACCCCGCCCTGCGTGCCCACTCCGCCCTGCGTGTGCCCACCCCGCCCTGCGTGCCCACCCCGCCCTGCGTGCCCACCCCGCCCTGCGCGCCCACCCCGCCCTGCGTGTGCCCACCCCGCCCTGCGTGCCCACCCCGCCCTGTGTGCCCACCCCGCCCTGCGTGCGCCCACCCCGCCCTGCGCGCCCACCCCGCCCTGCGTGCCCACCCCGCCCTGTGTGCGTGCCAACCCCGCCCTGCGTGTGCCCACCCCGCCCTGTGTGCCCACCCGGCCCTGCGTGTGCCCACCCCGCCCTGCGTGTGCCCACCCCGCCCTGCGCGCCCACCCCGCCCTGCGTGCCCACCCCGCCCTGTGTGCGTGCCCACCCCGCCCTGCGTGTGCCCACCCCGCCCTGTGTGCCCACCCGGCCCTGCGTGTGCCCACCCCGCCCTGCGTGTGCCCACCCCGCCCTGCGTGCCCACCCCGCTCTGTGTGCGTGCCCACCCCGCCCTGTGTGCCCACCCCGCCCTGCGTGTGCCCACCCCGCCCTGCGTGCCCACCCCGCCCTGCGTGTGCCCACCCCGCTCTCTGTGTGTGCCCACCCCGCCCTGCGTGTGCCCACCCCGCCCTGCGTGCCCACCCCGCCCTGCGTGTGCCCACCCCGCTCTCTGTGTGTGCCCACCCCGCCCTGCGTGCCCACCCCGCCCTGCGTGTGCCCACCCCGCCCTGCGTGTGCCCACCCCGCTCTCTGTGTGTGCCCACCCCGCCCTGCGTGTGCCCACCCCGCCCTGTGCGCCCACCCCGCCCTGCGTGTGCCCACCCCGCCCTGCGTGTGCCCACCCCGCCCTGTGTGCCCACCCCGCCCTGCGTGTGCCCACCCCGCCTTGCGTGTGCCCACCCCGCCCTGCGTGTGCCCACCCCGCTCTGCGTGTGCCCACCCGCCCTGTGGCCCACCCCGCCCTGCGTGTGCCCACCCCGCCCTGTGTGTGCCCACCCCGCTCTGTGTGTGCCCACCCCGCCCTGTGTGTGCCCACCCCGCCCTGTGTGCCCACCCCGCTCTGCGTGTGCCCACCCCGCCCTGAGTGTGCCCACCCCGCCCTGCGTGTACCCACCCCGCCCTGCGTGTGCCCATCCCGCCCTGAGTGTGCCCATCCCACCCTGCGTGTGCCCACCCCGCCCTGCGTGCATCCCAGCCCTCTCGGCTCCCTCACGGCCGGGTCCCTCCCGGGAGAAGTCACAGCTGAAGGCCTCTGCTCCCTGGAGCACCCAGGGCTCGGTTGGTGCCGAGTCACGGCAGGTCTGTTCTCTGAGCCGACCGAGCCCTTGGGCGCAAACGAGTCATTTGGGGAAAAGGAGGTTTTTTCTGCAAAGGGGACCAGTGACCAGGATGGAATCTGCTTCTCTAAGCATCAGAATTATCCAAGTGAGCTGGAGGAACCGCCAAGTGGACTGAAAAGACAGAGATTTGGTTCAGGAATGACAGCCGGTCTCGGAGCACACACGCTCGAGAGGAGGGACAGAGTACGTGTTGGCACGGCAACGCCCCGGTGGAAGGGAAGCCAAATCCGTGACCTGTGGGGAGGCCATCGCGCACCCCACGCCCGCGGGCGTCAACAGACACTAGAGAGTGACCCGCTACGCCAGCTGCCGACGCTTCTTCCCTCTTGACCTGGGCAGGGATGACTGGCCAGGGGCCTGAACTGACCACGGCTACCAGCGTGTGCCAAGGATCTGACTTAAAGCTGGCCACCACCAGGCGCCCACGGGCAACCCAGGTTTCACAAGACAAGCCCTTTGGCCCAGGGGAGGTGCCCTGAGCCTCGTGCCAGCAGGTGAGACGGAAGCACGGCCAGAACCAGCCCCCGGTGCCCACCACACGGACACCTCCCGGCCACACGGGACGGAGGCCTCTCGCTTGGCTTCCTACAGGAGTGGTCCGCCGGCGAGCGCCAGGGTTCCGACAGTCCGCACAAAGTGGAGGTGTGAGGAGTCTCTATTTTATTACTCACTCAAAAGCTTTTTAAAATTTTTTTTTTGCTAGTCCTCACCCAAGGATATTTTTCCAATGATTTTTAGAGAGGGAGAAAGACAGAGAGTAACATCGATGTGAGAGAAACACATCAATTGGTTGCCACCTGCACGGGCCTGACCCGGGCCCAAGCCAGGGAGGAGCCTGCAATTGAGGTACATGCCCTTGACCGGAATCGAACCTGGAACCCCTCCCAACGCTCTATCCACTGAGCCAAACCAGCTAGGGTTCAATAGCTTTTAATAGCCGGGCCTGTGTGGCTCAGTAGATTGAGGGTCATTCTATACACCAACAGGTCACCAGTTCAATTCCCAGCCAGGGCACATGCCCAGGTTGCAGGCTTGGTCCCCAGTGCAGGAGGCAGCTGATCAATGATTCTGTCATCATTGATGTTTCTCTCGCTCTCCCCCTTCCTCTCTGAAATCAATATATATATATATACATACACACACACATACACATACACACACACACACACACACACACACACACTAATATAGCCCTAGCCGGTTTGGCTCAGTGGACAGAGCATCAGCCTGTGGACTGAAGAGTCCCAGGTTCGATTCCCGGTCAGAATACATGCCTGGGTTGCAGGCTTGATCCCCAGTGGGGGGTGTGCAGGAGGCAGCCAATCCATGCTTCTCTCTCATTATTGATGTTTCTATCTCTCTCCCTCTCCCTTCCTCTCTGAAATCAATAAAAATATGTTTAAATATATATATATACACACACACATATGTGTGTTTTTGTGTGTGTACACATATAAAAAATTTTGAAGGAAAAAGGAAGAATTTGCACCCTTACAAAATTTAGTGAGAACGAACACTCGAGACTCCAAGACCCAAATGCCAGACCTGAAACTATGACTCCCAGAAGAAAACAACGAGCAAAGATTCACGACAGCTGATTTGGCAACGATTTCCTGGCCGGGCCAAAGGCCAGGCAACACAGACGGAAAATAAACAGCTGGCTTCACAGAAGCTTCAAGCTGTGTGCATCCGAAGGTACTGTCAACAGAGCCCAAGGCAGCCACAGCGCGAGGACACCTCACAGCCAGTCCCTGGAGGGTGTGCACAAGGAGCAGAGCTCCCGAGTCCACAGCGAACAGGAAACCAACCCAACTCTAAATGGACACAGGACTTGAATAGAAATTTCTCCAGAGAAGAGATACAACGTCGGATACACACATGGAAATACGCTCCAGATCACATACGAGGAGGATGAAAGTCAGAACTACACCGAGATAGATGCTCACACCATTAGGATGGCTACTAGCGCGCGCGCACACACACACACACACACACACACACAGGAAGTAACAAGTGTTGGCAAGAACGTGAAGAAACTGGGACTCTGCACGCTGCTGGTGAGAATGTGAAGTGGTGCGAACGCTGGAAACAGGATGGCGCTTCCTCAGAGAGTTAACCATGGAATCACCGCCCGGCCAGCGGGTCCACTTGTGTGCACGCCCGGGAGAACTGCACACGGGGACCTGAGCGAACACGCGGTCCCCGTGCTCACAGCAGCCAAAGGGTAGAAGCAGCTCCCTGCCCATGAGCAGGTGAGGAGTAATCAGCACGCGGAGCCATGAGGATGTCATGAGTGCGAGGAGCCAACACAAGACCGATGCCGGGACTCACTCACAGGACGTCCTCGGGCAGAACCGTAGGAGCCGCAGCACGGTGCTTGCCAGGGGCTGGGGGAGGGACGCGGGCGTCACTGTGTGAAGGATACAGAGTTGGTGTCGCGAAGGCAGGCCTACAGCGGCGTGTGGCGTTCCTGGGAGCTAATGAGCTATTGTAACCATGGGAACCTGACCTTTCCCCACACCGGCGACTGTAAGCCTACTCTTGCCCACTCCTGTACTTAATACAAAATCAGAGCCGCGGCTCAGCAGGCACTGGCCCTGAAGGACATTTCTATTGGCCTCCCGGATCCTCTCAGGGACTTTCTATGTAGATCCCAGTGCGAGCCGATGGGGTCGTGCAGAGTTCAGTGAGAAGTTAACTGGGAAGAGAGGCCCTCAGGCTGCCGGGAACAGGTGCACGTCCCGCACAGCCCCCGGGGGTCCTCTCTCAGTTGAACACGGGGTGGCTGTTGGGAGGGAAGAATTGAAGGTTATCCCCCCGGCGAGAACGTGATGCACCGGCTCCCTGTTGTCTGCTAAGGCGGGTCTTGACGTTTGCCATAGTCACTGTCACTGGGGTGACATATGTGAACGGATGTCGAACCCGACCGGGACTCAGGCCCGAAAGAAGGAACCTAATCACCCCGCAGAGATGCGTACAGACGTGAGCTGGGAGAGGGGAGACGGGCCGGGTGGGCCGCCGTGGGCAGGGCAGGGCGTGGGCGCTGCGGGAGGAGACGCTGCGGCTGGAGGCCCTCTGAGGAGCACTCACTCGGGAGGTGCAGCCAGCTGGGGGGGCGGAGGGGGCAGGCTGCTCACAGGAGGAAGCTACTGGAAAACAGAAACAAACGAGGCTTTGTTTTAAGAAACCAAAAAAGTTGTAGAATAGTTTTTTACATGAAAAGATCACACAGTGACACAGAAAATGGATACAGAACAGTATGATACCGTGAGAAAGAGAGAGAGCAAGGAATAACCAAGAAAGAAGCCTGTGCCGGCCGGCGTGGCCCAGTGTCAACATAGGAACCAGGAGGTCACGGTTCGATTCCCAGTCAGAGCACAGGCCCGGGTTGCAGGCTCAATCCCCCGTGTGGGGCATGCAGGAGTCAGCCAATCCACGATTCTCTCTCATCATTGATGTTCCTCTCTCCACCCCCCACCCCCTGAAATCAATAAAAACACATTTTTATTGATTAAAGAAAAAAGAAGCCTGAGAAACCCACTAGTGGCTGCACAAGGATCACAGACAGAGTGTGTGTGTGTGTGTGTGTGTGTGTGGGCATGCGCACGCATACTCTAACCATTGAGCAAACCTTAGGGCAATAAGCATCTATAATAATAAAAGTGCAATATGCTAATTAGACTGGACGTCCTTCCGGACAAAGCCAAGGCTGCGAGGGCCGAGGCAGAGGCGGCCGCCACCACGGGGGGGTGGGGGGGGGGCAGCCCCTTGCATGAATTTTGTGCATCGGGCCTCTATCCTATATAATAAAAGGCTAATATGCAAACCAACCGAACAGCAGAACAACCAGTCACTATGACACGCACTGACCACCAAGGAGCAGATGCTCAATGCAGGAGCTGCCCCCTAGTGGTCACCGGGTTCAGGGCTGGCAGGCCCGCTCACCGTGGGTAGCAGGCCTAAGCCATCAGCCGGACATCCCCCGAGGGCTCTCGGACTGCCAGAGGGTGCGGGCCAGGCTGAGGGACCCCCTGAGTGCGTGCCTCTAGTCATTTTTTAAAGCAGGTAGAATTCTGTAACTGCTCATTTTGAGATAACGTACTAAACACTAAAGTGGAATGAACTGAAGATCAAATCTAGTTTGTAAAAAGTGATAAGAAATCACTGTATTTTAATTTCAAAATATTTAGATGATTAAAAAATACCCTGGAGTTGGAGAATAGCACAAATATGACGATTACAACTGCCACATCTCTGTGAACTGATTGCTTCAGTCTCGCTGGCTTCTAACTGAAACTAACATGTTTAAAACAGAAGAAGTTCAACCAAAGTCTAACCTGCAAAGGGCTTTATCAGTCACTGTAGCTTCAAACTGAAGAGCTGGGGCTGTGTGTGCAACGTAACTACTGGGAAATCAGATCCTCACTCACACGCATGACTGCGATTTTAAAATAATTTATAACTGGCAGTTAATATGAAATACTATTCTCTCTGATTATGTGGAATTGCACTGAATCTCACTAGACTTCCAATTCAGAACAAGTGGTTAGCATAAGGCCTTCAATAATGTGTTTATGCATCTAGAAAATGCTAAGGAGCAAATAAACAGTGGTTTCTGAAGGTTTTGGATTATGAATCCACAACAACAATTTGAGTACATCACCAATATATGCATATTTACATACAAATTATAGTGTTCGCTTTGGCAGCACATATGTATATAAGTTATACACACATACTACTGTGATATTACATATGTTCATTACTATACAGTAAAAATTCAGTAAGGCTGCTATAAACATGAAGATCGTTTATAATTTTGTTCCTGAGGCCCATGTGCACTCTTGGTGCTCGAACACACACGCACACGCACTGACACGCCCGCTTTGGACTCCACTGCAAAGCGTGTGCGTGGCCTGGCGACACCACCAGCGTCCTCAGGGGTGCCCACCACTCAAGCGGGAGCTGTCAAAGGCAGTGGCCACACTGCTGTCCGCGGCCGGCTCAGTTCCACCACCTCCGACTGTCTGTGGCGCTGCCTCCCTCCCTGCGCCTCAGCACCTGCTGCTGCCTCTCACCTGCCCGCGGCCAACAAAGGAGACCCCGAAGCCAGCGGGTGCCAAGAGCATAAGCATCGACTCTGCTGTCAGACAGCCTGGATCTACCCTCTCACTCCAGGGCCCGCCAAACATGCCTCTGCCACGCGTGGGGAAAGAGGGCGGGAACAGGGCCATCCCACCTGGCGGGGCGGTGGGGATGAGCTTTCATTAGAGCACCGAGCACAGGACGACACAGCGCAAGTGCTCACTAAAGCGTTTACCCAGCCCTGGCCGGTGTGGCTCAGTGGATAGAGCGCGGCCTGCTGCCGGAAGGGTCCCGGGCTCAATTCCGGTCAAGGGCACAGGCCCGGGTTGCCGGCTCCATCCCCAGTGGGGGGCGTGCAGGAGGCAGCCGGTCCATGATTCTCTCTCATCACTGATGTTTCTCTCTCTCTCTCCCCCTCTCCCTTCCTCTCTGAAATCAATAAAAACGTATTCTTTAAAGAACATTCTCTTTAAGAAAAACTCTGCCCAGAATTATTATTTCAGGAGCAAAAGGAGCCAAACCCAGGAAGGAAGCGGGTCAGAGTGGACTCGCTCGGGGGGAGGCCCGCAGGTCTGGCTTGAAGGCCGGACCTCGGCTCACAAGCGGGTGACTCTGGGAACCCCCTTCTCTGCGGGCAGCTTCCCACCGGTTCAACGGGTGACGACACACCCGGTGCGTGAAGGACCTGCGGGGCCAGCAGCGCCGGGGGCAGCGGCGGTGCACACTCCGCGTCCCGTGGGGGCCCTGGGCCCTGGGCCCGGGCGGCCGGACACCAGGAGAGCAGCCCCCCGAGTCTGGGCGTTAGGAAGAGGAAACGCGTGGGTGCCGAGCCCACAGGTGCAGCGTTTCCCAACCGTTCGCTCACCTATGACCTCGGGCAGCCGACAACCTTGCCGCCCACTCCGGCCGTGAGCGAGGGGACCGTCCCCGCCTCCTGCAGCAGCGGATGCCCGTCGGCGGGGCGGGGCGGGGCGGGACGGAGAGGGGCTCCGAGGCCCGACAAGGAGCGCGGAGACCCCCCTGCGCGCGTCCTGTCCCCGCCGCCCGTGGGGAGGCTCCGGCTGCAGGTGCGCGGCGCCCACGCGCGTTCACACGCGGGGACAGGAGCCGGCAGCTCCGCGCCGCGGGCCTCGGCCCCCGCCCCCCGCCCGAGCATCACCCGCCTCGGGGCTCAGGGTCACCGCCGAGGGGGGCACAGGGGCCGGGCGCCCCGCCCCTCAGACCGGCTCCCGCAGCCCCTCCGGCCGCGAGCCGGGCTGGGGTTTGGACCGAACAGAAAAGCGGCGCCGAGCAAACCCCCGAGCAGCTTCGCGGGGCCTCGCGGCTCCGCTTCCGCAAGAGGCGGCAGCGGCCGGCGCGCAGGGTCCCGAGCTCGCAGCTTCCGGGGATCGTGGGCCCCAGGGCGCGACCCCCCGACCCGGCCGCGGTCACGGGGGCCGGCGCGTGGGTGGGAGCGCGCGGCCCGCGGGGCGGGCGGGGCCGGGGGAGGGGACACGGCGACCCGGCCCCCGACCCGGCCGCGGTCTCCCCGCCCGGGCGGCACGGCTGCTGACAGCGCCCACGCCCGCGCCCGCGGCGGCCCATCCCGGAACCACCGGCCGCGCGGGGAGGCCGAGCCGGGCCCGCGACCGGGCGCCGTGGGGACCGCGCGGTGGTACCTGTGGCGGCGGCGGCGAGGGCGGCGGCGGCGAGGGCAGCGGCGGCGAGAGCGGCGGCGGCGTGCGCGCTCCTGGCCCGCGGTTCGGTGCGTGGAGCCCGCCCCTCTCCCTCGGCCGCCGGGCGCCGCGCAGCTCCCGCCCCTTCACCTCTCACCTCCCACCTTTCCCCTCCCGCCCCGCCCCGCCCGCCCCGCCCGCCGCCCTCCGCACGTGGCCGGCGCGCGCATGCGCAGTCGCGCCCGCCGCAGCTTGCGCGCGCCCCCTGGCGGACGCCGGCGCCCCGTGCGGAGGGGCGGGGCGGGGCTGTGGGCGGCCTGGAACCGAAGCCTGGAAAGCTCCCCGGTGAACAGGCGCAGAGATGCGGGTAGCGAAGGCGGTTCCCACACATACTCAGGGCCGCGCGTCCTGCTGCTCCGCCCTCCAGGCGTTAAGGGACGGTCCTCTCGGGTCTCCCCGCCGCCAGCCTGCGGTAATGCGGGCAACTCAGGGCCCGGTGCACAGGCTCTGCACCAGTGGGACCCCTCGGCCCAGCCTGCGGGGATCGGGTGAAGCCGGCTCTCCGACATCCCCCAAGGATTGCGAAAGTGCGGTTCTCAGGTGACGCACCCCAGGTTCCGGCTCCCTCCTCTCTGGTTCCAGGTGCGTCACCCAAGAACTGCAGATGCCAAGTCACTACAGCTCAGCAGCTCCTACGTTGAGCATCTGCCCCTTGGTGGTCAGTGTGTGTCATAGTGACCAGTCATTCCCAGTCGTTCTGCTGTTAGGGTCAATTTGCATATTACCCTTTTATTATATAGGGGTGCCTGGCCAGCCTGGGTGAGGGTCTGATGGCTGTTTGCAGGCTGGCCACAACCCCCAGCCACCCAAGCTCCCAGTGGAGGCTGGCTGGAAGCAGGTATCTGGGATATATTTAGCTTCTATAATTGAAACTTTGTTGCCTTTAGCAGAGGCCACAGCAGGCCAGGGCAGGCGGGAAGCTTGGCTTCCTCCATCACCCAGGCAACCAAGCCTCCTGCTTGCTCCAGCTCCGTGGCTACCGGCTGCTATCTTGCTTGGGCTAATTTGCATATAGTCGCTCTGATTGGCTGGTGGGCATGGCTTAGGGCAAAGCAAAGGTACAATTAGCATCTTTGTCTTTTATTAGTGTAGATTAGCAAAGCTCAACCGTACTTCAAATTGCTTACCATGGAATAACTCAAAAAATTAAATGAAATGGAGCTTAGAGTTTGTTAAGAAGTGCCTGGCTGGTGTGGCTCAGTGGTTGAGGATCAACCCAGGAGATCACAGCAGGGTGCACGTGATCTTGCAGGCTTGATCCCCAGTGGGAGGCGTGCAGGAGGCAGCCGATCCATGATTCTCCCATTATTGATGTTTCTATCCCTCTCCCTCTCTCTGATATCAATAAAAACATATTTAGCCCTGGCTGGTTTTGGCTCAGTGGATAAAGCATCGGCCTGTGGACCAAAGGGTCCCAGGTTCGATTCCAGTCAAGGGCACATGCCTGGGTTGCGAGCTTGGTCCAACATGCAAGAGGCAGCCAATCGATTCCCTTTCATCATTGGTGTTTCTATCTCTCTCTTCCTCTCCCTTCCTCTCAAAATAAATTTTAAAAAACATATTTAAAAAAGAAGTCATAATTTCCCATACTTAAGCTTCTACACTGGGCCAGTCCTCATGAAAATCTTGAAAAACGGGCTGGGTCTATTTCACAAATAAGGAAAATTTCTTTGAGAGGGGAGAGAGGTGACTCTAATAACTGACGTGGTGGCCACAGCCTGGACGCAGGACTCTGGGTTCCAACCCACGGCCAGGCACCTCGGCCGTCGGGACAGAGAAGGGTGTTTCATGGCGATTCGGGTCCGTCTCTGCAGTCACTTGCACCAGTGACCATGCTCACCACGAGTTAAGCACTAGTGGCAGCAGCTGGCGGCGGATCACGTGGACAGGGGTGCTTCCGGCCAGACTCCTCGGCTCTGCATCCTGGTTCTAGCGGCAGCAGCTGCTCGTGGCCCGAAAATACTGGACCTCAGGGAACCGCACCTGAGGAGTCCGGTCTCAGGATGCAGCCAACACTGACCTCTGCGACTTTTGGAAACAAATTAAGATCCAGGTGGACAGAGGTAAAATGCCTCGATTCCAAAACACAGTAGCCATTCTTTTTTAAGATATATTCTTAATGATATATTCTTAATCATTGATCGGCTGCCTCCTGCATGCCCCCTACTGGGGATGGAGCCCACAACCAGGGCACGTGCCCTTGACCGGAATTGAGCCCAGGACCCTTCAGTCTGCAGGCCCACGCTCTATCCACTGAGCCACACGGGCCAGGGATCTGGGTAAACGCTTTAGGGAGCACTTGTGTTGTGTAGGTCTTGTGCTCGGTGCTCTAATAAAAACTCATCTCCACCATCACCGCCAGGTGGGATGGCCCTGTTCCTGCCCCCCTCTCGGCTTCCTTGAGGTTCTGGCACTTTCCTGTGGGCGTGCTGGCTGAGTTTGAGAGACATTTGATGGACCCTGGTCGCCTGGGTGAGGGGTAGATCCGGGTTTGTCTATCCACCGAGCCACACCTGCGAGGGCCCATGGCCCATCGGTTTTGTAGCCACTTTGGGAGCATGAAGTGATTGTTATCCAGTTTCTTCCATTGACCCTCTGCTCCTTGAAGTATACGCTTCCTTCTTTCCAAACCTACAGGACTGTCTGATTTGTAGCTGTTACTGAATTCTAGCTGAATTGTGTGGTAATTAGCAACATTCTCTGTTAAGGAACATCCCAGATGGCTAGTTATGTTAGGTATCTTTTTTTTCTTTACGTATTTTTATTGATTTCAGAGAGGTGGAGGGAGAGAGAGAAACATCAATGATGAGAGAGAATCATGGATCGGCTGCCTCCCGCTCGCCCCACACTGGGGATGGAGCTGCAACCCACGCACGTGCCCTTAACCAGAATCAAACCCAGGACCCTTCAGTCCCAAGGCCAACACTTATCCACTGAGCCACGCCAGCCAGGGCTATGTTAGTATTTTATGTTTATGTGCATGTTGGTGTGGGGAGCTGATATAGGGTTAAGCCTCAGACTGACCTGTGGGCAAAGTCATAAACAATCCCCAGCTTAGAGGGCACAGTCCTCTTAGCATAATTAGGCTTGACCTTATGACACTCCCTAGATCTTACTCGGGAAGCTAATGGGCTGAGGGAAGTGCAACAAGAACAAAAACAAGTGAAACTTACAAGAGCAGTGTAAACAAGTGAAACTTAAAAGAACTGTGTAACTATGGAAACCACTATCTTGTTTACCACTCATTATAAAATAAAGGCTCATCTTGCCTTGGGATCTTTCTCTGTGGCCTCAGCCAGGCACAGGGAAGATCCACGGAGACTAAGGAAAGCTAGAGAGTTCTGAACGCTGTCTCTGTGTAAAACATTCTTCGCCGACTCCGTCCTCACCTTTGGGAACCCCTGGACCCCAGCATTTGGCGCCCAAACAGGGACTTTTCTGCTTTGATGTCTATGCCAATCTTTTGCTCACTTTTTAACTGGTTGTCTTATTAAATTGTGAGAGTTCTTTATATATTCTGGACACAAGTCTCTTATTGTATATATGATTTATAAATACTTTTTCAGGAAAATAAATAGAAAAGATAAATATTTGAAAAATAACTAGTACTAAAACTGATAATAAAGAAAACCATAAAGACCAGTAACAAAGACAAAATTCCAAAAAGTTGCCTGACCTTGACCAATGCAAGTCCTAACTTGGAATAAAAAGCACTAAGACTTTTAGAGCATATGAAAGGCAGCGAGTTCCTCAACACTGCTTATGTGGCAAGTATTATTTTCATGTTCAAACCTGACTGGACGAATACAGAGAAAAATAATTAGAGGTCATCTTTGCTCACAACTACAGATGGTATACTACCATAATAAATAAGTCCATCTCAAACATAAATATTAATTTTAAAATCTTTGGCCTAACAAACAGCAGTTTATAGAAAATAGAACAAATACTAGTAAGACAAGACTGCAGGTGGGATTCAAGGGTCATACACCCGAGAGCTGTCACCACAGCCAGCACACCCACAGGAAAAGTGCCAGAACCTCGAGGAAGCCGAGAAAGTCCACGGGGTTCCATGATTACTGGTCGAGCCCTTAAAGAGGCGTGGCTCAGTGGTTGAGCGTTGACCTAGAACCAAGAGCACATGTCCAGTTTGTGGGATTGGTCTCCAGTGTGGGGCGTGCAAGAGGCAGCCAATCAGTGATTCTCTCTCATCATTGATGTTTCTATCTCTCTCTCTCTCTCTCCTTCTCCCTTCCTCTCTGAAATCAATAAAATATATTTAAAAAAGGGGGGGGGGGGGAGAATAGGAGTGGAAGAGGAACATTTCTTTCTCCTTTCCTTCTTCAAGATTATTTTTTAAACTGACTTGATAATATATTTTAAAATTAAGTATTATACGAAAATGCTTCCTATTCCATTAAAAACAGAAACTGGACAGCAAATGCCTACACACCACTCTCATTTCAAAAATTGCAAAGTGCTGACTAAAGTTATCCAAGGGAGGAATAAGCAAGGTGTGTACCATTATTTGCAGATGTTAACGATACCTAAAAAAAGGGAAATATCTAACAAATTCAAGAGTCTCAATCTGAAAATCATTAGAAGAGTTTAGAAATTTTTTTAAAAAGCCAACTGCATTACTATGTCTAAAACATCATTTTAAAAAAATCAATAACATCAGGTAAGTCCTTTTCCAATAACTAAAAAACATTTGAGAGGGTATTAAATCAATTTCTGCATTAGTTTTAATAAAATTATACAACCAGGGGACAGGGGTGGGCTAGAGGACATTAATGGGGGGGGGGGGGAGAGGGGACATATGTAATACTTGCAACAATAAAGATTTAAAAATCTAATAATAAAAAAATATACAACCACAGTTTTAAAAAATGAGGAAAAGTCTCTGAAAAACACTTTATAGAACTTGACAAAGTGCTGGTGAAAGTCATTGGTCATTGATAAGTGGGCACAATAACCCCCTTTTTTTTTTTTTTTAATAACCCTTTTTTAAAAAATATTTTTTTAGCCCTGACCGGTTTGGCTCAGTGGATAGAGTGTCGGCCTGCGGACTCAAGGGTCCCAGGTTCGATTCCGGTCAAGGGCATGTACCTTGGTTGCAGGAGGCAGCTGATCGATGTTTCTCTCTCATCGATGTTTCTAACTCTCTATCCCTCTCCCTTCCACTCTGTAAAAAATCAATAATATATATATTTAATTTAATTTTTTTTTATTGATTTCAGATGGGAGAGGGAGAGGGAGACTGAGATAGAAAAATCAATGATGAGAATCATTGATTGGCTGCCTCCTGCATGCCCCCTACTGGGGATCGAGCCCACAACCTGGGCGTGTGCCCTTGGCTGGAATCAAACCGGGACCCTTCAGTCCACAGGCCGATGCTCTATCCACTGAGCCAAACCGGCCAGGGCGGGCACAATACCCTTTCAAAAAAGATTCTTGAGGCCCTGGCCAGGTAGTTCAGTTGGTCAGAACGTTGTTCCGATATACAAAGGTTGTGAGTTCGATCCCCAGTCAGGGCACAAACAAGAATCAACCAATACACAGAGAAGTGGAACAAGCAGCCGATGTTTCTCTCTAAAATCGATATAAAAAACTGAAGACTCCTGAGAGCACAGATACACTAACCTTTCAGCAGCTAGATAGGTGAACGGTACAGAGGCTCAATGTCAGAAACTTTACATGTAAATAAATCAGAGTACGTTCTCTTCAGTCAGTACTGCCGGGCTATTTCATGATCAGCACGGAGACAAAGCACAAGACCGTAACGAATCCTAAATGAGTCAAAAGCGAAGGAACACTTAGAAGTTATTTTAAGCTAAAAAGGAACAGCCCTTCCAGGCAGTGAAGAAGGAAAAGACATTTCTGAACCCTGAGGAGCTAAGATGCCCTCAGAGACAAAGCAGGAGCATTCCAAGGCCTCGCACCGGCACTGCTTCCAAACCACGCCTTCTCGCCCAAGCTCCGCTCCGGACGCTCACACGCCAGCGAGGGGACCACTGCTCTCTCCTGCCACGGCAGCCTGTGCGCTTCCTGCTACTCGAACTGGTTTCATGGCTCGTCGCCTGTCCTCTCTGCCTGTTCCCTGCTCCCCGCAGCACCTCCGCGTTCTCCACAGAACCAGGGGGAGCCAGGGGGAGCCAAGCTGAACGGGTGGGAGCCCTCCCCTTCCCAGGAGGGTGGGTCAGCCAGTGTGGCCTCCTCGGGCCTCACGCCTCCTAAGCTGCTGCTTCGCTGGGCTTAGGGAAAGGGCCTTTGCAAGACAAAGGTGGAAACTGTGAGATGCCCGTGGAGCCAGATGTGGGGCGCCTGGGGCGCCCTCTATGGCAGCCAGGACAACCCCTTCTGTCCCCGAGGGTGCCCACACCGGACTGTCCCTGCCGGCGCTCAGACCCACCCTGGCTCCAAGGCACAGCGGAAACGGCCGGGCTGACGTGTAAGGACCCCGTCACCCAGCTGTCTCAGCAGAGGCAGGGTGCGGGTTCCTGACGTGTTTTCTGAACGTGGGACAAGGGCACACGCCACAGTCCACTCATCCCTGGGCGCAGTCCAGCTGGGAACACGGCTGCAAAGGCGGAGATGCTTCACCCTCCGTGAGGAAACCGCCGGGGGCTCCGTCTGCCCCTCGGGTCACAGAACCGCAGGAGACAGTCCTTTGGCGAAAAAGGACACGCTCTTGTCCTGGATCTTGTACTGGAAAGTGAGGCTCCGACCCCGCTGGGCGGGCGGCGACGGCGTCCTCCACAGGACCCTCAGCTGCGCGACAGGAGAGAGTGAGAGGCCCTGCCCAGCACCTGCCCCTCCGTGCCCTCCCGGCTCCTCTGTGCCCTCGGGCCTCAGATCACTGGCACGTGTGCCATGCAGGTTTGGGCCCGACTCCACAGCCAGGCTGTTCTGCTACCAGCGGAGAGTCAAGGAGCCTCCATGACGACAGTGACATCCACGCCCCACGGAGAGGAACAGTCACCAGGGAACCACCGCGCAGTGTCTGTGGGGCCCTCCTCCTGCTTCCCTCCTCGGTCAGCACCTGCTGCCGCACTAACTTAGAACGCGCTCCACTCGGGCCCGGAGGCTCCGCTCGTCTGGGTGACGTCTCGGCTGCGAGTCCTGAGCCTTCAGAGCCAGGCCCCAGCGCCCGGCAGAACCTCTCACGCCGGCCGCGAGCACCGCCGCTCAGCATGGCTGTGCCGCTTTAGACCCCACACTCGCCTCTCAGTGCCCCTGGGCAGGAGTGGCCACAGGAAGTCAGCCTGGGGTGGGGCTGGGTGAAGCCTCAGAAGGCGGAGAAGCATGGCAGCCGGGGATGAGCCTGGCCGCCCTCCGCCTGAGCGTCCCCCCCCCCCCCCCGGGGCGGCCACCCAGCCTCAGGGAAAGCCGCCCGGGTCCCGATTTTAAAAGAACACTCTCCCACGTGAGAGCGACTCAGGCACAGACGCCAGCAGCCCCTCACCCAGCAGGATGCTGCCCACCTGCCCGTGCACGTCCCTGCAGAAGCCGGTGGCCAGGCCTTCAGCCCGCAGGACCAGGTGGCTCTGGTGACTGAGGCCATTCAGCAGGACGCCGCTCTCCTCGTCCTCGGCGTCCCCACTGTCGTGCACAAGGGCCACTATGTTTCCCTGCAACAGACACAGACGGAAGCCTCTCCTGACGGAAGGGACCCCAGGATCGGGCCGCACACCCTCTCCCCGTCAGCGGCCGCCTCGACCAGCCCCTTTGTGGGAGGGCCCTGCCTGAGCTCCCGTCACCCACTGGACATCCCATCAACAGCACCTCCAGCCTGTGCTTCCAGCTCGTCACCTGAAGCCACACGGCCTGCGGACTGGAGGTCCCAGGTTCCATGTCAAGGGCATGCACCTGGGGGGGGGCGGGCGCGGGCCCTGGTGCGGGCGCGTGCAGGAGGCAACCAATCGATGTGTCTCTCTCACATCGATGTTTCTGTCGCTCCCTCTCCCTTCCACTCTCCCTAAAAACCAATGGAAAAATATCCTCAGGTGAGGATTAACCAAAAATAAAATCAAATCTCTAGTATGGTAAAGTCTCTATTTTTGCCTAATAACTTGACAATAAAGGTGACAGCCTACTTGTGCTGCACCTCACGATTTTTAAAGCAATTTATACCCATTATCTCAACTGATCTTTAAACACACCCAGAGGGACAGTGACCTGCCCAGGACACACAGGGCTGGCACCTCGCAGCACCACACGGCTCGCCATCCCTTTAGCACTGGCAGCTACGGGGAGCAGAGAGCCCGAAAGACTTCTGGGCCTGCCAGAGGAAAGCCCAACCCCAAGCCATGAGTCAACAGATCACCGCGAGCCGGCGAGGGCTGGGCCTGCCCGGCCCGTGTACCTGCAGCCGGCAGCACACGCAGGCCCTGCAGTAGTGGACGAAGTCCAGCACGGCCACCGCCCCCACGCCCAGGCTCAGCAGCACACTGAGGTCGTCCACCAGCAGCACCGGGCGCTTCCAGGCAGCCTCCCTCTGATCCACGGGCTCCAGGGCCTCCCGCACGAACTCATACAGCGGCTGCAGGCTGGCGGCCTTGGCCTCCCTGGACACGGGGCAGAAGTCAGCAGAGCTCACTCTCCACAGCGTGCGTCTCGGACTGAGCGGCATCACAGGGAGGGGCTGGGGAGGCAGAGAGCTGATCCCAGTCCTTTGCCCCAGGAGTCAGGTGGTCGGCGAGAAAAGGCCTGTGCGTGCAGTGAGTTGTGCTTCTACACAAATGCTCCTCGAGGCCCCCTGGGCACCAGGCACTGGGCTACAAACTGCAGACACAAAAGCCAACAGCCGCAGGCCCACAGAGGCAGCACGCGCCTGACCCGAGGTAGGGCCCTGCAGGGTCCCTGTGGCTGGGCAGGCGGGAGCAGCCCTCCCAGCCGGTCCTAATTGGGCGTAAAAAGCTAAACAGCAACTCAGGGTCCTGGTGTGAGGGGCTCTGGTCTCGGGGCGGCTGGTGTGTAACATGCGACCTGTTCCTGGAGGAGCTGGCCCATCTCCCCGTGACTCCCCGTGACTCCCTCGGCAGCCATTTCCCAGAAACAGAGCCGGTCACCAGATTCCCGCAGACAACGCTCCCCACAGCTTTGGGGACAGCCGCCCGCCCACCCTCTGGCCAGGGTCAGAGCAAGGGCTTCCAGTAATGCCGCCACAGCAGGGGCGTGTCTGACCCGAAGCCGCACCGCCCTCCGCACCGAGGGGGAGGCAACAGCTGCGCTGGGCTGGCTCCAGCAGCTGTGCCCTGGGCTGGGCTGCAGGCGGACTGACCTGAGGAACTGCAGGGGGTGTGCCTCGCCCTCGGCCCGGAAGAAGACGTCCACCGCTGACCTGAGACCCTCGAGGAAGACCAGCTGCCCGCGCTCCCGTGCCGTGGTCAGGCTGACACCCTGAGCACAACCAAGAGAAGAGTGAGCCACGGCACCTCGCGGGGGAACCCCAGGGCTCTCGCCTCCAGCTCTCAGGAGGGCACAGCCCCACCCAAACTCTGCAGATGTGCACCTGTCCACCCTCCCTGGGGGCGTGTCTCCTTTCCCCTGGGCGTTCCCACCCCCAATTCCCACTGTTTTCAGAGATGCACTTACATTGATTGTCACTTTATATTAAAAAAGTGCATCTTTTGCTTTTACATTTATTTTATGATTACCCAAGACAGATTCTAATTTACAACAGTAATATAGATTCCTTTTTAAATGCATGTATTTATAAAATTAAGCACATTTAAAAGCATTAAGTAAATAATAACAGTAAGAGGGTGGGAGAATGACAGTCTCTGTAGCAACTACTCAACTCTGCTATTGTAGAACGAAAGCAACCATAGACAATTCATCAGCAAATGGGTGTGGCTATGTTCTAATAAAACTTTATTTACAAAACACCGGGGCACAGGCAGGAGTTTGTCAACCCTTGCTCTAATGAGAACTCCTTAAATAGGATTCTTTATGAACCACCCAAGTAAGAACCTCAAGACACTGATTAAGATGCAGATCCCTGAGCCCCACCCCAGACCTCCAGAACCAGAAGTCTGGGGGGCAGAGCCCAAGAGTCAGCATTTCAGCAAGCGCCCAGGATGGTGGCACCTCCCTCTCTGTGCAGGGACGGGGACAGCCCTGGGCCAGGTCTCCATGGCCCGTTCACCCGCTAGCTCGCCACTCTGCGCCACCAGCAGCTCCAGCAGCGCCAGCAGCGCCCTGGCCGCCACCTGTGCTCTTGCTCACGGCCATTCTGCTCGTGTAAGTGCAGTCACACACCAAGAGGGTGTGAGGTTCGGGTACGGCCGCTCACCGAGGCTGTGCACACCCAGCACGTGCAGACCACCCTGCCGTGTGGACGGTGAGGCCACGGGCATCGGAAAAGCAGCCCGTCTGGACTGAGACACAGCTCTCTCATCCAGAAAGCCCGACGCCGCGGCCAGAGGGGGACGTGCCTGACCCGGAACGCAGCGTGTTCCTGACCCGACTGCTCAGAGTGAGAAAGAGCCACCTCCTCGCACCCTCCCACCGGCCTCCCTGCATCAGGGAGGAGCGTGACCTGGCCCTTCAGAGATCGCTGCCGATGGGTGACCGGTTCTCTCCGTGAGGCCGGCCTATCAAAACAAAACACACGCCTCACTAGGCCCTGAGCAGCCTCTGGGCCCTCACGTGCCACCTGCCTTTATCTGAGGAGATGAGGTGCAGGCGACCAAGTGCCTGTCCCCACATCTGGGCCTAAGCCCTAGACTGCGGGAGAGACAGTGGAGCCACTCAACTTGGGGCAGACAAGCTGTGACGGCCCAGCAGGGCCCAGAGGAAAGCCCACATGGAGAGGGAAAACCAGGACTGGCCCAGAACCAGTAGAGACGGGTTTGGTTAACGAGCAAAGATCCGGGTCCATAAACTCTAAATTAACAAAACATGAGATGCTGTTTAACCCCAGATAAAGGGTTTAGGGGCCCACGAGTTCCTTAGTCTAGTGGTCGGCAAACTGCGGCTCTCGAGCCACATGCAGCTCTTTGGCCCCTTGAGCGTGGCCACAAAGTTTCAATCGCACTGTGCGTGCGCGCCCGCACGTGGTTATTTTGTGGAAGAGCCACACGCAAGGGGCCGCAGTTTGCGGACCACGGCCCTAGTCCCTCTCTTGCTAAGTTCTCCACCGCCTCAGAGCACTCACACGTGTGTGGCACGCACACACTCACTCAGGGACCTCACCGCCGAGTCTGAAATACTCACCAGCTTCTGTCCCACGATGTTGTAGTGACTGAAGGACTGAACGAGGGCCACGAAGCACACCTTACAATGAGCTGGGAGACAAAACAGACGTATCGTAACAATGTCTCTGCACAGTCACTCTCCTGCCCCCCCACCTCTGGAAACTGAAGCACTAAGGCAGGTCTTAGAGACTCTGGGGTCAAATTTGATTCTAAGACGCGATTTTTAAAATACTTAGTTGATTCTGAGATGTACTTCTGTTAGTATTACTGTGTACCTTATTTTGCTCTAGTGCTGTGGTCGGCAAACCGCGGCTCATGAGCCAAATGCGGCTCTTTGGCCCCTTGAGTGTGGCTCTTCCACAAAATACCACGTGTGGGCACGCACGTAGTGCGATTGAAACTTCGTGCCCCCTGCGCAGAAGTCGCTATTTTGTGGAAGAGCCGGTATTTTGTGGAAGAGCCACACTCAAGGGGTCAAAGAGCCGTATGTGGCTCGCGAGCTGTGGTTTGCCAAGCCGCAGTTTGCCGACCACTGCTCTAGTGTAAATAAATTGTGGCCTTTAAGAAATTATATTTTTCTGTTTGTCAGTGTACAGGAGTACAATTAACTTTTTTTTCTTTATTAAGGTGTTACATATGTCCTTACCCCCCATCGCCCCTACAATTAACTTTGAAAACTGGTCCTATATCCGAGACGATATAAAGGAAACGCAAAGAAGCTCTAGCTGCCTCACTGAACGTAGTTAATTCTAATGAACAGCCACCTGGCCACCCAGACACCGAAGCCCCGACTAGTCCCATTTCTTCCTGAAACAGGCTTTTCTAAGCACGTTTGGCCTCAGGTTTCCTTCTCAGTCGCCTCAATGGGTCCCATACCTTTGAGGTAGAAGGAGAGAAAGTGGTGCACAAGGAAACTGCCATCGGTCTCGGCATCACAGAGTAGAGTCAGTTTCCCCTAAAAATTAAGAGGAACACGAAAAGGTGATCCAGATCCCCGGAAAGAGGGCGGTTGGCTGTGTAATCTGAAGAGTATGTGTGTACGTGTGTATGCACAATACACATGCACTAGGATTATCAGAGAGTAAGTAAAAATTGTGGGAAAAACAACAATTAAAGTGATCAGTATAAAGTCACTCATTAAGGGCAAGCATATCTTGGCTTCCATTTTCCCCGAAGCAAAACAGAGAATAAAATCCCTCCTCTTCCTCACTCCTCACCTAGTAACTCAGGGACTAGTGTTGGGGGAATGAGATACTGGACAAAGGAAGCGTCTACCATCAGAATCCAACAAAAATCAGAGTATGCCAACACTGGAAGGGACCTTCAAAAAACCGTCTGCTCCAGCTTCCTCCCATTTCTAATTCTGCGGCCGAGTCCGCTAGAGGGTGTGGAGGTGGGAGGGAGGGAAGGCGTGGTTGTTGACAGACCTCAGTGACCAATGGCCCTGGACGCTGCTTCAGGCAGAGCTCTGGCCAGGAGCCCTGGAAAGGCCTCTCAGGATGGTTGTCTCTGCAATGCCTGGCGGCCCTGACCCAGCACCTCGAGTTCCTTGTCAGCAAAAGGGAAGGTCAAGATCAAGTGGGATTAGACACTTCTGTGCTGTTGTGACTTTTTTCACTTATGAAACATGAAAGATGCCCCGGCTGGTTTGGCTGAGTACTAGTAGATAGAGCGTTGGCCTGCTTGGCCTGCAGACTGAAGGGTCCCGGGTTCGATTCCGGTCAAAGGCACCACGCACCTCGGTTGCAGGCTGGATTCCTGGCTCCAGTTGGGGCATGTGGGGGAGACAACCAATCGATGTGTCTCTCTCGTATTGACGTTTCTCTCTCTCTCTCTCCCCCTCCCTCCCACTCTCTCTAAAACTCAATGGAAAAAGATCCTCGGGTAAGGATTAACAATTAATTAATTAATTAAAAAATGTGTTTCTTAAAAACAAAACAAACATGAAAGATCACACTATAGCTCCTGAGGGTGACCCCCAGGGCTGTCATCCCACTGGGAACTCCATTCCCCAGCTGGGCCCTGGGCTGAACACTCGGGGGTGCAGGACCATTGACAAGGGAACCAGCGCCACCTGCAGGCGTGGGCAGACGAGAGCTGCCGGGCAACCAGGAAATCCACACGGACCTACCGAAGGCTGATTTGCCCGGCACTATGGGGTCATGGAGGCGTCTTGGCTGCCCGGGGGAGCTTGACATTTCGTTACGAAGGCAAAGGTTATGAGATGAGCCGGGGATGCTCCTGGGAGAGGTAACCCCCCTGGGCTAAAAGGTGAAACATGTCGAGGTGCCCCAGAAGGCGGGGAGTGGGAAACGGTGCGAGGTTGTGGTGCCCGAGGTGGCCTGGTACAGCCCCGCGCTGGCTGAGAGCAGCGGGGAAGCGCGCTTCTAGGCGCCAGGAGAGGGAGCAGCAGCGATCGCCGCGACCTGCGGGGGCTCCCGGGCCAGGACACTCAGGACGGGGAAGGGGCTGGGCCGCTGTGAAGGTGGAGAACCAACTCTCCTCTCCTCTCCGGCAGCCTCCCCCGGGCGCCGGGACCCCCACCGGGTGACACGCCGAGGGCTCCCGGGACACGTTTGTGAACCTAAGTCCGTCCATACGTCGAACATGCGTCCCAGATCGTTCACGGGCACCCACGGCCTTCGCGAAGCCGCGAGAAGGCCCAGAAACCCACGCCACGCGGGCCCCGAGGTCCAGCCCACGCCCGGCCGGCCCTCCCTGGACTACAACCCCCAAGCACGGTCGACCGGTGGGCAGCGCGTCCTGCCCGCGGGTCCGTGTGCCCTGCGCCCGGGACGCGTGCTTCCGCCCGGCTCCAGGGACCGCCCCGCCCCACCGCGCGGCGGGTTACCGGCTCCGCCCGGTCCGGGGAGGCATTGAGGAGGTCACTGAGCTCCGGGAACATCCCGAGCTCGCGGAGCAGCGTCCTGGACGGGGAAGTAAAACTGCCGCGGAGACCAGCAGGGACCGCAGCACACGCCACCCACACCCCCGGGCCAGGAGCACGCGCGACGCCGCCGGCGCCCACCGCAGCCAATCAGGAGGCGCCTGGACCTGGGCGCTTCCGGCGCACGCGTGATGACGCGAATCCGGCCGCTGTCCCGCCGCGCGCTCGGCCCGGCGGCTCCAGCGGCTGCAACAAGTTCGGTTCCTGCCCTGCGGGTCTGCGGCGTTGGAGCCCTCGCCGTGGCGCCCTCCAGGCCCCACGCAGTCGGCTCTCTTCTCCCCGCTAAGCCTCGCTCTCCGCGTCCGGGCGAGCTCGGACGGTGCTAGAAGCGCGGGCTGTGTGCTCCCTACAAAGCTCCATTCTAGCTCCTGCTCCTGTTTTCCGCTCACACAGGGACACTCTTATTTCTGAGCAGAGCGCCCGGCCGGCTGTCCCTGCAGCGCGTGGAGGAAAGAGCAGAGGCTCGGGCCCTGGAGGCTGCGTCCGAGTCCTGGCCACCGCCCAGCGTGTCCCCTGGAGGGACCTCTGAGCTGCTGTGTGCTCCTCTCTATCCATCTGTCACAGTGCCCATCTCCTGGGGGTTGGGATGCGCAGATGACGGCAACGTGGAGAAGACGGGAGGCACTGCTACGCTAATGGGAGCTGTCAGCGCCCGTGTTGGTGAGGGTGGTGGAGTCAGAACCCGTCCTTCGTTCTGAGCCACAAAGAGCAATGCGCACACGCGTTCACACCACACGCGCAGAGGCCTGAGCGCGTCTCTCGACCCAGAGCCGCTCGCACTTGCCCTGGCAGCACCCACGCCCCCCTCAGCCACAGGCCGGTTCACACTGGACCACACGGGGCTGATGTGGGAGCTGGCCGGGCTTCTCCGGCCGTTTTCTTTGGGCCAAACGACTGCCATCGCGTGACCTATTCCAGGTGGGAACCCTGCCCCACCCGCGGCGGCCTGGGAGGCCTTTTCATAGTCTGACCAGCCAGCGCGGGAGCTGGAAATCCCAGACCTTCCCGCCAGGCTGCCGGGCGGGTTTGGAGAAAGCCTCGCTGGCTCAGTGCCTGCAGCCCGGAGCGAGCGGGGCCCTCCCTCCTCCATCTCGGACCAGCTCAGCCACCGTCTGTCTGTCTCTCCCTATCTCACTCCATCTACCCGTCTTTTCTCTCTCTCTCTCTCTCTCTCTCTCTCTCTCTCTCTCTCTCTGTTTCTGTCTGTCCCTCTTTCTTTCCATCTCTGTCTCTTTGTGTGTCCAGCAACCCCATCTCTGGGTATCTCTACTCAAAAGGACCAAAAGCAGCCCTAACCGGTTTGGCTCAGTGGATAGAGCGCCGGCGGTGGACTGAAGAAGGGTCCTGGGTTCGAGTCCAGTCAAGGGCGTGGACCTTGGTTGCGGGCTCAATCCACAATATGGGGCGTGCAGGCAGCAGCTGATCGATGTCTCTCATCAATGTTTCTAACTCTGTCCCTCTCCCTTCCTCTCTGTAGAAATCAATAAAATACATTTTTTTTAAAAAAGACCGAAAGCAGAACCTCAGTTCCCTGCACACCTGTGTTCGCAGCAGCGCCGTGCAGGGCGGCCCTGACCCAAGTGGGAGGATGTGCTGGGCGGGCTCCGGCCCGGCTGGCGGCAGGGACGCTCCCTTCGGCAGGAACAGGAACCGGCCAGCAGAGGGCGGCCGCCTCCCAGGCAGGCCCTGGGCTGGGCGGAACCACACCTGGTTCCCCTTGGGCAGGGCCAGCGGGGGCCGAGCGAGGGCCAGGTGCACCCGGCTGCCCTGGGAGGCCTGTGCCGCCTGCCACTCCGCAGACGGGAGGTGCCCGCGTGAACAAGGGGGTCGGGCCTGGTGAAGATTGTTCCAATTTCAGATTCTGGCCCCAGAACGGGGAGAGCCCCTGCTCCCGCTGGGTTAGGCCGGTCTTAGTCATCAGAGCAGCAGCCCCAGGAATCAGACCCCTCCCTGCCCCTCCTTGGGGGGCTTTGACCGGGTTCTGGGAACAGCTGAGCCCTGTGCCCCGGCAGGGGGACCCCGAGACCTCTCACTGCGGGGCTCCCGGGGACACCCATCCCTGTGTCTGTGCCTGAGCCCTATCTCCCCCCAACCCCCCCGGGCTCGTGGGCAGTGACAGTGCAGTGGGCACAGCAGGCGGGCTGCTGAGTGGGAAGCGCAGGCCACGTGGCTCAGGGACTCCCCGTCCCTGCGGAGGCCCTCCCCAGCCCTGCCCTCACCCCCAGGCTTCCCCTCATGAGTCCAGCCTGGGCCCCGCTTCCTGGAGCATCTGGGTTGACAGGAGCCAGCAACTGGGTCGTGGTGCCATGTTCTTTTCTTTTTTTAATATATTTTTATTGATTTCAGAGTGGAAGGGAGAGAGAAAAATCCATGATGAGAGCGAATCATTGATCAGCTGCCTCCCGCACGCCCCCTGCCGGAGACCGAGCTCGCAACCCGGGCATGTGCCCTTGACCAGAATCGAACCCGGGACCCTTGAGTCCCCAGGCCGACGCTCTATACACTGAGACAAACTGGCTAGGGCGGTGCCCATGTTCTAGATGCCAAAACTGAAGCTCAGAGAGGGGAGCAAAGGCCCCTACCCCCAGCCCACCTCCCCCTCAACTGTGCCAGCTCACAGGCGGCTCCCCCAGCTGCCCCCTGGTTGCCATGGTGTCGGAGGGGGAGGAGGAGGGGGAGGAGGAGATCTGAGAGGCAATCCCAAAATACACACCAGCTGCTCCTCCCTCCTCACTCCCTGGCTCCAGCATCAAAGCCTCCTTTTGGGCAGGTAGGCGGGGCCTCTTCCTGGCCAGGCAGCTGAGAGCAAGGGAGGTCCAGGAGGCAGAGGGTCCAGGAGTGGGTTCTGGGGCCCCAACCTCACCCAGCAGATCTCCTGGACCTGGGCTCCACCGCCCTCCCACAGTTCCCCGACCAGGCGGGCTCTTTCCTGCCTCCCCGCCTTCGCACAGGCAGTTCCCTCCACCTGGAACGCCCTTCCTCATCCTTCAGGTCCCAGCTCGGCTGTAACTCCACTGGAGAACCTTCCCCAGTCCCTCGGGGCGCCCCCTGCGTCCTGCACCCGCCCCAGCCACAGCTGTTTTCTGGATGACGCTCTCAGGGGGCGGGAGGTCTAGGGGTGCGAGCTCTGCCTTTGCGCCCCAGCCCCTGGCACAGACAGGTGCTCAGTCAACCAGAAGGAAGGGAGGGAGGGAGGGAGGGAAAGAAACACCTCTCCTGGGATCCGAGCGGATCTGGACCCTGAGCACCTGGCACGGGGCTGGGCTCGGAGCAAAGCCCACTCCCTTCCGCCGCCTCCACCTGAGCCTGGGCTCCAGCACCTTCCGCCTCCTCCGATTAGGACCCGCTGGACATCCCACTCCCGTCCCCGCCCCCCGGGCTGGCCCATGTGGGGCTCAGCCTCCAGATGGCCTCATGCATTCCTACCCCTCACCCTGGGCCTCTGGGGTCCTCCTTCGGGACCCCAACACCCGCGGGTAGGAAGGCGCCTCCATCCAAGGCTGCAGCCTGCAGACCACCCGCCCTGACAGGCCGGCTCCCGCTGCGTCTCCCGCTGCTCCCTGACCCTCCACAGGGGCTGTGCCCTGGGGCCCCAGCCGGATGCAGGCACCCTGCGTCCTCACCTTTCACCTGGGAGCGCGAGACACCCCTGCGCCCCCCACCCCCTGCGCCCACTGTGCCCCCTGCGCCCTCCCCCTGCGCCCTCCAGCCCCCTCCCTGCCTCCGTGGCCTCGCTCCCAATGTGCTGCAGCTGCACCATGGCCTCCCTTGGCCTCCCTGCTGCCTCTGCCATCGGGGACAGGAGTTTTGTAGGAGCCCCGCGTGGGAGGGACCCACAGACCCCAAGCCCTTGGCAGCGGGCGCAGGTCCGGGTGGACCCAGCAGAGGGCAGTGGGCGCCAGCGGACCTGGTTCCCGGGGGTCAGGGGACAGCTGCGCTGCAGCCTGTGGGGGGCCTCTGCGCCCAGCTCCCGGCCCTCCTACTCCAGAGCCTGCCCCCTCGGGAATGCCCCCCACCCCCACCTCCCCCCAAGGCTCCTCCTGCCCAGAACGAAGGCTGGAGCCCTCTTGGGGCCTCAGACCTGCCCCCGCTCCCGCCCCCCCTCTCGCGAGCCCGCTGGGCTCCTTGTTGCTTCTTTTTTTTAAAAAAAATATATTTTATTGATTTTTTTACAGAGAAGAAGGGAGAGAGATAGAGAGTTAGAAACATCGATGAGAGAGAAACATCGATCAGCTGCTGGGGATGTGCCCGCAACCCAGGTACATGCCCCCGACCGGAATCGAACCTGGGACCTTTCAGTCCGCAGGCCGACGCTCTATCCACTGAGCCAAACCGGTTTCGGCTCCTTGTTGCTTCTTTTCTTTAATCCTCACCCGAGGACATTTTTCCATTGATTTTTAGAGAGAAACACATTGATCGCCTCCTGCAGGAGCCCGACTAGGGCCCGGGCCAGGAAGGAGCCTGTAACCGAGATACGTGCCCTTGACCAGAATCGAACCGGACCCTCCAGTCCGCAGGCTGGGGCTCTGTTTACTGAGCCAAAAGGGCCAGGCCCAAGGACCCCTTAAAACTGAGTCCCCGACATCACCCCTGAGCTAAGAGCCCTCCTGGGGCTCCCCCCACATCCTGAGAAACGCGGTCCTCGGTCCCACAGCGGGCGGCTCGGTGGGGACGGCCGGGCACAGGCTCTCAGCAGCGCCTTTGTGATGACACAGGGGAGCAGGTCAGGTTCCGCCAGTTGGCGAACAGACAACCTGGGATGTCATCCATCAGAAGGAACAAAACACCAACACATTCAACACCCAGCCATTATGCTGAGAGGAAGTCTCAGCCCAGAGAGCGCTGACCTGTGGTTCCATCGATAAGAAACCCGAGATGCCCGGCCGGTGCGGCTCAGTGGACAGAGCCTCGGCCTGCGGACCGGAGGGTCCCGGGTTCGATTCCGGTCAAGGGCAGGTACCTCGGCTGCAGGCTTCTCCCCGGCCGGGGCCCTGGTCGGGCTCCTGCAGGAAGCAACCCATCGATGCGTCTCTCTCACATCAATGTTTCTCTCTGTCTTTCCCTCTCTCTTCCACTCTCTCTAAAAATCAATGGGCGAAGATTAACCAAAAAAAGAGAGAGAGAAAAAGAAACCGGAGAGCAGGCAAAACCGACCCGTGGCGGGTAATGTCGGCCTCCGTGCCCTTTGGACGTCAAGGCCGACTCCCAGGCCAGGCGGGCAGCCCCCGGGCCGCCATTCCTCCTTCCAGTCCCAGCTGGAGTGGCTCTGGTCAAGTCATGGCCTCTCTCTGGGCCTCAGTTTCCCTCTAGGAAAATGCCCATAGAGGTGGACTCTGGCTGCATGCTTCCTTCCATCCTGACTTTCGGGGTTCTGGGATCCCCCTGGGAGCCACAGCCGCCTAGGGTCTCCCCTGTGCCAGCCTGCAGGGGACAACCCCCAGGCGGGTGAGGACGGCCCCCCCACCAGGCCGCATGCTCCAGCCTCAGGCAGACCTCGATGGGGCTGGGTGCCAGGCCCCAACCCTAAGCAGGGAGGGGATCCCTGTGCTCCCCCAAAGCCCAGGGCTTGGAGGCGACGGATTGGGAGGCCCCTCCTCCCCTTTTGTTCCGGTCTCGGGACTTTGTGAGCCCATGAAAGTGCAGCCCGAGAATAAGAGCCCCTTGTTCGGGGCTCTGAGCCCTGATCCTCTTACGTGTCAGCGGCGGAAGCAGCCGGGCCGCGTGGGGGGGGGGGGGGGGCGCTCCCATTTCCTTGCCAGCGACCCTGGTCCCACGCGCCGGTGCCAGCCCAGGCCCCTCCCAAAGGGCCGGCGGCCGGGCCAACCCACTGCACCGCTGAGTGTCACCGCTCAGGCCTGGGATGCGCAGTGACCAGACAGGAGCTCCGGGCGGCCCAGGCTCCCAGCCCCCGCCCGCCCAGGGCCTGTAGGCCGGCTCAGAGTCCCGACGTCGCCCCGGGCGGCCTGGCCCTGGGTCTGCCTCCCTCCCCGGGTCCCAGACAGTCCTCAAGCAATAAGGGGCCTCGACTGGGTGGTCCTGGGGTCTGTCGGGGCTCAGCCATCCCCCCGGGAGCATGGACGGAGCCCAAAGCGCAGCCGAGCCTGCCAGGGCCTCCCCGTCCGTCCGAGGAGGGAGGGACAGGCACCTCCAGCCCGGCCAGTGCTGGGCTAGACCCTGCGGACTTTGAAGAGAGGGGGGAGGGGAGAGGGGGCAGCTGCTGGGGAGGAGGGGCCAGGCCCTTCCGGGGGGGGGGGGGGGGCACGCCCCCCAGAATGAGGGTGGTTCTCTGAGGACCTGGGAGAGCAGCCGCCCCGCCACACAGGACACCCCCACACGGAGCTCACCACGGGCCTGGGCGTCCGGAAGGGGCACCTGCCCAGGGAGACGGGCCTCGGTTTTACTTGAATATTCAGTTGGGGGAGAAGTTAGAAATCCAACATGTACGCACCGTGCAAGTCAGCCCTTGGCATTTAAAACAACCCTCGGCCCTGGCTGGTGTGGCTCAGTGGATAGTGTCGGTCAGCCTGTGGACTGAAGGGTCCCGGGTTCAATTCCAGGTCAGGGCACAGGCCCAGGTTGCCGGCTCGATCCCCAGAGGGGGACGTGCAGGAGGCAGCCGATCCTGGATTCTCTCTCAGCATTGATGTTTCTCTCCCTCCCCCCGCTTCCTCTCTGAAATCAATAAACACACATATACCAGCCATGAGTCAATGCACATTTTAAAGAGGAAATGAAGAGACTTCCAAGGTGTGTGTGTGGAGACACTTGTGACCGCTGGCGACTGGGGACACACATCCCGGCCACGGGTGCAGCCGGGAGAGGGCCCCCCGCCCCCCCTGCCCCCCTGCAGGGACTGTCACGCCGGGGAAGGGCAGGGTCAGAACGCTGGCCAGGTCCCCCGACCCAGGCAGCCCACAGGTGAGAAGCCAGGCCAGGATGGGCCCAGCGAGGGCGCCCCACAACCGCCAAAGGAAAACGCCCGGCAACAGGCCCGAGCCCAGGCGGGCGGCCTCCCCCACTCTCTCCCGAGCCCGGTGTAGCCACACGTCCCACCTCACCGCTCCTGGCCCTGCTCCGGTCGAGGTCCCGGCGGCCTGCACGTGCTGGCCCTGGTTGGAAGGGGAGCAGCAGCCTTCGCCCGGCGGACGCTCCTTGGCACAGTGCGTGGGCCCCGGAGGCTCAGCACAGGAATGGCCGTTTAGCAGGAAGGTGGGCCTGGCTGGGTTCCCAGCTGGTTAGCGCACCGACCCGATACGCCAAGGCTGTGGGCTCGATCCCGTCAGGGCACATACAAGAATCAACCGATGAAGGCGTAGCTCAGCAGAACAACAAATCTCTCTCTCTCTTCCCTTCCTCTCTCTCTCTCAAGTAAAATTTAAAAATCAGTAAGAAGGTGGGAAGGTGGCAGAAGGAAAAAAGGGGGAGCATGCACTTGCTAAAGGAAGTGCCCGCACTTGGGGGGTTGCTAGAGACGACTGACGCCACGAGGGGGCCAGGACCAGCCAGGAACTAAGTTCTCCCCCGACCTGAGCGTCGCCCTGAGTCTGACCAACTAAAGGCACGTTGCCTCCCAGACAAGGCCCCCCCTGGTCCCGCCGTCGTGCCTCTGAAAGCCTCCCACTTTCCGGGAAGGGTAAACTGAGGCACCCAACAGTCGCGGTACCCCGGCTCCCCCAGAGGGAGCCTGCCCTCTACTTCGGTGGGCCACACGCTCCTCTGACGTCTTGTGGGTTTGGTAGGGAGACAGTTCACATGGACACACGAACGCCAGAGCCGGGGTCCTGTGCCTGGTGCTTGGGGGGCCCGGCCGCCCGGGAGACCGGGAGGGTTTCTTTCCTGTGGGAACGCTGCTCAGCGGCCAGCAGAGTGCGGGGCGGCGCTGTGTCGCTTGGCTTCCTGGCGGTTCCTCCTGGCAACCTTGCTCGGCCTTGCCGTGACCTTGGGCAGGGGCCCAGTCCCCCGGGGCTTCCCTTTCTCCGTCTGAAGAACGAGGGTGAACTTGTGGCCCGGGGAGCCCGCCAGAGCAGGAAGCCCGTGTCTCCCTTGAGAGGGTGAAGCAGCAGCCAGAGCCCAGACAAGCAGCGCAGGGCCCGCGCCTCCCGCCGGCGAAGCCCAATTAGAGCCGCGCGCCGTTCCCACCGGGCGCTGGCCGAGCCTCAAAGCCGCCGCGTGGGCAGGCAGCCGCGGCCTGTGATGAACGATGGCGGCCGGGGCGCCCACTGGGCCTGGCCTCGGGGACGCTCAATGAGCGCCTGTCTGCCAAGGGGGCCGCGGGCCAGCTCCCTCCTGCAGGGCAGGCCCCGAGGGAGCCAGCGCACCCGGCAACAGGAGGGCAAAGCCAGACACGGGGCCTCCTGGGACCTCTGCACAGGCTTCCCCTGGGGACCCCAAAGACAGGGCGTCAATGGGGGTCCAGACATGGGTTCACTCCGCAGGTTCCTCAACATGCAGCAAAGACGGCTCAGCCCTCTTCCAGGCCCAGGGCCACAGAGAAACTGCCTGTTCTCAAAGAACTACAGTCCTCCATCCACCATCCATCCACCATCCATCCATCATCCATCCATCCATCCATCCACCCACCCATCCATCCACCATCCATCCACCCACCCATCCATCCACCATCCATCCATCCATCATCCATCCAT